>NC_142043.1:35509759-35818054 GCF_982192425.1 Myodes glareolus
CTTAGAGAACCCACTTGCCAATCTGAGAGAAAGTTCCAGGGGTTACTTACTGACTTTGAATTCTATGTATTTGATTTTTAAAGTCTGGCTCCACCCTAGTCCATAAACAAAGCAAAAATAAGACAAAAGGACCATTCTGCAGCCAAGATAAAGGATAGTTTGTAAATCATAGTGTGTGTGTGTGTGTACACCTGTGCCACAATGCACATTTGAAGGTAAAAGGGCAACTTGCAGGAGTGGGTTTTTGCTTTACTCCAGGTGGGTCCTGGGTATTAAATTCAAGTCATCAGACTTGGTGGCACCTCACCTGGCCTTACGACATTATCATTTTCCCAAAACTCTGACCTCTAATAGTATCACATTCAAGTGTTAGGTCTCACCGTAAGAGTTTAGGAAATACTCTTAAACCATATCACCCATCTCTTCACAGTGTCTGTTCTGTGACTGACTTTTTTTCCTTTTCATTTAGCGTGATGTCATCTCTCTTCTTTAATGGAACTTTTTTTTCCTTACGGCTTTAAAAAAATTTTTTTTGGACACAGAGAAATATCTTAGTTGGTTAAGTACTTCCTGAACATGCATGAGGACCCAACGTCAACCCCAACACTCGTGTGAAAAGGTTGAATATTGTTGGACACCTGTAATTGTCATGCTGGGGAGGTGGGAGGAGCTGTGGAGCTTGCTGGTCTGCCAGTCTAGATGGTCAGTAAGCTCCAGATCTCAAAAGATAAGACTTAAGAGCAACGGAGTGATGAAGGAAACACCTAACACTGACCTCTGGCTTCCACATTCACTCATAAAACCAAGCGGGGAGAGAGAAACAGAGACAGAGACGGACACACAGAGAGAATGAAATTAATTCATGTGTGTGTATGTGTGGTATACACTCATCTCTGTGTATGGATACACGTTATTCCAGTCCGAATGTCTTGCTCTAACCGTCTGTCGGGTTCCCTTGAGACAGTCTTCCACTGAACCAGAGCTTGATAGCTTTTGATTAGACTGGTTGGTCAGTAAGTCCCTGAAATCTTTCCTGTCTCCAACCCCTCAGTGGTTGAGTTTCAGGCATTCTTGCCCACACCAAACTTTGATGTGGATATTGGGGATTTGAACTCAGTTTCCTCAGTCCTAAGTTAATGTTTAATTGTCATTAAAAATAATTTAATTATAGCATTTTATACACTCTTTGTTTTTGCTGATCCTGCTTTCCTATGATTCTCCTCCACCCCCACTTTCCTTTCTGGCTAGTTCCCCTTTTTCATGATCCCCATATACATATATACGCATATATATAGTAACTAAAAGTCCAGGGTCTTCATGTAAGAGGAAACATGAGTCTGGGTGACTTCACTTAAAGCAATAATTCTAAGCTCCACCCATCCATCCTTTTTCCTGCAAGTGTCATGATTTCATTTTTGGGGGGATTGAATGAAATGCCGTTGTGTACATGTGTCACATCTTCACACATTCACCTGTCTCTGGGCATTTCTTACCTATTGTAAAGCGAGCAGTGGTGAGCATAGATGTTCAAGTATTTCTGTGTTGTGCTGAGTTAGAGTCTTTGGGTATATTCCCAGGACTGGGTCATATGTGGTCCTATTTTAAGTCCTTTGAAGAAACGCCACACAGACTTCCACAGTGGCTGTACCAGTTTATTCTCCCACCGACAGTGAATAAGGCTTTTCTTTCTCGCGCCCTCAACAGCATTTGCTAGCGTTTGTTTTCTTGGTGATCGTCGTTCTGACTGGGGTGTTTGGTTAGTTTTACCATTGCTGTGATGAAACACCATGAGCAAAAGCAACTTGGGAAAAAGGGTTTATTTTTCTCCAAGCTCCATATAACATCTCACCATCAAAAGCAGCGAGGACAGCAGCTCACACAGGGCAGGAACCCGAAAGCAGGAGCTGATGCAGAGGCCATGAAGGAGTGTGGCTTATTGACTTGCTCCCCATGGCTTGCTCAACCTGCTTTCTTATTGAACCCAGGACCACTGGCCCAGGGATGCCACTGGACTATGCTCTCCTCTGTCAATCAATAATGAAGAAAATGCCCTATAGCAATGGCTCTCAACTTTCCTAATACTATGACCCTTTAATGCAGTTCCTCATGTTGTGGTGACCCCCAATCATAAAATTACTTTTTTGTTACTTTATGACTGTAATCTTGCTACTACTATGAATCACAATGTAAATATCTATGTTTTCCGATGGTGTTAGGTGACCCCTATGAAAGCATCATTCGATACCCATAGGGGCCGTGACCCACAGGTTGAGAACCACTGCCCCACAGGCTTACTTCAGCCTAATCTTACCGAGGCATTTTTTAAATTGAGGATCTCTCCCCTCAGATGACTCTAGCTAGTTTCAAGTTGGCATAAGGTTATCTACCACACTGGGGTGAGATGGAATCTCAAAGTAGTTTTAATTTTAATTGAAGGAATAATAGTTGTATGTGTGTCTGTGGATGTGAATATTTGTCCCTTCCTGTGTTTTTGATAGTGGCTACCCCAGTGGATGTGAAACGGTGTCTCAGTGTGGGTTTGATAAGCATTTCCTTGATACTTAATGTCTATCTTTTCATTAGCTATTGAAAGAAATATTATAATGTAGTATTTAAAAATTCAAATGGATCTAACATATCCATGGTGATTAAAATAATGATCCAGCCTCCTTCTTCCCTGCTGGAAACTATTCCTAGCCCTTGTGGGGCATCCCCTTTTTGAGCCTTGGGCACTACCCAGAGATCGTTGGCAGCACTTAAATGTCAAATTGCCACTCCAGGATAAACCACCTCACAATGGACAAATGAGAGGATTCTCTGGAAAGAGTAAGAGCTTTCTCACCTGCAGGCTGCAAATCTGAGGCGGTCAGAAAGGGTGCTGGTCTGCAAAGGGGGGAAGGATGGCAGCGCTGTTGGGCCTCTTGGCTCAGCACCAGTTTTACTAGATGAAACAGAACACTGTCCAGCTTCAGCTGATCACCCCAGCAGCTGGGTAGGCTCCAGTATTGGGTGTGCAGAAAGCGGCCACCCTAATGCCTTGGTTTTGTGGGTTGGATTTCCTTTTTTTGTAAAATTTGCTTTGTTTCTTATTTTGCTTTTTCCCTTTACTTATGTTTTTTATTATGCCCTTGCTATTATTTTCAGAATCAGCTAATGGATTTTTATTCCTCTTATATCTATGCAATTTTGATTGCATTTCTTATTTGTGGGCTCTTAAATCTCCGGTGGTGCATGTGACTGCCCCCAGGTGCATTTCTTCTCTGGCACGCATCTTCTTTCTTTTTTCTCTTTCCCTGCCTTCTTTTGTTATATTCAGTGACTATTTCTATTTTTATGCCTTCCAGATTTCTTTTGTTTAAAGTCAGCACACGAAGTAATGGATTTCATTATGTTGTTTTCACACATACGTGGCGTTGTCCTTTGTTCTCATTCATCCACCCTGACCTCTCCACCCACTGGCTGGTCTCCTTCCCTGCAGAATGTCCCCACTCTTGCTTTCATGTCCCATGCATTCTGTGGCTTCCTCTTTTTTATCCTCCCCCTCCTTCCTTTCATGGGTCGCTTTTCTATTTTCACGTCCTACACACACATACATACATACATACATACACACGCACACACACACACACACTGTACATTTAAATACCTTCAGTGTTTATCATTCTGAATCCAGCTGATTTTATTTATATATTTTACTTATATTAATGCTCTCTAGTTGTATTTTTATCCTGAAAAGTCATGATTGATTTTTTTTTCTTTTTGAGAAGAAGCCACCTAAAGGTGTACAAAAGACGGGGTTCTCTGTAGAGAAGAGAACTTTCTCAGGCCACCGGCTGCAAGTCTGGGGTGGTCAGACATGGGTGTTGGTGTGGAAGAACAGGCAGCCCTTTTAAGGGGACTGCACAACTCCATTGTTGTGTATGAGCCACACTAGCTCTGTCTGTTCGGCTGCTGGTGGACACCTAGGCTGGTCCCATTTTCCGGCTATCGTGGCTAGTGTGGCTGTGGCGATATGAATTTTCAGGGGTGCTGGAGTTCTTCCCGGGTACCCAGAAATGGCATACTGGGACATGTGGTAGTCCTCCTAGTGTTTTGAGGACCCTCCGCTCTGATGCCACATTAACAGCACCAGTTTGCATCCCCAGCAGCAGCGACAGGCGTCCTCTTTCTGCACTTTCTCACCAGATCGGAGCTCTCCGGTCAGGTTTCCTTTCTATTTCCTGGAATCAAAGGATGCTGAGTGCAAGGGAATATTTACTTGCCACGTGTATTTCTTCCTTCGAGAACTGTTTGCTCAGTTCACTTGTCCATCTATTGATTGAATTATTTGATTTTGGCTCTGGTATTTGAATTTTAGCATTCCTTTTGTACTTTAGATATTTGTCTCCTTTGGATTTGGATGAGGATCACATTGACTCTATAGATGGCTGTTGGTACTATAGCCTTTGCACAGGATTAATTTTGCCAATTCTTGAGCTCAAGAGAGCTTTCTGTCTTCAGTGTTAGATGTTTACATGGTAGAGGTCTGTGCTGGATAGTTTTATATCAACCTCACAGAAGTTAAAGTCATCTGAGAGGAGGGGACCACAATTAAGAAAATGCCTCCATATAATCGGGCCATATGCAAGCCTGTAGAGGATTTTCTTAATTGGTGGGCAGGTCCCAGCCCATTGTGGGTGGTGCCATGCCTGAGCTGGTGGTCCTGGTTCTATAAGAAACCAGACTAAGCAAGCCATGGGGAACAAGCCATTAAGCAGCAACCCTCCATGGCCACTGCATCAGCTCCTGCCTCCGGGTTTCTGCCCAGTTTGAGTTCCTGTCCTGACTTCCTTTGATGATGAGCAGCAACAGGGAAGTGTAATCCAAACAAACCCATTCCTCCCCAAGTTGCTTTGATCATAGTGTTTTATCACAGCAATGGTAACCCTAACTAAGTCAAGGTCTCTTGCCTCTTTGGTTAGGTTTATTCCTGGGTGTTTCATTTTTTTCTCCAGAATTTCATCTATGAGTACTGTATTTACATTCATACCACCCTTTCTCTTTCTTCCAACTCATCCCATCTTACTGTTCAGATCCATGATCTCTTCTTTAAACGTTACTGTTTTACACACACACACACACACACACACACACACACACACACACACGAGACCATTTAGTGTTGCTCACATGTGTATCTGTTTAGGACTGGGACTGAATACCCTTTTAGGGGGCTCATCCCTGGAGAAGACTGAGTTCTTTCTCTGATCAGTCATTAATTGCTTGTATCTTCTCATTTAGAGAGGCTTTGTGAGGTTCCCCCTCCCCCCCCACATCCACCTTGGAATGTCAACTGGTGGTGTCATTGTGCCGGTCTTGTTTAGGTAGCCATGATGTTAAGATTTCATGGGTGCAATTCCCTGTCACATGTAGAAGACACTGTCTCATAGCAGATGCCTGTTCTTTTTTTTTCCTCTGATAATTTTTTATTACTTTATAAATAATAGGAATCAAAATTTCCACTTCCTCCCCTCCTCCCACTTCCCTCCCGCTCCCACACTCACCCTTCCCCCCTCCCTGTCCAGTCCTAAGAGAGGGCAGGGAACCCTGCCCTGTGGGAAGTCCAAGGCCCTCCCCCCTCCATCCAGGCCTAGGAAGGTGTGCATCCAAATAGACTAGAATCCCAAAAAGCCAGTACATGCAGTAGAGGCAAATCCCAGTGCCATTATCATCGGCTTCTCAGTCCGCCCCAATTGTCAGCCACATTCAGAGGGTCCAGTTTGATCCCATGCTCGTTCAGTCCCAGTCCAGCTGGCTTTGGTGAACTCCCGCTAGTTCAGGCACACCATCTCAGTGGGTGGATCAATCTGTCGTGGTCCTGACTCCTTTGGTCATATTCTTCCTCCTTCTGCTCTTCAACTGGACCTTGGGAGCTCAGTCCAGTACTCCCATGTGGGTCTCTGTCTCTATCTCCATCTGTTGCCAGATGAATGTTCTGTCTGGATCCTTGCAGCACCCAGGTGCCCTATTCTTTTGGCTCTAACAATCCTTCCTTTCCCTTTTCCACAATGTTCCCTGAGCCCTAAGTGTATGGGTTATGTTATAAATGTATCAGTTGGGGATAGGCACTCAACAATGAGCTCTTCTTGACATTTTGACTAACTGTGGTTTCTGTGATGATCTCCATCTGCTGAGAAAAGCAGTTTCCTTGAGGAGGAATGAGAGCCACACTCATATAGGATATAAGGACATGTTCAGAACGTACTTGGAAATTAATTTATAAAAGTGACTGTGGTAGGTTCTCCTTAAGGGTTCATGACCTCTCCAGTCATAAGTGGTAGCCTAGGTTTATAGTACTAGGTATGGGTTCCCTCCTATTGAGCAGGTCTTAAGTCCAATTACACAGCGCTTGGTTATTCCCGAGACATAAGTGCCATTATTACACCCTTGGTCATCGCTGTGGTCTGTAAGCTTTACAGCTGAGTTCGACTATTAATTGCTTTTCTCCACTAGCAGCTTGTATAGCACCTTTAGATGCTAAGAGAACTAGTCTCCAGGGAGGAAGGAGCTTCTAGGTCAGTTCCACCTTACGATTCCTCCTATCTTCAGCAATAGGTCTTACCTTCAAGTTCTGGAAGGCAACTAGGACAATGGTAATTGTTCACATTGTTTAAGAAGTCTCTTGGACTCTCCTGACCCACAACACAAAGGCATATTTCTCACAGTTGTCCCTGGGTCTTTTGTGAAATAGTGTGTGTTCATTCTGACATTCCCCTGTAGTTCACACAGAGGTCCCTACTCTACCTTCTTACTTGGGAGATACAATATACTGTTTCACTCTTTAGTTCTCACATTTCTGGTTCACAGTCTTCTACCATGGAGATGATGGGCCCACAACACATCATGTGAGCATATATATGTATATATTTATGTTCATACATGTATATATACACACACATATGCCTGTGTGTATGTTAATGCTAACTCATGGCAATGTGTTCACCATTTTATATATTCTTCCATAACTTCTTTAGTAATGTATTCTTCATTTATGCTCAATTTTTCTTCTTTAATTCCCTGCAATATCCTTATTTGGATACTGTATTTCAGCATATTTTTTTAGAAAAATCTACTGAATAGAGATAAAAATTATGGGGAAGGTTAGGTTTAGTGGCTCACACCACTACTTGGGAGGCAGAGGCAGGCAGATCTCTGTGAGTTCAAGGCCAGCTTTGTCTACATTAATGAGTTCTAGGTCAACTAGGGATATATAGTGAAAACTTGTTGCAAGGAAAAAATAACCCCCCCCCACAGTTGCCTTTAACATACTTTGGATTCAATGTAAACAAGTATGTAAAAGGTGTCCATGGTGAAAATTTGAAAACACTGATGGAAGAAACTGTAGAAGACAAACTCCCATGCTCATGGATTAGAATAATTATTATAAAAATTGCTGTATTAGCAAAAGTAATCTATAGATGCAGCACAATACTCATGAAAATTCCAATTCCGTTTTTTACAAAAGCTAAGGCGAGAAATTTCAACATTCATATACAAGCAAAAAAGACCCTGGGTAGACAAACCATCCCTGAGAAAATAAAGAATTATGTTAGAGGTCTCCATATCTGAGTTCAAGCTATCCTACAGTGTTCAGAAGCTAAAATAGCGTGGTGCAGGTGTAGACAGACACACGGATCAACGGAAGAGAATGAGCACTGGGTAGAAACCTAGACAGCTACACAATCTGACAGAGATACTAGGAGCATCCAGAGCAAGGAAGGTGGGCTCTTCAACAAACCGTGCTGGGGACAACTGCTCAGCCACAGGTACAAGAGAGCATCTAGATCCGGGCCACTCACCCTGCCTGACCATCAATTCCAAGTGGTTCAAAGGCCTTAATGGAAGGCCCCAGACACTGACTCATTAGAGGACATGCAGGGTGAAACACTTCAAGAAACAGACTAGGTTAAAGGCTGCCTCCAAAGGGTCAGGAAATAAGGCCAACAACTGACAAACGGGCCTTCATGGAATTGAAAAGCTTCTGCACAGCAAAGAAAGCATTTAATCCAGGAGGAGCCAGCCCAAGAATGTGAGAGAAAGAGTCCTAGAATTCACGTGGGTTACATCCTGTCTCTAAATTATTGCATGAGAACAATGACATATACTGACCCTATGCTGCCTCTGATAAAACTGTTCTCTCTCTCTCTCTCTCTCTCTCTCTCTCTCTCTCTCTCTCTCTCTGTGTGTGTGTGTGTGTGTGTGTTTGTAAATGTCTTTCTCCCATTATAATTACCCCCCCCCCCTTTAGTCTGCTCTTAAGTAAGTGTTCCCAAGCATATTTCATACAGCATCTCCTTTGAACGTCATACTGGTCATGTGTAGGAAGTGACAGAACATCTTCAATTCTTTTTCCAGGAGTGAAACAGACTGGAAGTAATTTGTTGAATGCACATGGCTGGTGTAGGTCAGAGCCAGAGGTCTGAGCCTGGGCTGTCCTTTGTGCTTGTCAGTCAGTATAGACACTTTGAGAACTCTGGGAAGACAGAGAGGGCAGGGTTCTTGCTACACAAAGACTTTCACTGTTAAAGCATTTTGGGGTCTTTCCCTTTAGTCTTCCTGCTATATACTTAAAAACTAATCAAGATATAAATATAGTAAAAGGAGCGGTGGGCTGTGTTCCTGCCGAGATCCCCGCTCCCCGGCTAGTTTAAACCCGAAATAATTACACAGAAACTGTATTCATTTAAACACTGCCTAGCCCATTAGTTCTAGCCTCTTTTTGGCTAACTCTCACATCTTGACTAACCCATATATAATAATCTGTATGCCACCACGAGGTCATGATTTACCGGCATGAGTCTAGCCAGCGTCCGTCTTGGGAAGGGGAATCATGGCATCTGCCTGACTCTGCTTCTTTCACCCAGC
Organism: Myodes glareolus; assembly: GCF_982192425.1. Classification (NCBI taxonomy): domain Eukaryota; kingdom Metazoa; phylum Chordata; class Mammalia; order Rodentia; family Cricetidae; genus Myodes; species Myodes glareolus. The sequence continues at coordinate 35,518,664 of NC_142043.1, forward strand.
ATTCTGTTCTGTCTACTCCGCCTGTCTAAGTTACTGTCCTATCAAAGGCCAAGACAGTCTCTTTATTTGACCAATGAAAGTAACACATAGACAGAAGACCCACCTACATCACATAAACATCATATTATTGTATAATTTGAATATTTCACTTTATATTTAATATTATGACAAGTATTTTCTCAAACTAATATAAAGTGTTTTATATTACAGACATTCAGATATCCAGGACCTTTTGAGCTGTATAATTTTGTCAGTCTTTGTCTTTTAGACATTTCAGTAATATTTTAATGTTTTCAATTAGAGCTATTACATTTACATTTTGTATGGTATATTTCCTCCTATTTTCTTAGTATTTAAAGGGACAAATTTCTGGCAGTGAAAACTCTGGAACAAAATGTAATGCTGGACCAAAGGGTAACCTCTTCTTTGAGTTGTTTCAAAATGTGTTGCAATAAAACATTCACACCAAGAGTATATGAAAAATATCCACTTCAATTAGCATCAAAATGCTATCTTACTGTTCCAATTAGGCTTTATTTAACAAAGAGATTAATGTCAACTATTAGTGAACTTAACACATTTTGTATTTATTAACTTTTTTTTATAAATTACCTTCCTGTCAGGCGTGCGACTTGTGGGTAATTTATAGTAGCAATTATGTTTTCTTTCATGTGACTGTTTCTCATATGAAAAATTTAAATTTACACAGCAATGGCAGACCATAAATCTTGTACCTCCTAGCTTCTTTGTGATTTCATTTCTATCCTGAAGTGTGTGTGTGTGTGTGTGTGTGTGTGTGTGTGTGTGTGTATGGGCTAAACAAAAACAAATATGCTTTTGGTCTAGCTAGACTTATTTTGAAGTCTGTTGGAATGGGACAGGATGGGTTGGGATGAGTGGACTTTCCTCTGAATGCACCAACAGTCTTCACAACAGTCAGCCTTTTCACTCTGAATGCCATGTGTCATCCTTTGTAGTAAACAGAGTCTCATCTACAATGGGCCTGCTCCTGAACCACCTGCTCTTTTCATGGTTTCTCTCCTGTCTAGTCCGAGGCTACTCATGCATAGCTTTTGACATTGACTTTCCTCACCACCTTGTATATTTATCTTAAGTATGGGAATGGGTTTGGTGTTCTCCAAGTGAACTTTAGTTTGCTATGTTTCCAGCTGAATTTTTTAGGAGGATAGGCAAGCTGCTCCATTCAGCCTAAGCTTATTTTTCTGTTTCCATTGCTATCCTAAGCTTTTGGGGGTTCTCACCAGACATGTCTTCCTTCCCCTCTCATTTTACTTCCTTTTTCTCCAGTTTTCAGTCTAGCTTTAGTGAGCTGTGGTGCTGCAATCGGGAAGGGCAGAGGCAGAGCGAGCGTTACCAGCAGTTTCTTACCTCAGATTTGCTCGTTGATGAAGTAAAAGTACTTGTAACAACAACATTACATTTGTAGCCATTAGCAATTGGAACTATAAAATTATGAAAGCATTCTCTAAATTTTCCAGAGGATTCTGGGAAGCCCTACTCTAAATTCTTAGAGCCCGGATTTGTTATAGATAATTATGTTGATGTTAAATCTGATTTCATGCAATCTTTATGTTGTTACCCATGATGATTTGAATGAGAATGTTCCCCGTAGGCTTAGATGTTTAAACAGTTGGTCCCCAGTTGGTGACACTGTTTGGGTGGGTTTAGGAGGGACAATCTTTTTTTTTTTTTTTTTTTTTTTTTTTTTTTTTTTTTTTGCCTTTCACTGATTTATGCCATTTGGAGTTAATAATTAAGGGACATTTTCCCTTTGGAATTTATTCATTTTTTAAAAATCTTTTTTGTTATTTTTTAATTTATTCTTTAAAAAACTATCTTTTCTCATTTTACATATCAATCCCAGATGTCACTCCCTCCTCTACTTCTGCTCCCTTCACCTTCCCCCATCCCACCCTGATCCACTCCTCAGAGAGGGTAAGGCTTCCCATGGGGAGTCAACAAAGTCTAGCACATTGCTTTGAGGTAGGACCAAGACCCTCCCCACTATATCTAGGCTGAGCAAAGAGAATGGGTTCCAAAAAGCCAGTACAAGCAGGATGGATGAATTCTGGTCTCACTGCCAGTGGCCCCAAAGTCTTCCCTAGCCATCCAACTGTCTCCCACATTCAGAGGGCCTAGTTTGGTCATATAGTGGTTCTCTTGCTGCCAGGCCAGAGTTGGTGGGCTCCCATTAATTAGCTCAGGTAAGCTGTTTCAGTGAGTGTCTCCATCATGGTCTTGAGCTCTTTGCTTGTATTCTCACTCCTCCCACTTTTTTGACTGGGCTTTGGGAGCTCAGCACCTGCTTCCATCAGTTGTCAGATGAAGGTTCTATGATGACATTTAAGATAGTCATCAATCCGACTACAGGGCATGGCCAGTTCGGGCACCCTCTCCACTACTGCTTAGGGTTTTAGCTGGGGTCATCATTGTGGTTCCCTGGGAATTTCTCTAGTGCCAGGTTTCTTGTTAGCCCCATAATGGCTCCCTCAATCAAGATATCTTTCCTTGCTCTCCATCTCTGTCTTTCCCCATCTCAACCGTCCTGTTTCCTCAAGTTCTCTCTCCTCTCCTCCCCTTCCTTCCACTCTTCCTTCTCCCCCCACCCCTATGCTCCTAATTTTCTCAGGAGATCTTGTCTATTTCCCCTTCCCAGGGGGATCTATATCTGTTTCTTTTAGGGTTCTCCTTGTTACTTAGCTTCTCTGGGGTCATGGACTACAGGCTCATTATCCTTTGCTTTACAGTTAGTATCCACTTATGAGTGTGTACATACCATACTTATCTTTCTGGGTCTGGCTTACCTCACTTAGAATGGTTTCTTCTAGTTCCATCCATTTACATGCAAATTTCAAGATGTCATTTTTTCCCCCCACTGAGTGGTACTCCATAATTTAAAAGTACCACATTTTCTTTATCCATTCTTTGGTTCAGGGGCATCTAGGTTGTTTTCAGGTTCTGGCTATTACAAATAATGCTGCTGTGAACATAGTTGAACAAATGTCCTTGTAGTATGATTGAACATCCTTTGGGTATATGACCAAGAGTGGTATTTCTTGAGGTAGGCTGATTCCCAATTTTCTAAGAAACCACCATACTGATTTCCAGAGTGGTTATACAAGTTTGCATTACTACCAGCAGTGGAAGAGTGTTCCCCTTACTCTGTGTCCTCTCCAACATAAGCTGTCATTGGTGTTTTTGATCTTAGCCATTCTGATTGGTGTAAGATGGTATCTCAGAGTCATTTTGATTTGCATTTCCTGATAGCTAAGGATGTTGAACATTTCCTTAAGTGTCTTTCAGCCATTTGAGATTCTTCTGTTGAGAATTCTCTGTTTAGATCTGTACCCCATTTTTAAATTGGATTATTTAGTATTTTAATGTCTAATTTCTTGAGTTCTTTATATATTTTGGAGATCAGTCCTCTGTCTGATGTGGGGTTGGTGAAGATCTTTTCCCATTCAATAGCCCGCCTTTTTGTCTTATTGACTGTGTCCTCTGTGTCTCAGTTTCGGGAGATTCCATTTATTTATTGTTCTTTTCAGTATCTGTGCTACTGGAATTATATTTAGGAAGTGGTCTCCTGTGCCCATGCATTGAAGGCTACTTCCCACTTTCTCTTCTATCAGTTTTTAGGAGGTACAGTCTAAATTAAGGAAGTACACCAGTGGGGGCAGACTTTCAGCTTCCTGTTTGTGGTATGAAATGTGAACTCCCAGCTTTGCCTGTCTCTGCTGCTCTGATTTCCTGCCAAGAGAGTCTCTTCTCCCTCTGGAACTGTAAGCCCAATAAACTCTCTGTTCTGTAAGTTACCTTTGTCATGGTGTTTTACCACACTGAAAAGTAATTATATACTTGTTAAGCAGATATACCTAGGAATTTGTATTTCTTGCAGCAGGTTTTATAAGCTGTAACAATGTCACATATAATAAATTATTTGTGAATGATTACTAAATTTTAGGTCTTGCATTTGGAGATGATTTCTTACATCAGGTTGCTCCCCAAACAAACAAAAGTTATAGACTGAGAGGAATTTTGCTTTGTTTCTTGCCTCATTGCAAGGGCAAAAACACACACACACACACGCACACACACACACACACACACACACACACAGTTCATGTAAAATCATTTATTTATTCTTTGCTTATTTGGTTTCTTATAGATGTGTTAATTCTTTGGACTTTCTCCCCCAATTTGATTTTTCTTCCTGTTTGTTTCCTTGGTCTGGACTTTCCTTGGATGTGGGAAGCTTCTCAAATGTTTTGATATGGACACTGTATGCAGCTTAGAATGGCTCGCTGTCATGTTTTAGATATAAAATGTCCCCTTAAAAGGCTCGTGTTTTAAAGTCTTGACCTTAGCGCACACATTAAGTGATTAGGTCTGATGGGTCTGGCTTCATGAATGCATGAATCTCTTGATGGACTTGATGGAGTTAATGGGCAGAGATGGAAACACTGGAAGACGAGGCCTGGTTGGAGGAAGCAGGTCACTGGGGCCTTTGATGGGTGCCTATGCTTCCCAGCCCTTCCTTTTGGTCTCTCTCCTGTAACCATGAGGTGAGCTGATTTGCCTTGCCTCTTGTTCCTACTGTGATGCCACGTCCTTTCTTCAGGTCCACAGCGATGGCACCCAGCTGACCATGGGTAGAAATCTCTAAAATCAAAAGATAAAAACCAGTCACTGCTTCCTGAGCTGTGTATGTCTGTTATTTTGCCACAGATGTAGAGAATCTGATCAATACCTTCACTTAATGGTTCATTGCATGTTCAGTTTTCCTTACATGATTCTCCGAGCGTCTATGACCTGTGGTTTTAGCTAGAAGGAACTTGAAGACAGAGAACAAGAAGAGGACTATGTTCAGAGTTCCCTACTGAGTCAGGAGCTGTTCTGAGCTGTAGTGCAAATGTAACTCAGACATGATGGTGGTACCCACCCTTACTGATCTTCAGGAGACTTTTATTATTAGTAGTACTGTCCAGTGATCTTTCCCCTGGGACTTCCATGGACTTCTAGGGAAAAGGCATAACTATTCATCCCATTACCCTCTGGGATCTTCTGTTTGCCTGCACTGTGTCTGGTTCTCCATGTCAACCTGGAGGAGCTCATCTTCCTCCCAGCGTAGTCCCGCCCTCTCCTTTCCATTCAGTGGATTTTAGTAGCTGCAGCGAGTAGAGGCAGACGACACCCTCTCTGGTTCTCCTTTCTTTCTGTCTTCATTTTCTGAAACCTCTCACTATTTCTTCTAAGGAGCTGAGTCCTCCATCTACTCCTAATGATAGATTCCTTGTACTTGGAGTACCTTGAGCTTCGCAGTTTATCTGTCTCATTGAGTCTGGAAAATCCCAGCCATTATCTAGCAAAAGTATTAGCAACAGCAGCAAGAGTGGCAGTGGTATCTTGTGTACCTTGTGGTAGTGGGGGTTGACTCTAGAACTCATACATGCTAGGCTAGTGCCCTTCCACTGAGCTATGTCCTCAGCCCTCCTTCTACTCAAAAAAAAAAAAAGATTTTTAAGTTATGATCTCAGCAAGTTGCCCAGGCTGACCTTGAACCCACTCTGTGACCTAGGCAGCCCTTGAATTGTGATCCTCTGCCTCCAGCTCCCGAGCACCTGGATCACCAGTCTGTGTCACCTGGCTGGGCTCAGCAATTATTTGTCACCGTCATTATTTTATTTGAAAGTCACACGGCTTCAGGCCAACTGTGGTTTGATTAATTTAAAACAGACTTATCCTCATTTAACTGGTGCTACTCAGGCCATATTTATTTATTGTAGTGAATTGCATAAGAACCAAAGTCAATCATTTGGGCACGCTTAAGGCTAGCAGTTCATTGGCCGGAGTTAATCACATGATCAAGTCCAGTGCAAATGGTGGGGCAAACTATTCCACCAGCAGAAAGCTGAGGAGGGATGTGAATGTTGGGTAAGCAATAATGCAAGCCATCACAGACTTTCATTCTTGTGTAATTCTGGGTTTGGCCCCGGGAGACAGTGTGTGTTGGAAAATGAATCAACTTTGGCATCAGATCTGGGTTCAGATACTGGCTTTGCCACAAATTATGCGATGTTAACATGTTACCAAAACTTTATGGTTTCTCATTTATAGAATGGGAATAATAACATCTGCTTTATATGAGTGTTGGCGGTCTTAAAACACAGGGCACACGCACAAATGTGCAGCGCAAACCAGCGTTCAATTACTGGCAATTGCCTTTTTCTTTCTTAGAATTCCAAACGGGCATTTCCTGTAGATGCTGGCTTTAGAACGTGACCTAATCAGGAGCGCATGGTAGCCTCTATCATAACACACAGTTTACAAAGTCGCCGCACTGACAGGCTTGTTTGCCTGCGTGGTGTCAGCTGGAAACTGGGATTCGGAACAGGGAGTGATAGGAGCACTGGGAGAGACCGCCCTTTGTAGGTGGCACTGGGGTAACTATGGGGGTGGGGTGGGGATTCCTACCGTGGAAACCTGGAGCCCACATCCCTCTTCTCCTGGGAGTTGAATTTTACTCAGTGGCGGGTAGGAATGAGGAGCTGGGCCTTTTCTGGGAGTGATTTCACCCACTCCATTGTAAGCGTGAGCTCAGAGAGAGGCAGACACTGTCTGGACGTTTGTAAAATTGGACATGAGAATGACTGTCTAAAGAGAGATAGTCCCCTCTAGAGCCAACTGCTCTGCATACAGCCGGGTCTGCGCATGTTTTAGAAGAAGCTTTGACTGCTGGTGCATTCGAGGGTGGCTTCGTCTGGGCTGCCCCTCAGGTTCTGAAGGTTGGTGAGCCCACCCACAGTAGAGGTCTGGGTGCCCCTCAGTCAGGAAGAAGACTTGTATTAGGATCTGGAGAAGGCTCCATTTCTGTTTTGCTCCTATTCTTGTTTGATCATAAATTAGAAAAAAAAACAAGCTGAAATAATGAATGTGGATTTATAAATTTAGATCAGAGTGCAAGTTGTCACCGGGCATCTGTCATTATTAAAATGGAATAGTAATTTTGACGCAGATGCAGCTAGCTCAGCCACAGGACCGGTCATCAAAGCTAACAGTGAACTTGTCTCAGATGGGCCAGAGGTGCCAGGCTCTTTAGGTTGGAAACAAGAGACCTCGGGGTGGCATAATCACTTGGACCGTAAGCCGGACTCAGAGCTGTGTGATCCTGTTCCAAGCTGGAGCATCATCAAGCCAGAGCATCGCGTGGTACCAACATCGGCAGCATCAGCTAACTTGATGTTATACACACCACCCGGAGTCCCCACAGCTTAGAACCCTCTCCTTGTTCCAGGAGAATGGGAAGGAACGACAAGGCACATCTGTCATTTCTAGGCTTGTCTCATTAGGCAGCTGTCCCTGATCAGACCTGACTAGCTCTTCCTACTGAGCCTGTCCTGGGCTTTGGCACTCTCAGCGCAGCTGAGAGATCTTAGTTACCAGCTCAGCTCACTGATGAGAAGTAAAATGACAGACTGGCTTTGCTGTGATCATCACCAGATCTTGCTTGCCAGATAAGGGGGAAAGATTGTGTAATGAACAAATTAAAAAGGAATGTGCCATAGCACAAGGTCGTACCAAAAGGCAGCGATACTTTGCTGGGTCTGTTTCGTTTGTCACTGGTTCTTTGGACAGAACCGTACAGAATAGAAAAGCTATTCTGGGACCAGCAAGATGGATCAGCAGATAAAGGCACTTGCTGCCAATTATGAGGGCTGAGTTTAACCCCTAGGACCCATATGGTGGAAGGGGAAAGCCAGTTATTGAGAGTTGTCCTCAGACCTTCATGCAATGGGTATGCTCACATGCACATATAATAAATAAAAGAAACTGCAGCAAACTTCTGTTTTTAAAGAATAAAGTCTGTAAAAAAATGGTTGGCTATTTTTAAAAATTTTCTTTTTTTGTGTGTTGATGGCGAGGGAAAAGCATGAGCTAAGGGTATACATTTTAAAGTTACATTTTATTTACTTGAGCATACATCAGGTTGCTATGTTCAAAGAGGAAAAAGGAGCCGTCCTCATCTTGGCAGACACATGTGATCCTTAATTAGACGCTGAGTCTAGTGGCCCATCAGTCAGGTCTGGCACCATGCCGCCTAGTTTCCAGTCTCCAATTTAATTTTGAAGCCCTGGTTGGTGCCTGTTTGTAGCTGTTTCCATTGGCAGCAGGAGGCTCTCTCAGAATTCGCCTTTCTTTTCCCTAGAATTGAGCTTAAGTCAGTGGGCAAGGCCAGAGCAGCTGCCCTCCCAAAGCCACTGTCACGTTATGGTTGATCTGCTGGAAAGATGTGGTGACCCCCAAACTCCCCCTGCATGTTCGGTGCCTTGAATTTCTTATCGTTGCTGAAGACTGGCCTCTTACAATGAGGGTTTATTGAGTATCTTTTATGGGACTTAAAGTCTCACTAGGGTAAAGATGAAGAAACTCAAAGAAATAGGTGACATGGCTCTGAGCCAATGGACCCCAGACTCTTGGAGCATCCATTTTCATTTCTGCTCTGTGGCTCAAGTTGCTCCTTCCCTCATTGCTCCAAGAGCCCAGCTGATGTAGGAACAACCCACCTATAACTCTCCTTCCTCTGCCCTTAGTTGGTGTGGGAGGTCCTTCTGTCTGTGTGTTGCTTTTATTGGTTAATGAATAAAGAACTGATTTGAGCCTATGGCAGGGAAGAACAAAACTAGGCGGGGAAAGCTAGGCTGTATGCTGGAAAAAAGAAGGGCGGAGTTAGAGAGAAGCCATGAAGCCACCGCCTGTGTCAGATGTACTGAAACTTTGCCAGTAAGCCAGTGCCACGTAGCAATACACAGATTAATAGAAATGGGTTAAATTAATATGTAAGAGTTAGCCAATAAGAAGCTAGATCTAATGGGCCAAGCAGTGATTTAATTAATACAGTTTCTGTGTGATTATTTCAGGGCTGGGCAGCCAGGAACCAACAAGCGACCTCCTTCCAACACTTAGTTCACACATCTGAAGATTCAATGGCTCTGTACGTTTTGCTTCCTCACTCAGAGTGAGCTCCCATAGCTAGGGACCCATGCATTCCTGCCTCCACCTTGGAATCCTTGTCCAGTTAGGGCTTCCAGCATCCATGTGGCCTGTTCACTTGATACTGACAATGGTGAGATCAGTTTTAGTCTTAGCTGAGACATGGCAGTCAAGCCCAGAACTAACTGAGAGGATGCAAGAATCCAGCAGGCTTCACCTCGCCATGCATGAGGTGTAGAGAAATTCATCAAAGGTCTTTTCAAATTTAAACTGAGTTGCTAGGAAAAAAGAGAGCTTGTATGAATACTGATTACATTTGAATAACCTTGCTTTGATTTCAGACTAAGAGAGCCCTCCAGATGTGTTATTTAAAAGTCAAGAGCCGTGCTGGGCTCTGGGATGTGCAGTGGTAAAAAGGGGGGAAGGACTAAAAAAGTCGATTTTAGAACAGTCTATTTGGAGGTATTAACCAAGAGTCACGGGATTATTAGTTATTTAAAAAACAAGATAAAATTAGTTTCGTCCTTAAGGATATCATAGTCAGATATCTTGGCCAGTTTTCTATTGCTGTAGTGAAATACCCAAGGCTGGGCACTTGCAAAACTAACAAAAGACAGCAATAACAGCAGCAACAAAACCAGGGTACAGGGTACTGAGCTCACGCCTTGAGAGGTTGGAAGTCCAAACAGGTTGGCCCTGACTCATGAGGACCTTCGCCTGCATTTCATCATGGCATCTAGGCAGGAATCCATTTGTTCTTTGTGTCTCTGTTCTCTCTTTGCCCGGGTCCCCACCTCTGTTCACCAGTACCATCCAGGAGCCTGGGCAGGTGTGTGCCTCAAGAGGACAGGAATGGACAATTGGCTGGCTGCACTTTACAGTGTTCTGTTTGGGTGAGGAATGGGGAGGGGGGACAGCAGACAGTCCCACATTGTACCTTTGCTTAGAACTCAAGTTGCCCATCCTTTGTATTTGGGATTGCTGTTGAGACAACAGAATGGCCCATTATGAAACAAACATATTCCCTGGCTCAAGAGAATTTATTTTTGCTCCTAAATGGTGGAATGGCTCTATATTTATTTTAAATTAACTAGCAATTTCCGTAGAGTGGAACCGAGTGACGCTCCACACAGTGCCTCAGGCATTAGGATTGTGAGCCCAGATCCTGTCAGCAGATTTTAACATGTGTCACACCACTAAGAATGTTTTCATTACCATAAAACTGCCGATTTCACCACTTCTTACATGGATGTAATGTGGCCCCTTTTCTCATATCCACACAGTAGTCTTAGGTCTCTGAGAAACTTTCTTTCTTGTAAAATATTTATTGATTCTTTGAGAATTTTACCCAGTGCATTTTGATCATGTTCACTCCAGCGCCTCCCAGATCCACCTCCACCTTACCAACACCTAACTTCGTATACTCTTTAAAAAAAAAAATCACTAAGTCCAATTTGTACTGCCTGTATACTTGTGTGTGGAGCCGGTCACAGGAGTGTGGTCAACCTACCAGTAGCCTGGAAACTGAATCCTCCCCTCCTGGAGGCCGTTACCTGTCCATAGCTCTTCAGTAAGGCATAAGGGCTTATGAGCCCCTCCCCCTTCATGCTACAATGTTGGCTGACTTGAACCTGAACATGTCTTTTGTAGGCAACTACAATAGGTGTCCCATTCTAGCTGAATGCTCTAGTGACACTTAGCGTCTCCTCTTCAACCAGTTGTGAATCTCTGTATGAACCATCATCTGTGGCACCTAGAAACGTCTCTGATTGGGTCTGAGGGCTGCACTCGTCTACCTGCGAGAGAAATGAACTGAGAAGGATTTGCTGTTGTGGCCATTTGGTAGAATAATAGTAGAGCCCGCGAGGTCTTGGATCACAGGTTCTTGATCAGAGTTACAGTTCGAGGCCCTTGTTCCATCCTATGGAGTAGGCGTCAGTCCAATTAGAAATCGATTGGTTGCATCCGTAACATTCACAATATTGTCCTTCCAGGCCACATGGGTTGTTGCAGTTCATAGGGTTCACAGTGGGGTAGAAGTTGTTGATGACTGTTTTTCTTCCATAAGCCCGTGAGAGCTAGTCAGTGGGGAGGAAGCTTCCTGGTCAGTACCAACTTGATCTCTCCATGTCCTGTGACCTGTGTGTGCTGTCTTCAGCAGTAGGGCCTCACCATCAAGGTCTGATGGGCAACCAAGAACAATGGCAAGGTCCTGTATTATTTTGGGAGTCTCTGACCAACAACTAGAGGGGAGGTGTTCCCCACCTGCCGTTGGCCTTTTCATTTGACAGCCTATGGCTTTGGGTAGGAGCAAAATCTCCTTCATAGGGTAATTATAATTAAGTTCTTCTATATGGAATGTACACACACACACACATACACACACACACACACACACACACACACGAAGCTTATAATATATAAAATATGTATGTACGAGGCTTATAACATAGTAAGTTTCCAACATGGTTTTTCCTAACATCCTCATTGTTAATAATCCTTCTCCCCCTCCTATTCCTCTGACCCCCCCCATTGCTCTCTCCATTTGAATCCCCCTTCTCATTATTTCCCTTTGGTCTCTTGGAAGTTTGAACACAGTTTATAATTTTAAAAGTGTATTGCTTTCTTAAAATAAAACTCTTTGCTCTTTTTTCCCTGATGCCTGCAGTCTTTGCATGGTCATAGTAAGGCTTTTTTAGATCTTCATGACCAAATAGGAGTAATAGGCGTCAGCCAACCTGCTGTTCAACTGGATCAGTCCTTCACTTAGATGAAGAAAGGTCACCTAAGAACTGGGCTGGAGTTTGAGAGTCACCATGAGTGCTTCTGTCTATCACCGTCTTCCAGGGCTGCATTGTGTTCCTCAGACTGGGCCACACCCACTTTCTTTCTGGTTGTTTTCCCCTTCCTGACCTTTGACTCATAGCATTTCAGGTCCTCGAGACAATCCTGCCTCACCATAGTGTAAGACCTAGAATAAGACACAGAGTGACTTGTTTAGGGTCTGCCACAGTTGATGTCTGGATTCCCGAGAGCATAGGCATTTTCTTGAATGACCCCTGGGTTACATACCACTCAGGAGAGTTTCTTGCCGTAATGGTAGCCGTACATTCAGATGTGGGCAAGTCCAGGAGAGAGAAAGTAGCAGGTGGTAAATAGATGTTCGTTATAACCCGCCAAATAGAAGCAAGGAAGGATTAGATTTAATAACAATTCTTGGTCCTGTGCTGAATGAAATGGAGGGAACACAGCAAGCAGATACATTGTGTCTATACTCTAGACATTCACAAGCCCTCTGCCTGGGGCAGCCTTTGCAGCCAGAGCAGCAGCTACGCCTGCGCAGTGAACACAGGAGCAGGGCTGGAGGCCAGGCTGCAGAGATGAGTTGTGTTAGGAGCAGCTGTCTCCTAAATATAAGCTCCTTGTTTGTGAGGGATTGCCTTAAATTAGACTGGACTTGAGAGGATGTGTACACTAACAGCACCAGCACTGGCTCATGCTTCTGTGTGTTTCTTGGAACTGAGGCTGGAGTGACAGCCAGGAATATGCTCCAACAGCCGATGGCGGTGTAACAGGTGCAGATCTGAGGCTCGAGAACAGAAACTCAAGTTTCCAGGGTCCCGTACCTCTTTACCATACACTGCACAAAGATGCACGGGGAAGGAGAGAGCCTATTAAAGGGGAGATACAAAGGAACCTGGAGGTATGCCATGCCTTTCCCGTGGCCTGGCTCCAAGATGTCAAGAAGGGAGAGGAGGAGGGATGGGGTACAGTCTGCAGTGATCTCTCATGGTCATTAACATAGTCCTGTTTCTCCAAAGTTGGCAGAGCCTGGGCTTTTCCAAGCATGCCTCCTGCCTGAACAAAGCTTAGATAGACTAATAAAGTCAGCCCGGCTTTCCATTGCTGCCACCTTTCATCTTGTTATTCCTGGGATTTCTTTCTCCATTTTTTTCCCTCCTGTGTCAGCAGAGCAGTGAGTTTGTCCTGGAAGCAAATGGGCGGAGAAGTATTCGTTACAGTTCCTTGCTGCTGTGACCAACTAGATGACAAATACAACTTCAAGGAGGAACGGCTTATTTTGGCTCATAGTTTTAGGGCGTCGTTCATCGCCACGGTGAGGGGTAAGGCTTGATGACCTGAGTGCAAGGCAGAGGGTCACATTGCAGCCCCAGTCAGGAAGCAGAGAGGGGTGGAATCTGGTGTGCAGCTCGATCTCTCCTCTCGATCTCTGTCAGCTGGGACCCTAACCCATGGAATGGTGCTGCCCACATTTAGCATGTGTCTTTCCGTCTACCCAAGAACCCCCTTGCATACACGCTCAGAGGTTCGTGTCCTCGATGATTCTAGATCCTGTGGAGTTGACCGTCAGTGGTAACCATCGTCGTGGTTGTGAGTAGGGTATCTCATGGGCACAAAGGTCAGGATGCCGCAGGAAGCTCTGTTGTCTGGGTAGCTGGTCAATGATTGATGATGGCGGGGTGAGGAGTGAGCCTTGGAAGAAGAGTGGGCTGACCAAGTGTGGGCGAGGGAGGACTGAGCACTGTGATGGGGAGCACGGGGGTCCTCGCTGGCAGGACAGTGCCGTGAGCAGAGTCCTAAAGGTAGAATAATGGAGAGACAATAATGGACACCCCTGAGTTCTGGACTTGGGGTACTCCCCTATTCATCACTATATTCTTAGCACCCACGTAGCACAATCCCCACAGCGCAGGTTGTCACATCTTTGCTGAAGGCAGACCTCAACTTGGCTATGACAACTGGACTCACCCTGCAAGTGGGATGGAGAAGATTTGAGAGAGAGGTGATGCTGGGCAGGAGCATGCACGGTCACACCAGAGTGCAGCTGTTCTGGGTCTTGTTTCACTTGTCAAACCGGCCAGTTGGAGAAGTCAGTGCTGGGTTCTCACTGACCACAGTGGTCTCATGTGTGAAACTGCTCCTAGGTGAGGCTAGTGTTTCAACACGGCCCTCCAGATTGCCACCCAGAGGTCAGAGGTCGGGACAAGCATGGGGCTCTCTGGTTAGAGGCTTCTTGGCTATCTCTATGAGAGTGTTCATCTTGCTTCTATCTGAGACCTGCCTTGACTGGCTTAGTCCTCAGAGGTCAGGACACATAAGACTTCATGCAGATTCATCTCCTCTGGCTCAGCCTGAAGAATTTCCAATTTACAGAACCCACTGAGGTGGCCCATGCTTCATCCTCTGTCCTTTTGTACTTCTGTTTTGTGTCTCCCTCTCCTAGCTGTAGCTCTCAGATGTCTAGCTAAGCCCTGTAGAAGGAAAGAGCCTCTGATCAGAATGCTAACTCTCCTCCTTGCCTGTGTAGTATCCTGGAGTTAAATGGATACACCCCGAATCAGGCCTTTATACACTCTAGATTTTTTACCAGATGGTTTTGTTCTGCCTCCTTTTCCTTCCCCATAAAGCAATTTGTAGTTTAATCACCGTGAGTGTAGAAGTCTGTAGTGTCCCAAGTACGGTCTCCAGTCACTGTAGTGAAAATCGCAGTTCCTGCCAGAGAGTGATCACCCAATTGTGACCACCCACGATTTCCTGCCCTGGATGACAGGAAGCTACCTCCTTAGAGGCTTTTCCTTTGATGTGGCTTTGGGTATACTGCCCAGGGACATTAGCAAGAGGAAAGCCTTATCTCACTTGAGACTTTAGAAGAGCAAGTCCTGTGGTCTTCAGGTTTGCATTTCAACCGTATGAGATTCTTCTAGAAACTTTGTGCTTCGCTCCTTGAGCTAGAAATCGCTGCGCAGCTGTGCTGACCTCTGTCAAGACTTGCCACTCATTTCATCGGGATGAGAGCCATTAATGCCATCTTAGTCCATCTCGTTACCTAAGAAAAAGCCAGGACCCTAGTGTCCCTTTGCATCTGTTCTGCCCTTCTTGGCTGCATTTCACAAATCTGTCTTGATGGCTTCACGTCAGGCCTTCGGTCTGAGTGGAGAAGTCACGTAGGGTGCCCAGAGACTGAGTGGTGGCCAGTCTCCATCCCTGGTTATAGAATCTTGCATTTCTGTCAACTATGATGTAGACAGGATTGGCCAATGTACACTTTGATGGGGAGACTCCAGGGCCCATTTCTAGGGAAATCCAACAAGCCAGCCAAGTTGTGTCATCTAGCTGTGCCACTCTGGTTTGATCCTTGACAGCCTCCCCCCCTCGGCCTCCATTTACCCAGATGTAAATAGTAAACAGAATTTGCCTTCAGGATTGTGGTGAGATAAAATGTAAAGATACATAGGAATTCTGAAACACAAAGTCATCTAAAAGGGCACCTTCATATGCTATTTCTTCCAGGTGATACTCATGTTTTAATATGAGCTCCAGATTGCTACTCCGAGGTCAGAGGTCGGTGCAATGAGGGCTGTTTGGGCAGAAGGCTCTTTGAGCCCTCTGGGATATTTCTATGAGCTGGATACACTGTTTCTGGGTGAGGCTGGCCTCAACTGGGCTAGTCCTCAGTGATCAGGACACAGGACACCGTGTGGATTTGTCTTCTCTGGCTTAGACTGGTGAATTACCAATTCGCAGAACTCACAGAGGTTTCCTGTGCCTCCTCTCCTCTGTCCCCTTGCATTTCTAGGGAGCCTTTCTCTCACTCAACTCTAACTCTCAGATGTCTAACTAAGCCCCTTTGCTAGAGTTCCTGATCAAAAAGACCAGGCAGGTGTCCTGCAAAGGTATTTGTTATCTGACAGTTTGACTCCTCTGTTGATTCATGATAGCATCACCAGTGGCCTCTGAGCCAACACAGTATATTTCGTCAGAATAGAAGGTGGTTTGTGGGTTCAGCGTGGATCTGTAGGTAAAGGTATGTTCCATTTGCTTCACCTTGCCCGCCTAAGGCATCTGATTGGTCTAATGAAGAGCTGAATGGCCAAGAACGAAGCAGTAGAGGGATAGGTGAGGCTGACAGGCAGAGAGAATAAATAGGAAGAGAAATCTAGGTTTGAAGGAGGAACGAGAGAAGGAGAAGGGGAAAAAAAGAGAGGGAGGGACATGCTCAGGGCAAGAAGCCAGGCAGTTGCCAGCCAGCCAGACACAAGAAGCAATGAAAGTAAGATATACAGAAGGAAAGAAAAGTAAAAAGCCCCGAGGCAAAGGATAAATAAAGAAAAAAATAGGTTAATTTAAGTTAAAGGAGCTAGCCAGAAACAAGCCTAAGCTAGGTCTAGTGTTTATGACTAATAAGTAGTCTCCTTGTCACGGTTTGGAAACTGCTTGGTGACCCAAAAGACAGCCTGGTATGTAAGGTCTCCAGCAATTGCCCTTCCTTTTATTCTTTGTTCAACCCTCCCCCCTTTTTTGGTGTGTGTATGTGTTTGTATGTATGTACATGTTCACCTGTGTAAGCAAGCACACATGTGCAGGTCAGAGAATAAATAACCCGTGTTACTCTTTGCCTCCCAACTATTTTTGCCAGGGTCTCTTTGTTGTTGCTACTCTGCACGCCAGACCGCCTGGGCTCCTGACTTCTGGGCCCCTCCTGTCTCTGCCCTTCGTTTTGCCTTAGCAGCACCCAGACTACAGACATACACGACGGTGTCCAAATTTATATGCACTGTGGGGTCAAACCCCACAGCAAGCTCTTTAGCACGGAGGCATTTCCTTAGCACCCCTAATTAGTCCTCGAAGGAAACATGACTGAGGTTTCTGACTGAAAGGGGGTATGAAGACTCCACCCTGCCCTCTCGTGAGGAGGAGTAGAGCCGTCAAACTCGGCATAGGAACAGGTCTCAGTAGATATGGCAGAGGCTGCCAGTTGCCACCTAGGTCTTCTCCCTCTTAGGACAGAACTTGAGCTTTTCTTAGGGCCACAGTGCACTCGGTTTCTAGTGGAGTCGGACAGTGCCCTGCGATGAGGCTCTGGCCACAGGTATGTAGTGAGGCTGCTGTGTGAAACTTCAGGGAATGGTGCCCGAGAGTGAGTGACTCTCTAGGGGATAGTTGTCCTGCCTCTGAACTGTAGTCAGGATGTGCCGCCTGTCATTCTAGAAGCCACCTTGAATCTAGTGTGACTTTAGGATGGGGATATGCTGGGTGATACGGCAACAAGATAAACTGTGGGCCTTGACTTTTATTTTTAAATTATTCTTGAAATAATTGTAGATTGGCATAGTTAGGAGAAATACAGACATGTGAAGTACCATTTAGAGGGCTTCATCCTGCAAAAGTTACAGGAGTTGCCACAGCTGGGATTTTTAATTTGATACACTTAAGGTCTCTTATGTTGGGCTGGAAAGATGGCTCAGTGGTTAAGAGTACCGACTGTTCTTCCCAGAAGACCAGGGTTCAATTCCCAGCACCCACACGGTGTTTAACAACCATGTGTAACTCCAGTTCCAAGGGATCAAGCATCCTTTCCTGGCCTCCAAGGACACTGTGTGCAGGAGATGCACTAACACACAGGCAAAAACACTCAACCACATACTATTTTTAAATCTCAAAATAAAAGAAATGATGCTGTGTTTTCACTGCCATGACCATTTCCCTCCTGCTCCTAGGCTTCTTTGGCCTCTAGGGAAGGCCTTCGAAGGCCTGAATCTTGGTGACAGCACCTTGTCGTCCCAGACCTGGACCACGAAGACACAAAAGTCTGTATGAACCATATCATTTCAGAAATGCCATGCAACCAAACCTCACCCTGCACTAAGACAGCAGATGTGCAGAAAAGAAGGCCGAGCAACCGTTGCTACCTTAGAGCAAAGGAAAGACTGGTGCAAGTGGTCTCAAGGCGGCTGGACACCTCCGCTACAGCAGGGAGGAGCAGGGATGCTGCTGCCATAGACGACTCAGTTCCACTCATGTGGCTTTCAGGAGACACTTCTGCTTTCTTCCCGTGTCTTACCGAAGGATCGTGTATCTTTTACATTAAGCTGTTCTGGCTGCTACAATATTTACAGGCACTGGGTGCATCCCAACACTGCACGTGTGGCTCATGGAGGTAGCAGCATTTCTCTGGGGGACATCTTTCTTCCTCCCTTCCTTCCTTCCTTCCTTCCTTCCTTCCTTCTTTTCTTTCTTTCTTTCTTTCTTTGACTTGATCTTGGTTTTTAAAAATATGGAATACTTTTATTAATTCTTTGAGGATTTCATGCGTGCATCCATGTATTGTGATGATCTTCACCTCATTCATTCCCCCAGCTCCTCCTGGATCCATCCTACCATCCAGCTCTTGTCAGAGGGGGTTCGCTTGTTGGTTCCCAGCCGCTCAGCTAGGTTAGACTCAAAATAACCACAAAGAAATTGTAGTAATTAAATCACTGCTTGGCCCATTAGCTCTAGCTTCTAATTGGCTAACTCTTACATATTAATTTAACCCGTCTCCATTAATCTGTGCATCACCATGAAGTCGTGGCCTACCAGCAAAATTTCAGCACATCTGTCTCTGGTGGCAGCTCCATGGTTTCTCTCTGACTCCGCCCTTCTTTCTCCCAGCATTCCATTTAATTTTCCCTGCCTAGCTAAGTTCTGCCCTGCTGTAGGTCCAAAGCAGTTTCTTTATTCATTAATGGTAATCATAGCACACAGAGGGAAATCCCACATCCAGCTCTCACACCTCCTCCCACCTTTGTGTCTTTTTTTTCATTCTTTATATAACCCCTGATATCTAATTTATGCTCTCCCTACACCCATATGTATGTGGACATCCACTGGAGAGTGGCTGACCTACCAAGGACCACACCCTTAAAGAAAACTGCTCTTCCCTCCTGTAGAAGCCAGCAAATGCAAAGAACTTCCCAGTTAGGCATAGGGACTCACAAGCCTCCTCCCCACTCCAGTCTAGAGGGTTGACTGGTTTGATCTTGTACAGTCTTGTGGAAGTAGCTATGGCTGCTGTGAGTTGGTGAGCGCAGTGGCCCTAACATGTCCAGAAGATACTGTTTTTGTCAGGTCCTCCTTGTCTTCTGGCTCTTAATAGCCTTCCGCTCCTTCATCTTCAGTGGTCTCTGAGACTGGGAGGGCGGAATGGAATACGGATGCTCTGTCTGTGGCTGAGCACTCCGTAAACGCTTACTCTCTGCACTGTGACCAGTTGGGAGTTTCCTTGTCAACTGCCAAGCAGTTTGAGAGCTGCACTAATCTATGAGTCTAAAGATGTGAATTTAGGGGGAGCTTGGTGTTGGTCCATTTAGCAGTATCGAAGCGGTAGGTTCATTCCGAGCCTGTGAGCTCCTCAGCTATGAATTCTTGGCCAGTTTTACAATACCAAGCATGTGTTTCCTTCTGCAGAGTGGACCCTACATCCAAATAGAAAGAGACTAGTTACTCCCATAACACTTCTACTCCTATTGCACCCTTGGCCATATCTTGTCATGCTGGCTTTTATTGCAGCTTTCAGGATTCTCAGTTGGGTATGAATATTGATGACCTGTAGTCTAAGCTGCCTTTGAACTTGGGGCAGTCCTCCTGGGAACCTTGGCCTCCTGAGCACTGGGATTACAGGTGTGTGCTACCATGCCTTGGCAGTGGTGGTGGTGGGGGGAACACCCCAGTTCTGGTTTTCATAAAGAGACTAGTTGGGGAAATGTAACTGGATGTTCAGAGATGTCCTCAGTGAGTTGATGTGCCGTGACTGCTAGGACCCCACAGAGTTTGGGGGGCCTGCCTCAGCTGCTTGCTTGTGTTGTACTTCCCTTTCCAGGTGCTGGTGTCAGAGAGGATGTGTTTCTGATTTGGAGAGAAATGGAAGAAGCCTGCAACACACTGGTTCAGATCCGGAATCTGGTGGACAAGACTCCTCAGTCGGATGTGGTCCCTGAAGACTGCAGTAGGTGCTGTTTATACTGAAGTTTGGAGTGCAAAGTAGTCAGAGATATTAGGGGCTGGGGATACAGGTGGGAAGGGTGGCGTTCCATGCTTTGAAGCAGAATTCCTTAGCTCAGCTCAGAGGTGTTTCTGGGGAGAGTCTCTGGGGCTGTGGAATGTGTGTGCGTGTGTGCGTGCATGTGTGTGTGCAGATATGTATACACACATGCTTGTGCTCATTCCCAAAGAAGAACCACAGCTGGACAGTAGGTAATGCCATAAAGGCAGGAACTGCCTATAGCAAGAGGAGGAAGCAAGGCTTGGTGTAGAGCTGGGCTCAGTTCTGAACACAGCACAGACATCCACAGTGTGGAGTAGAGGGGCGCCATAAATGGAAAATTACTAAGAGGAGACATGATGAACAAGGAGGCTTATGTCTGGACTGTCACAACAGGATTCCTGCTGAAGGCTGGGTCAGATATGGTGGGCATGAGGAATTCCATTGAAATATTGAACTTGATTGTTTATCAGTTGGAGGTAGTGTTCTGGCTGTAGCATTTTATTAAGATTTCTGTTAGCTATGCAGAGCTGAATACTGAAGTCCAAAGATTGAGACTATTTGAAAAGCAGATACAGAGCAGCTCAACTCAAGCTTACTCAGGGGATAATCTTCCAAGAGGCATGTGGGTTTTGTTTGTTTTCTAGATTGGGTCTCTTCCTGTTGCCCTAGCTGTCCTGGAACTCACTCTATAAACCAGACTGGCCTAAACTCCCAGAGATCCACCTGCTTCTTCCTCCCAAGTACTGGGATTAAAGGCATGTGCCACTTTACCTGGCAGGGTATGTGGGGGCTCAGTGATGGTTCGGCTAGATTTGTCCTTGTCTGCAGACCGAATCACATCTAGACTGACTGTGGCAGGTCACCATCCACTTGTCCTCACACAACCACAAAGAAAACTGTATTCTAATTTAAGGTGACCCTGCTTTGAGCAGCGCAACTTCACTCGCTGAATGCAGACACAGTCTGGAAGGGATAGGGTCAGTGAGGGTTCGTAGTGCCAGTATTAAAAAGAAGTTACTAAAATGTACTTGTTCTTCTCAGTCTTTAGAGACCATTGGTGCTCTAGGTAGCCATGACAACTGTCGCGTGACACTATTCCTGGGGATGTGAGCAAGTGTCTATTCGCCCAAGATAGGGAGCATGTGACAGACCACAACAACAATACCACCAAGACCCAACTTGATGAATCCATGAGTTTATTGGAATTGCTTACAGGAAAAGGGATAACTCAAAGGCAATGCTTTTTGAAGGACCACACCAACAATGGTTGACAGCTCACGAAAGCTGGAACCAGGAGCTCACTACACAACTGGCAGTCAGCTCTACAGACCTAAGAGTCTCCTGTAGGCCGCTTGGCTGGTCCTAGGCTCTCCTCAGCACGTCTTACTGCTTATGTGCTTTCATAACCTTGGGGAGGGAGAGGCTTTGTGTATCTGGTAAGTTTTAGGGCCTTCCTGAGATTTATGAATTACATACTTTCCTAGTCTTAAGGGGGCCCCTTTTAGAACTCCCTGAGTCTTGAGGATCTTCCCCCGGCACAGGATTTTTTTTTTTTTCGATCTGGAGGAATCTGCTACACAGAGACAACAAGCATCTCGAGTGAGCACCCACTAGGTGTCAGGTGCTGCCCCAAGCGTGTGTTGAGTCTATTTCATCCTAAATAAAACAAAACGAAAACCTCTAGACGGGATCACTGTTGTGGTGTTGAAGCTAAGGCACAGGAAGGTTATGGAAATGGCCAGGGGTCACACAGCCAGCAGAGGAGTTCCTTCCCAACTGTCACCCCCTCTCAAGTTAGCAGTGATGCTGTGTCCCAGTTAGAATTGTATCTATTCTAGTCTGAAACAACGAGAGTTTGCCTTGGCTTCTAGAAGCTCTTCCCCATTACAGAGCAACAAGCTCAGGGTATCTTTACTGGTGAGAAGTAAGAAGATGACAGGAAATATTTTTTCTTTTTCTTCTACAAACAAAATATTGTTTGTCATAAAGGACTGGAGTTTTGTAGCAATACAGACTCATTTACTAACTCTGTGAGGTTAGCCTAAGTCATCCCCCTTCAATCTTCGTTCTGTAAAATGACTAGAACATCAGTAGTTTTTTAGTTTTTATTTTTCCTTTTCTCTTTGGGGGCCAGTCATCCAGCTCCCAAATAATACATGGAGACTTATTTTTACTTATGAATGTCCGGTCTTAGCTTGGCTTGTCTCTAGCCAGTTTTTCTTAAATTATTCCATCTAACTTTTGCCTCTGGGCTTTTACCTTTCTCTATTCTGTATACCTTTCTTTCCTTCTTCCTCTGTGGCTGGCTGTGTGGCTGGGTGGCTGGCCCCTGGCGTCCTCCTCTCCTCCTTTTCTCTCTCCTCCCTCTTCTCTCTCCTCTTTATTCTCTCTGTCTGGCAGCCTATTTCTCTCTCCTGCCTTGCTATTGGCCGTTCAGCTCTTTATTAGACCAATTAGCATAACACAGCTTCACAGAGCTAAATAAATACAACATGAAAGAATGTAACACGTCTTTGCACCGTGAAACACATGTTCCACAGCATAAACGAAGGTAGTGCATCTTAAACTAATATTCCACAACAAACATCCGTCCAGGAGATTTTTGCAGACGGTAAAGAATGCATGATCAGCACCAAGCAGGTCTGCACTATTCCTGCGAATTTAAGGGGATGGGTGCATTCATTCGTCCTCTGTGAGTTCTTAAGTTAGTGGGGGACCTGGTTTCCGCTGGAATGAAGTAATAACAGTAGCTAACCTTACCTGACAGGCACCGCTCTGGGCTCTTCACTGGAAGCTCCTTCTCCAGCTGTCCCCCCAGTCCCCTGAGAGGGTCTGCAATGCTGCTTTGGGTTACGTGGGTAACTCGCCCAAGGTGACGTTGCTAGGACATGACAAACCCTGGATTGGAAAGTTATAAAGTTTTTCCATCTTGGAAACTACTGATGTCTGCCTCCTCCTGCCAGACATTCTGATTTGGTCCACATGTAATGGTACTTGGATTTTTTTTTTTTTTTTTTTGAGAGAGAGAGAGTGTTGCAGTTGAGAACCTCCTGAGGAGCAGGTTTTAAAGTCCCTGAAAGCTACAGTCTCTCTGTGTATTGTTCTTGTCACGGAGGCACCATGGACACACACACACACACACACGCACACACACATGCACACGCACATACACATGCACACAATTAAAAAAAATGGATGAGCTGTGGGTCTGAAATTCTATAATGATCTATAAAACCCTTCATTTCAACCTAACACATTGATAACCCCCAAAGAAAATAACTCTGAGCAGCCATTTAAAAAAATACTCCGGATGTTCCTCTTATATTCTGAAGGGGAAATTTGATCACACCCTTTCCTCCATTGGGTAGTCATCTAAGGTTTTGTCTGAATTTGTCCCCAGCATCTCCATGGAGAATGTCTGACTACCCACCCCTCTCCTAGTCACAGCCAGTGATCAGTGAGGCAAAGACCCTGTGTCTGCTTTCTGGGAAGGTGACAACCATTCCCTCAATTCAAGCCCTAAAGGCTGAAGGAGATGGGGTGGGGGAT
This sequence comes from Myodes glareolus, assembly GCF_982192425.1. Taxonomy (NCBI): domain Eukaryota; kingdom Metazoa; phylum Chordata; class Mammalia; order Rodentia; family Cricetidae; genus Myodes; species Myodes glareolus. The sequence continues at coordinate 35,542,047 of NC_142043.1, forward strand.
GGGGAAGGCTTGGATTGTCCTTTGGGTAGAGTGCAGATGAATTAAACAAAGGGTCTCAGGAGCTGGCCGTCCTCATATTTGTCACTGATTCACCCCCATACACACCTCCCCTGGGGGACCCAGTGGTTACGGACTAGTCTGCCCATGTAACCATAGGGTGCGGGTGCACTATCTGGCTGAGATGACTCATTAGCCTGGGATAAGAAAGCAGCAAAGCCCACGTTGGGAATTGATTTGTTTTAATCCCAAGAGCAGGACATAGAAATTCCTTAAGAAAAAAAAATAACTAACCCCCACTCCAAATATATATAAAACAATGTTAAGACAGTGGACACGGAGCAGCAAGGTATCTGTGAGGCACAGGGCTGAAGGGAGGTGGCCCTAGCTCTTCCCAGTTGATTGCCTTGCAAGGAGGCCGCGGGGCATGGAGGATTAAGCCAGGAGGAGCTTGTCAAAACCTGCTAAATTTGCAGAGACGGAGCTGAGAGTCTGGAAGGAACAAGGTAGCTCACAGTAGAGCATGCCAGAATGGGAAGAAGCGCATGCCCAAAGTGGCATGCAGAGGCTCCTCCTTAAGAATTCATCTGACTACCGAGCTCTTCACACACAGAAGAGAGTTGTCTGGCAGGTGGGTGGGTGGGGGTGGGGGTGGGCTGCTGGAAGGTATTAGAAGAAAAACAGATAAAGCTCACATCGCCTGGGGAACAGAGTCAGAGGACTTTGTTAGAACTGCTTGGGAAGGTCTTAACTTTACTGGTAGGGAAAGAGGAGCCTCATGGCTCTCCTCAGATGCCATCAAAGTGAGCCGCGAAAAGAAAACAAAACCGTTTCCAGGTAACGGAACTACATCTCACAACAGGACTCAGAGACATTTGCATGGCACAGAACTATTTAGCACTCACCAAGATCCAATTCACAATGCTTGGCATTCAGTCAAAGATTATTGTGCGGGAGAAGAAGCAAGAGAAGGCGACCTTTAAAGAGAGAGTGAGAGAGAAAAAAAAATCAGTCAAAATTGACAGGGAGAGGCAGAATGATGTTGCAGCCAAGAGAGACCATCTGGTAATGGTCCCCTGTGCTGGTTAGTATTTTGTCAACTTGGTACAATGTAGAGTCACCTGCGGGAGAGGTAACTTAATTAAAGAATTGTCTCTATCAGATTGGCTTATGGTTATGTCTGTGAGGGGCATTTTCTTAATTGTTAATTAGTATAGGAGGGTCCAGTCCATTCTGGGCAATACTTTCCCTAAGCAGGTGAACCTGGGCTGTATCGGAAAGGTAGCTGAATATGTGCCAGTACCACAGAGTGCTTCTCTGTGGTCTCTGCTTCAGCTCCTGCCTCCAGGTTCCAGCCTTGAGCTCCTGGCCTGTCTTCCATTGATAATGGACTGTGACGTAGAAATCCAAGCCAAATAAATGCTTTCCTTCCCCCGAATGCTTTGGTCAATGTTTTATCACAGCAATAGTAAGGAAAACCAGGGCAGCTGGCCCTCATCCCTGCTTCTTCAATTCTAAGTAGCCCAGCATGAGATGCCTCCCTGATTGATGGAGGCCCTGGGCTTGGAACCCAGTACAGATCTGCCATAGTGAAATAGTGGTGGGCAAAGCTATGTGATGTCCACCACCAGGTAGGCCGCTACCTGCAGAACGGGCAGCTGCAACTGTGTTGGGCACGTGGTTGACTGTTTCTCTCACCCCTACTTTAACCCCAGCTGCAGAGCAGGGAGTAAGACGTAGCTTACCATGGGGGAGTGGGTTCAAGCACACCCCTCCAGAGTCTTTGCAGACGCCTGTCACTATGGAATTCAGGTGCAGCCCATCTTAGCATCATTGCTGATGGCCGAAGAGAGTGTCTCTATCCTTCCCTCCCCCAATTCGGGTGGCACAACTATTACCAGGCCATTGCTAAGAGACGGAGGTGCTAAACTGTTCTACCACCTGGTAGACACTTGTGTTCCAAGGGGACATACTTGAGGTTTTTTTTTTTTTTTTGAGGGGGGTTACATCTCTGCCAGCTGATGGGCCTCAGATAGCCAAGACTGTGCGGGTACTTCCAGCTGTGAGACCCAGAGGTAGCTTAGCTTAGCATATGCTGGGATGATTAAGGGACTGCGTTCACCAGCATTTCCTCAACCTCAAACATCATAGCATCATGGTCAAGATCCCATTTGATGAGAGTACGATCATTGGAATCACACGATTTTGTCCTGGCGCTGAGTGCCCAGCTGGTCAAACCCAATGCTGGCAATGTTCTCATGGCCTCCGTCCTAGGTATGCCAGGAGATGGCACCTCTGAAGTAGTTGTGATACTAGAAGACACACAACACTGGGACCACTGTCCCAGCTGCCATCTCCTGTGGTGGTGGTGGTGGCATGGCCGTGGATCAGAGAGTCACCGAATCTGCTGACAGCTCATAGTCGTGTGAACCTGGGCTGTAGCCTAGTTGTTGGACTGGTCTTGGCAGGTTGTTGGTGGCATTGGTAGCCATGGTATGACTAGGGAGCCATAGCCAGAGACCGATCACTCACTATGACTGTGTTTAGAGCCAGACAGGATCCTCTGGCGTCTGATCTCAGATTGGTGACTATGAAATGAGACATGCGGGCCTTTCTAAGTCACAGGGAGGGCGTGGCTTGTGAGGACAGCCTGCTCACTTGATGGGCTGTCTTCTTGGTTCTTTCTGAACAACACACCATCAGCATATTCAAGAAGTCCGAGCTAGGGTTGTTCCTGAAATAGTAGCCACAAGCTGACAGCAGACTCTGGGTGCCACCCAGTGCTGAAGTGATGAAAGCAGCCACATGATTGCATGTGTCAACATGCATCTAGCAGGTGTGTCCAACCTCTTGACATTGAGACACGCAGTTGTCATCTACAAGGTTCGTGTTCAAGGTGCTTTTAAATGTGTGTGTATGCGCGTGTGCGTGTGTGTGTAAGGACGTTTTTGCCTGCAACTGTGTCTATTTCCCCTATGCACGTATGGTGCCCATGGAGTCCAGTAGAGAGCATTACATTACCTGGGACTGGAGTTACAGATGCCTATTAACTACCTTGTGGGTTCTAGGAATTGAACCTGGTCCTCTAGAAGAGCAGCCAGTGCTCTTAATCACCGAGCCATCTCTCCAGCCCCTCATAGTGTTTTAAACAAGTTTCTGATTTTGGGTTGGGTTGCCTGAGTTTCCAGAGTCAGGAAACTATGACACCCGGGAAGTAAACAGTTTATTTTTGAATAAACAATGGGCCAAGGATAGAATCAAGAAGAAAATTAATATATTTCCCTGACACAAAAGAAAAGGGAGACACAACGTCTCAAAGCCTCCAGCAGAAGCCATAGCAAAGTGAGAGTGTATAGCAAGCAAGCTGTGCCCCCATCGGAAAAGTGCGAAGGGCTAAGATTACCTACCGCTGCCTCTCCAGGAGCTGGAGATGGGAGAACCCATCACGTCCCATATAAAGATAAGGAGAGAAATCAAGATCTGAGCAGAGAGGGAGGAAAAAGGATAAAGCCCACCAAAGACCGGCAAATCAGAGCTGTCGCTCCAGACAGACAAACACTGACTGAGGCTCAGCAAGGACAGAACAGGTGACACCAGTAGACAAGGCCCGGGAGAGAAAGGAGAACTGACACACTTCACAAGGGAAGAGGTCACTGACATCGCCAGGAACAACTGTGCACCAGCAAGTTTGAGAGCCTGAGAGACATGGGCAGATTCCTAGACAGCAACTTACCAAGACTGAAGCATGGAACACCAGAAACTCTGTCTGATGATTTGATGACAAGAGCACACGAAGGGCCATTTGTAGCATACCAACAGCCAACAACGTGCTGAGAGGTGAATTCTATGGACCTTCTCGGAAGGTCTAGAACAAATCAAGCATGCCCGCTTCATCGCCTTTATTCAACTCAGCTCTTGAAGTGTGAGCCCGAACCATCACGTTAAGAGAAGGAAACAAATGTGTTCAATTTGGAACCCAGTTAGCTCCAGCTTCAGTGAGGGAGCTTTTCGCAAAATAATAAATAAATAAATAAATAAGGTGGGAAGTGACAGAAGATACTCAACACTGGCTTCTGGCCTTCACACACGTGGTATGCACACACACACACACACACACACACACACACACACACACACACGCACACACACATGCACAGGCTAAATACCTGTTTAGACATAACAAGATTTGAGCTTCTCATTAGCATATGCTACTGATGAAGGGATACGTCACCTGACATTAGATCATGACCAGCTGAGCTGTGCACTGTAAGCCGCAAACAATCACTAGGATTACAAACAATACAACAAAGGAGATGGAATAAGATACCAAATTGAATGAAAATAAAACAGGAGAAAAACTAGAGGAGAGGAAGTGGGTATGGCCGATAGGGAATGGCAGGAAGGGAGTGTTTACCAGTCCCATGCTGTTCAGCAGGTGCTGGCTTCCACAAGTTAAGTGTAATTGGCTATTGTGGTTAATTATACCTCCATTCAGAGCTATTAATAAAGCCCAGGAGGAGGTGCTGGCTGCCCAGGGGCACTGGCTCACTCACCTGGGCACTCCCTGGATGTAGGATCCAGGCAGAATCTGGCCTTTGTCATAGAGTATCAAAGAATTTTGACGAACTTCTTTTCTTCTTGGACTATGCTACAGCTCAGACATCTCAAGGGCTCCTCATGTTTTAATTGTGAACAAGAGCATGAGAGTTTACTCTCTGAGCCCAAGCTCTGAATATTGACTCGTTCTAAAATATCAAATTTGATGTTACAAGGCTAAAGGCCCTTTCAAGCCCTTCAAGGAAGCGTGTTTATTGAGCCAGTGGAGAGGGAAGATGGTCATTTTGTGGGTGCCGTATTAAATAACTAGTAATAACCAGTAAGATTTTGTTGTAGTCCCGAGCTGTGGTGAGATGCGGAGTATTGTAGCTAGAAATATATTAAAGCTGGCTTTGCTTATTGCTGCCAAGTGACTCTCGATAAGATGTTATCTGTGCCACAGCTTCTAAGCAAGCACAATATGAGCAGTCAAGAAAACTAATTTTAGAAGTGTGTAGAGAGCTGGGGAGAGGGTTCAGTGGTTAAGAGTGAATATGTTCTTGCAGAGGATTCAAGTTCAGTTCCCAGAATCCCACCTATAACTCCAGCTTCAGGGGACCTGGCATTCTCTTCTGGACCTCAGGTACTCACGTGTGTGTGTGGGGGGGGTGCATACATGTGTGCATGCACATGTGCAATCCTTAAAATATTAATTATAAAACAATACTTGATACCAATTCTAGAAATTTCTCAAAAATGTACAAGAGGAAGACAGACTACTTCCTAGTTCAGTCTGTGAGACCAATGTCATCTTCACACCAAAGCCAAGGACTCTATGAGAAAAGTAAATTTCAATATTTGCTATGAAGAAAGATATAATAATTCTGCATTATAATAGCAAACTACAACCACTGGAAAAAAGAATTATATAGCTTGATCAAATGAGAGACATCAAAGAAATGTAAGATTGGTTTAACATCTAAAAGTCAACAAATACCATATACAATACTAACAGAATATTAGGGGGAAACACACAGTCACCTCAGAACAGATGGGATAATCATTCAACAAAATCCAAGAGCAAAAATAAAAACAAAACAAAAGTAAAAAAAAAACTCCAAGAAAACAGAAATCTAAGATCACTTAAAAAAAATTTCTTTTCTAGCTGGGTGGTGGTGGCACCAGTGCATGTCTTTAATCTCAGACAGAGGCAGGTGGATCTGTGTGGCTAACCTGGTCTTACAGAATGAGTCTCTGGACAGCCAGGGCTACACAGATTAACCCTGTCTTGAAAAACCAAAACAATATTCTTTTACACTTCTATTTATTTTATGCACATGACTGTTTTGCTTGTATGATGTATAGGTATCATGTGCATGTCTGGTCCCCATGGAAGTTTGGAGAGGGTTGGAACCTCTGGAGCTGGAGTTACAGATAGTTATGAGCTGCCAATGTGTCTGCTGGAAACTAACTCCAGGTCCTCTGCAAGAGCAACAAATATTCCTAATCACAGAGCCGTCTCCCCCAGCCATGATTTTATTTTAAAACCCATGATTTTATTTTAAATCATGTATATATGTCTTTGTGTGTATATGTCACATGTGTGTGGATGCTTATTAAGTCAGATGCATTGGGTCTCTGGAGCTGGATTTATAGGTGGTTGTGAGTCAATTAATCTGGGTGCTGGGAATCCAACTCAGGTTCTCCACAAGAGTAGCCAGCGCTCTTAACTGCTGAGTGTTCTCTCTGGACACTAATGTCTCATTCTTAACCCAGGAAAGAGCACCTGTGAAAAGCACACAGGTAGAGTCACCAGTGAAGCCTGGTGTTATTCTTCCTGATGTCAGAGGAAGGACAGGATGTCCGCTCTCACTGTTTCTAAACAAAAACTGGAGAGTCTAGCCAGTACAGCCAGCCAAGAAAAAGAATAAGTTCCCATCTTGGCACCCAGTAAGTAAATCAATATTTACAGGTAACAGTTACTCATATCGAAACTCTACAGACTCCACAAAGAAACTATAGGAGCTAGTAAAGATTTTGCCATGGTTGCAGGAGAGAACATCAAAGCACAGTGGATTCTATGTCTATAGATTAGCAAGAGACCATCAGTGAGGTTAAGGAAAGAATTCCACTTATAAATCCACCAAAAATGAAAATGAAAATGAACTCAGTCAGTAAAGGGCTTGTCTCCTAAACAGACCTGAGTTTAATTCCCAGAACCCGTGTAAAATGCCAGGCATGGTAGCACAAGGTGGAGACAGGGGCATCTCTAGCTCACTGGCCAGGCTCTCTAGCCTGATGTGAGACCTTCTCTCAAGGAAGGGGTGGCGTTCCTGGGGAAAGCACTTGAGGTTGTCCTCTGACCCCCACATGCACGTGTGTTCACACAGCCACACACACACAGACACACACATGCACCCACCTATACCTGAACACACACATACATATACATGCAAAACCACTGAAATACTAGAAAAATTTAATAAAAGTAACGTAAGGATTGTATACTGCAATAGAAGATACAGATCCTTGAAATTAATAAAGTTGTGTGATGTGCTTGTTGAGATGGCTTTCTTCCAGACTGACTTACAAGTTTAACACAATCTCTGCAAGAAATCCCAGCTGGCTTTTTTGGCAGAAATTGATAAGCTGTTCCTAAACAAATTTGGAAATGCAAAGGACACAGAGTAACCAGGAATGGTCTTGAAAAAGAAATTAGAAGATATGTGTGTGTCATCTTTAAAATCTACAACAAAACTGTAATAACCAAGGCTGTGTAATGCTGTCCCAAAATGAGTGCATGAAGGCCAGGTATGGTGGCATTGACGTATAATTTCAGTGTCTGGGAGGCCAAGGCAGGAAGACAGCAAGTCTATAATCAACTGGGACTCCAAAGTGAGTTTCAACTGAGGCAGGAATATACAGAAAAACTCTTTGAAACACAGATGCATAGGTTCATGGAATGGCCCCCAAATAAATCTATATATCTATTGTAGATTTAATTTTGGCAAGGGTATCAAAGACATTTCAATGTGGAGAAAATGACCGTCCTTAAAAATGGTATGGGAGCAGCTGGATATATGCATATACAGTACTCTTGGCCTTTTATCTCACCCATAAACAACAACAAAAAAATTACCTCATAGTGCATGAAATACCTCAATGTAAAAGCTAAATTATATTACTTTGGAATGAACCTACACACAAATATGCATTGTCTTAGGCTTAGCAGTGGTTTTGGCTGTTAGCAATAGGAAGAGTAGCAGAGATAAGATAAATGGGACTGTAGTGGTTTGAATGAGAGATCTCCATTGAGCGGAACTGTTTGGGGAGGATTAGGAGGTGTGGCCTCATTGGAGTGGATGTGGCCTTGTTTCAGGAGGTGTGCCAGGAGGCCCAATCTGGCTCACCCTGTCTGCCTGCTACTCTCCAGCACCATGTCTGCCTGTTTGCCACTGTGTTCTCCACCATGATAAGAATGGACCCAGCCTTTGAAGCTGTAAGCCAGTCCCCAATCACATGTTTTCTTCTACAAGTTGCCTTATTCATGGTGTCTCCTCACAGCAATGGAACAGTGAGCTAAGATAGGGACCTCAGAAATGTGTGCTGTTTCATGCTTCAGTGGACAGTATGGAAAAAAGTAATAGGCACCTAAGAATGGACGTAGTTAGAAACAAGATATTCGTGAAGATTCTAGGTGAAGAAAAGCATTGGATGGTTACAATTTGGAAATAAAAGACTGATAACCCAGCCTTCACTACATACTTAGGAGACCTTCAGATCTCACAATTTCCCAAGCTCCCAAAGTCCCTCTAGACATTCCTCTTTTTAAACTCATCTGTCCACTTTATATTCAAATCCTAAGTTGGTCTATAGATATTTCCACAACCTGGCTATTTTAACATTTTTAAAGAAAGATTTATTATTATTATTTTTCTAAATTTTAGGCATATGGGTACTTTGTGTCTATGAGCTATGCATGTGCAGTGCCTCTAGAGGCCAGAAGAGAGCATCCAATAGTCATCCGCCAACACGTGGGTGCTGGGAATTGAACTCAGGTCTTCCAATTGCACACACCTGCTCCTGTGGTGTAATGGTTAACACTCTGGACTCTGAATCCAGCGATCTGATTCTGTACCTTGGTGGAACCTGTTCTTTGAGGAAGAGACCTGGTCAGCATTCCTCATCAACTCAGGCCATGAAACCAGGAAATATAAACAGGCTGCCCATGCGTGCTTCAGCATTGTTGGGGGCCTGTTTCACGTTTCACTTCTCCATTGCTGAGCCATCTCTCTAGCTTCCAGCCCAGTTGCTTTAAAAGTTGTACAGGTTGGTGCTGGCCTCAGTGGTCCTCAGCTGTTCCCACTTGAAAAGGCCATGACATATAGGCTTGTTGGAGCACGCTGCCTGTGATTCTTCTGCAGTCTGGGCTCCTGATAATGTTTTCTTCTTAACCCTGTGCGGGTTTGTCCCTGGGCTGAACTGTTGCTCCCCGCCGCTGAGTAGTCCGTGGCGGGCGTCGTGGTTTAGTGTCCTCCTGAAGCAGCCCCGCTCACAGCTGCAGTGCTGCCTGTGTTGGAAGTCATTTCCTATGCAGCTCTCAGAGTGATAAGCAGAAGAGAAAGTGAGCCAAGTGAGGATCCTTGTTCCTTCCTGTGCTCTCTTCATTGTTAGCACTTTGCTTTCTTTTTCAAACTGGCTTCTTTTCCACCTCATTCTTCTCTCTCTCCTCCTCTCCTCTCCACTCTCAGGGGAATCCTATGAACTAGTGACCCGAGGGTTGGAATAAACAAATTGGGTGAGTGACAGAGCCCTTCACTGCAATGGAAATCATACTTTGATTTTTTACAGAATTAACAAGAAGGAAGTAAAAATAAGTAAGTAAGTAAATAAATAAATAAAATCACTTTATAGTATTCCAAGGGAGAACAGGCCTAGAACTCCCTGGAACTCCATTTTATTCTCCCTTGAAGTTAAGAGTTTCAAACAGGCTCCTGCAAGTTACCTGATGTTCCTTTCAGAGCAGGATTGAGAGCTTCCTACTTGGACTCAGGCACACATCTGATATTCCACACTAGGCCCCTCTGTGCGTCCCGTCGGGCCTCAATAGTGCCTCACGCATAGTGCCCAAGACACCAAGGGTATTTACCTCCATCTTTGCCGAGAAGCCTCTGTGGAGTGATAGTGGGTTTCTGTCCTCAATCTCCATCCTCCCGCCTGGTACCAGTGAGGTCCTGGGCACATCCCTTCATCAGTAAGTGCTCTTCACTGCCGAGGGAGTCGCCCAGCAAGAGAGACTGGGATTTCCTAGAGTCTGTCTCCCTCTGTTCCTGGCTGCCCTCAATTCTGTTCCCTTCCTCTCTCTTCCCTCTCTCCCCCTTTCCGTTGTGTATCAGGCTCTGGTGTATAGACCACAAGCCCTCCATAATTCCCTGGATAAAGAGACTCTGAATCTAAATAACTTCAGATTCCCAAATAGTAGGATTGGGAGTCTTGTTTGTGGTAAGCCGCATGCTCTGGGAGAAAAAAATCTTAAAATAAAGTCATCAATAATCCCCAAGTGTTTAGGTTCTCCAGCCTTTTGCCTAAGGAGCCCTCTTTCTGAGTAGCAACAATTGACACTCAGTGGGGGACAGAGCATGTGGCCTTTGTCAGGAGAGCCATCAGATTGACCTTATCTCTAGAAACTGAGTGCCTTCATTCAGGGACAGCTCACGGACCTAGCATTGCAGAAACTATGTGGCAGCTGAGGAGCTTTCAGTGGAGGGGATAGAGGGCACAGCTTGGTGTGGGGTAGGTAGTAAATCCTTAACGGTACCTTACGGATCTCACTTTGAGGGTAGGTGTATATGAGGGTCAGAAGGTGTTGGGGGGGCTGATAAGCCGTACTCAATATCATTTTGATTGTGCCCCTGGTTATACCATGATGGTTTTCAAAAGCATTATTCAGTATGGCTTCGTGCCTGGGGGGAAAATGTTTTGAGACTGATCAGTAGGACAGAGAGGACCAGGCATGTAAATTCTACAGTGTGAATGTGCTCCACGGTCTGCTTCCCTCGCGCGGAACTCCAAGAACATCTTTAGCAATCTGTCATGTGGAGGTGTGGATGCCGTGTGATCAGAATCACTGTGAGCTCACACCTCTGCCGTAAGCGACGGCTCGGAAGGTGAGAATTCATACGACACTCTTAATTAAAATAACTGCAGGAGAATTGGGAAAGGATCCCTCGGTGAGCGACGCTAATGAACAGATGATGCCCTTCTCCTTCCCTTCCTCAGACTAACAAGGCTCAGCCACTAATTGGTGTAATTAGCGGTGGATGAATATGAAAAACACTTCACTCTCCCCTCGTTTCCCCAGCTCTGGCACGCCTGAGCTCTCTGCTCTGGTTGCTTGGCTGCCTCTGATTTCCTTTATGAGGCTCAGGTTGGAAGGGGTCTTCACCCCCTTTTTGATGATAATTGGGAGCCTGGCTCCTGTTCATAAGTGGCTGCACCCTTGGTCCTGCCTGATGCTGGAAGGTGAAGGTTCATCTTAGACTCTTTAAAAACCCTTGCTAGAATTGGTTTGTATGGCTTCCAGAAAGTTCTTTTTCTCCTATGTTTGGACTTAACGCTTGATGAAGAACCTTCATCTTTTCCTTAAGAAAGTAGACCCCCAAACAGAGCAAAAGGATACATGTTGCTGTGGAAATCATTGAATGAAGAATTTGAACAGGGAAAAGGAGGAAAGGGACCAGCTGTATAAGGAGGACATAAAGAGGAGCCCAAGATGCAGAGAGTGATTAACAACGACTGCGGGAGTCATAGGAAGGCATCTCCAAGGATGCTGATCTCCCCACAAACAGCCACATCTTTTAGCTGCTTACAGTGGTGCCACAAGCTCCCAGGGGAAGCTCAAGGGGCTGCATGTTCTGGGAGGCAGCCGCTGTAATTCCTTGAGAAGGGTAGGAAGACATTGTGGTTTACACGGATGCCAACGGCTGCCATTCAGGATGTTGCTCAGAGGGGCTTTTGATGCCACATTGGCTTGAAGCTTGAAAGCAGAAGCCTGCTTTAATCAGTTCCAACTCCAGTAGGTTTCAGAGTGAGTTCTGTCAAGGCATTGTTTTAAAATCTGAGGACGCAGCTCAGCTGACACACTTACAGGCAGCCTCTTTGCACATTATCGAGGACTAATTGGCTGCAAGCTGTTTTATTTCCCCAGATCCTGGTCTAATTATATAGCCCCTTAAATGTGGTAAGCCTAGCATAATTTAATCTTTTATTTAAAGATTTATTTTTATTAAAAAATCGTGTGTGCATGCGTGCGTGTGAGTTTAGGTGCCCTCAAAGACCAGAAGAAGACATTGGAACCTTCAGAGCAGGACTTACAGGCAGATGTGACCTGCTCAATACAGGTGCTGGGAACCATATTTGGGTCCCCTGCAAGAACAGTACATGCTGTCAACCACGGAGTCATCTCTCTAACTCCGTGCTGGCTAGCCTTTGACAACTGGATACAAACTAGAGTCACCTGGGAAAGGGGAACCTCAAAAAAGGAATTGCCTTAATCAGATCTGCCTGTGGGCTTGTTTCGGGGTGGGGGATTTTCTTAATTGATAATGGATGTGGGAGAGTTTAGCCCACTGTGGGCGGTACCACCCCCTAAGCACGTGGTCCTGGGTTGTCTAAGAAAGCAAGGTGAGTGAGTCTTGGAGGCAGTGTTTCTCTCTGGCTTCTGCTTCAATTCTTCCTCGGGTTCCTGCGTTGGCTTCTCTAGATGATGGACTATAAATGGTAAGTTGAAATAAACCCTTGCAGTTAGTTCAGGGGTTTTTCACAGCAACGGAAAACAAAGCAGGACAAACCCCAGGAGCAACTTTTGATGACAGTCAGTGCCTTGTAGTTTCAGGCTCTAAGGACTGAACCGACTATGAATCAAAAATATTTAAGAAAAAAAATAGCCACTGTACCAGCAATGCGCAGGGATTTTGTCAGTGTTCTTTAAACAGTACGGTATGGCAACCATTGGCAAGCATTGCCTTGTGTCGGGTGTTATACCGGATCTAGCGATGATCTGAAGTATACAGGGGCAAGGGTGTCGGTTTCATGCATCATCACAAGAAGTTTGAGCAGCCTCTGATTGAGGTACTCACAGCACGGTCCTTGAACCAGTCCTTCCTGGAGACGGGATACACTGGTACTGCTGACCTCTGGAAGACAGCAGAGGAGAATGTACCTCATTCTCCTTGAGGGGTGTACCCCGTGAGATGAGAGAATGACACATTCTAGATAGAGCGCCAGGCACTTCCGCTGACAGATGAGGTTTCTGAGCCCACAGAGCGGAGGGCCACACTCTCAACAGGGCCTAGCGACCTTTGCATGTTGTCTGACCTTGCCTGCCTACAGGCTGCATGAGCCTCCTTCTGTATCCCCTTTTTGTGAAGCACGCTCAAGTGACTAGATTCGCTGAATCACTGTGCTTGCCACAACAACACAAAATGAACGGAGACATAATTCATGCAAAACCCCGGTCTCCGCCTCAGACCTCCGCCTCAGACCTCCCGACCCCCATGCATGTTGCTGGAGTTTAGAAACCACTGATATTGAGAATTGACTATGAGAAGCCATACTCATTTGGACCCTGTTGCCACCCTGGGGACCAAATATCTACCATATAAACTTTTGGGTCGGCTCTCAAGACATTTCTAAATTATATCACTAGTTTACATGAGCTATACCTAAGCCATGAGCTATGTCTATAGGAATTCAGGCATTAGCAGTCCCTGGATTAGTTAACAGTGTGTCAAAAGAAAACCCCACTCTCCTCCTATACTCAATAGAATGAATACATTATATTAATAACCTGGCGGCATAGAATAAATTCTCCATAAATTCAAAATCAAATTCTCCAAGAAGGCCAAGCAGATACCGTCTTCCATCTGCAGATAGAGATATTTGCCGGAGCTCAGAATGGCCAAATGGGTGAATCACATTTGAGCTACTTGCCTAAGGTAGTAGAGGGCACAGCCAGGACTTGAACCCAAAGCTTCTGACCCTGTATTCAATGCTTTCTTGACATGTGGTCCTGGTCTCAGCCAGAGCCATTCTGGTGTGAGACCATTTCACACATATAGCAGAGGAAATGAGGTAAAATGAAGAGTCCCGCTGTAGTACACTTCCTGAAGAGATGCTTGGGCTCCATAGTCTGGCAGCAGGAATGTTCTAGACCTGTAAATATGAGGGTGGGAGTGTTGGAGGAACTGGTCATGCAATATGAGTGGCTGATGAACTATGATTCCAGGAGCAGCGTCTGTTGAGAATAAAGAAAACGCAGAAGACATCTGGGATTCTCAGCAGTGGCTCCAGAAATATGGCTTGGGGGCCCAGAAGCTGACCTTTTACGATGTTCTTGCTGACTGCTCCTTCCGCCACGCTGACGGAGTCGTTGACATAAGAGCCAAACCGGAAGACGAGTCTGTGCAGACCAGTGCGGTAGGTGAAAGCTGGTGGGGCTGAGGGCCTTCTCTTCTTGCTTGGGGGTGGGGGAGCAGGAAGCCTCCCTTGGATCAGAAGCCGCGGGAAAGACCATGTTGAAAGATGGCAGGGAAGGGAATCATCCAGGGTTTCCGTGAAACAGATGTCCCTTTGCCTCCCGCCTTCTTCTCTAGATGGTACCCACGAGAGTAGTCAAAGCCTGGGCATGACTTCTACACATCAGAGTCTGTTATGAGTGGCCAAAACAGAATGCCTGATGCTAGGTGCTTTATGAAGAAAAACTTTAGTTAGCTCACATTTTTGGAGGCTTAATACCAGGTAGGTACCATCTATTTAGCCTCGGCTGCAGTTCCCTAGCTCCTAGTGGTATTACAGAGAAGCAGAAAGCCATGGGCAGCCATGGATAGAGCTAGCTAGCCACGGGCAGAACTAGCTAGTCACGGACAGAACGGACTAGCCATGGGCAGAACTAGCTAGTCATGGACAGAACTAGCTAGTCACGGACAGAACGGACTAGCCATGGGCAGAACTAGATAACTATGGGCAGAACGAGCTAGCCATGGGCAGAAGTAGCTAGCCACGGGCAGAACGAGCTAGCCACAGGCAGAACGAGCTAGCCACGGGCAGAACTAGCTAGCCATGGGCAGAAGGCTGAAGTGCTGATGACTTCATTGTGCCGCAACCAGATCTCATTCCGCAAGACCAGCACGACTTCCTGTCACCAGCAGTCCCCATGGTCTTCCAGTAGACCTTACCTCTTAGTGATTTCCCTGCTCCCAGCACCGCCACCATGGGTGCCTACACCACAGGCCCTTTTGGAGAGACACTCAAGTGTTTAAGCTATAACAGCAGATAGAAGTGAGTTTTACCCAAGCTACCAGCTGGGCCAATAGAAGTTCAAGTCTTACAGGTTTCTGAATTGTTCAATATTATGTCAGATGAGAGGCTCTGTGTTCTCCCATGTTGATTAGAAGGGAGACCCTGCTGGTGAGCATGTAAGAACCAGGTGTCCCCGTGGTCCTCTTGAATCTCAAACATCTTGAAGATGCATTACTCCAGTGAGCACCTGGCAGCATGTAGTAGATTTCCAGTAAACATGAAACCGGAGTCTCCAAAGGCTTCTAGCAGCAGATGAGCCTGTGTTTCAGACTCTGAGAGATATAGTTCCATTGTGCCAAATGGGGTCCATGGGGATGCAACTTCTCACAGTGTCTGACTCTGGCTCCCAAAGACCAAATTATTCTCAGTTTGAATGCTTTCTAAACTCTCCCATCATGCATTTGAGTCATTAGGTCTGAGGTGGGTACCAAAATTTTATGTTAGTTATGTCACGGATGAGAGGAGAGGGGAGGGGAGACAACAGAGAAGGGAGGTAAGTATGATCTGCAATGGTTGATGGGTCTCAACGTGAGTTAGAATCACCTGGAGAAAACCTTTGGACTTACCTATGAAGGAGTTTCTAGATTGGGCTAAGGGAGGTACGAAGATCTACCCTAAATGTGGGCAGCACCAGTCCAGGGCTTGGGGTTCTAGACTGATTGAAAAGGAGAGAGTGAGTCAAGCACCGGCACCCATCTCTCTTCTCCCTGCCTGCAAATGCGACATTGAGTAGCCGCCCCATGTTCCTGCTGCCATGACCTTCCCACCATGATGAACTGTACCCTCAAACCATGGGCCACGACAAAACCTCACTTCCTCCCTTAACTTGGGTTTGCTGGGTACCTTGTGACAGCAACAAGAAAAATAGCCCAGGCAGGGAAGCTGACCTAGTTTGTAACAGTCCACTCTTAGGGTAACGAATCCCAGTTCTGAGCCACCTAACTCACGCCAACAGAAATACCTGAGTGTCTGTTAATCAGCTTTTAAAGGCACCACCTACTGGCACTGCCCTGTTGGGGACGAACGCTCGGTACGATGGGGACAAACCACATTCAAACCATAGCAGACATCCAGGTGAGGGTGAAGGTGGAGGACCAACAGCTACACATTAGGAAATGGTCATGTGTAGATGGAGAGCAGGGACTACAATACTCAGTATCAATTATTAATACACCCAGAGAGACTAAGCAGTGTCACATTGTGAAGCAGAAAATTGTGTGTGTGTGTGTGTGTGTGTTCGAAATGGAAGACGTGGGAAGATCAATACCTTGCTCAAATACTGAGTCGTTTGGTGTGTGTGTGTGTGTGTGTGTGTGTGTGTGTATACATATACATATACATATACATATACATATACATATACATATACATATACATATACATACACATATACATATATCCTTAAAGGTTGTGATTCAGGGTCAAGGCCATTACTGAGAGGCTTGTAGATCCACCAGAGGGGACCCTACCCACTCTGCTGTGTAACTACGCTGGCTGACCACCCAGCTCCTTGCCTGACCTCCCTCCCTGGTCGGGCTGTTTTCCTCTAGCTGTTCAGGTTCCGCTGTGTTGTGCTTTTACCTCCTTACCCCTGTGTGTTTACGATGGACTGCAGGAGGAAAATACATAAATTGAATTAGAAAAATGCAGCATTGACGAAAAGCTTGCTTCCTGCCGTATCCTAGGAGGCAGAGTAATTGCTGCCGCACAGGGGAAATCTCATTAGTGGCTTTCCTCCCGAGCACAGTTTTCTAGCTTTGTAGACATCATTCAGTCATCTTCAGGAAGTCATCCATAACTAAATTTTCACTTAGAAAATATTCAGTCCTGGGTATTTACAAGTATTCATCCTTGCCGATTTTGGCATAGCCCGCTGTGACCTTCTGACAGTGTGGCAGACTCTGGGCCAGCTCTAATGCTGAACTCTGTCTTCCTTCTTTGCAGTTTCAATGAAATTTTAAGGGCCAGTTTGAAGAAAGAGGCTTATAAATGTGGAGCTTAGCTCACGTTTCTTGTGCTAACGCATAACAGTATGGTGAAGGTTGAGAATTATGCCAACTATTAATTTTCGTAGACAGTGGTGGGGAAACATTGCTTATTCATACTTTCAGACCATAGGTCCCAAATTGGCTTACTCCTGAGGTTGTGTTACATAGGGGAACTTTGTAGCTATAAAATGGGTCAACTCTTAGGGTTCCCTGGCAGCCAGAAGGTGAATCCCCTATATGATTATCTATATACACTTTGATTTAATGTGGTGTAGTTGTTCACATCTGAGAGATGAATGACTAGAAAGACCTTGGTGTGTAGTATTTCCAAGATGGATCAAGGGGCGGGGTTCATTTCACTACCAGTAGCTTCCTTCTTTCTGTCTTTAAACTGGGCATTGTCAGGTCCAACTTGGGAACTGCCTGTCTGAGCACAGAACTTAGCTGTTAGGAGATGCCCAGTAGACGCGGTCTTTTCTCTATCACAGACACTGACGTCACAAGTAGAGAATCAGCCTGGGGAGTGCTTTGTGCTCTGTCTCATCAAGATACCTTAGCTGCTTGCGCTCAGTTTTACCCTGGAGGGGATGAAGTTGCTGGGCCTCCCGGCTGGTAGGAAGTCCTCCTGTGACAGACAGAGGCCGGTGTGAATGGGACCCTCTGGGCTGCGATGTCGCTCTAATCATTCTGTCATGCTGCTGCCTGGTAGCCTGCCTCCCCGTGGCTTTGTGGCCTGCTGTTGCTTCACTTGGCTGTGCTTCAGACTTCCAGGGAAATATCGCGGGACTGAGAGATAGGCAGGAAGGATGCTTTTGTGGGACGGCCCCAGGGTTGTGGTGGAGAAGGAGAGGAAAGGCACCATGGTGCAGGGCAGCTCCTTCCTCCCCGCCTGGTAACGTGTCGCTCACCACTGACCCACCACCTGTCTCCTGGTTCTCCTCCCTGTGTGACCCTTGAGTCCTTGGGCTGGACTCTCTCTCTTGGACCCGTTGGCCTGACGTGGGTGGTAGCCTTTTCTCCTGTTGCTGCTTCCTGACGAGCCTTACCGATCATCAGGCCTCCTTGGGCTATGCTGAGCCACTTCACCTGCTTCTGTCCTCGAAGATGAGTTTGTTTTCTGCCACTGCGAACTCCAGCCCCTGTTTTCACTCTTCAGGATGTCAGGCCCACGTAGATGACCCTTACCACACTCTGATCTTTCATTTCTTTAGCCCCTCTTCCAGTGACTTCCTCCTCCACACCGTAGGTGTGTCTTCGACTTAGTTATGATGAAGGTCTGCAAACATAGCCCACACAATCATTTCTAACCATACCACTTAGATAACTTTTCTAGGACTTTCCCCAAAGCTATTGAAATCCAACATTGTGCCATTTCCTGTGAATGACCATTGATTGTTCTGGAGAAATCTGGGGACAAACCCTCAGCCACAGTGCCCAGTTTCACTTTGAATTAACGCTTCCGTTCCCAGGAAGAGTTGACCTTGCTCCCATCTAACGCTCCATGCCAGGACTCATCTTTCTCTCACTCATTCATTTCCCCCTTTTACTTTAGACACTCAATGTTGTCTTCAAGAGCTTTCCATCAGTTTATAAGCATGCATTTTATGATTGTGTGTATCTGCATGTGTGTGCATGTGCATGTGTGTAGGTCAATGTCATGCACTGCTCTTGATGGCTCTCCATCTTATTTCTTCTTTTGAGAAAGGGTCTCTTCCTAGGACAGAAGCTCACCCATTGATTTAGCTAGGCTGGCTGGCCAGGGTGCTGAGGATCTGCCTGTCTCTGTCACTCCTCCGCCAGCCAGACTGTGGTTACCTTTGTGCTGCCATGCCCAGCTATTTCCATGAGGGTTGAGGATCTGAACTCAGGTCTTCATGCTGTGCAGGAGGTATTTTACCAGCTGAGCTGTCTCCCTAGGCTACTGTATGATATTTGATTACACACAGGCATTTGATGGCCTTTTCCTACTGTGCACGGTCTCCCACTCCCACGGAGTAATGACTACTGGTATCTGCCTCTGCCTGTGCCTCATCTGCTTCGTCCTGTTTCTCCTTGAAGGACAACTCTTCCAACGAATGTGATCCATTCTCTTTCTCCAGCTCTTCACTTCCTTACCTATGTGCTCAGAATCTACTCTGATTATGCAAAATCCCCACTTCTCCATGGAAGTTGGGATGTATGAAATTTTAAATTCAGGGATCAATTCTTAGTTTCTAATGCTCTTTTCCCCTCTCCTTCCTTCCTTCCTTCCTTCCTTCCTTCCTTCCTTCCTTCCTTCCTTCCTATCCTTTCCATTTTCCCCTCCTGTCCCCTTCTCTTTCCATCTCTTTTTGCTCCCCTTCTTTTCTCACCTCCCTTCCCTATTCTTTTTTTTTCTCTCTCTCTCCTTTCCCCTCTCCTCCCCTCCCCTTGCAGGCATCACTGGCTTCTCCAAAACACAGATGGGATCACATGTGTACCTCTGACCTTGTCCGTGGCCTCCATCACAGGACTGTCTGTAGAGCAGGCCCCAACACATGCTTGTTGAGTTTAGATGCGAATGATCTCTCAATGGAGATATGTGCTAAGAGGTGTACGAGTCAAGTAGAGATGGGAGTGCTACTTGGCTATTTTTCTTCCTTACATGGTTTCTGAGTGGCCTTGTTATTACAGCTTTAGCCCCAAAGCCCAAGGCCTGGGATTCCTCACAGAACAGGCTCCTTCTTATCCCATTACTCCATTTAGAGAGGCAAGAGCGAATGATTTCATCAACACGGCTGTGTAGACAAAGGGGTTCATTGACCCCAAAGTCTGTCTTTGGGGTACCGACTTGAACTATAGTCTTAATACAGGAAGAACTGGGGCAAAGAGAAAGGGCTGTCTACTTCAGCTGTTCTGGGCAAACTCCATCTGGCTGATCTTGTCTTAGTTCTGGTTCCGTGAGGTTTAAAGTTGTTACTGCCATTGTTGAGAAGATTGGTCTGGTTCCTGTAAGATTGTTATGGCTGCCGTGTGGGGGAGGGCATCTCATTATAGAGTCCTGTGTCTTTGAGGCTCCACTGTTCCTGGAATCCAGAGGAATTGCAGGTTTACCACAGACCTTCAGGCGCCTTTTTTGGGTGGTATCAGGGGGGATCTGGAACAGGACTCTGCACAGTGAGATGTTTCAGTTGGTCTTATCGCTATCCTTGCAGAAGGGGCAATGCTAGCCGTTGCTATGTCATGTTCAGGCACATCCCAATGTGCAGGTTTACCAGGTAATGGCTTCAGAGGAGACAGATACAAAATGAATACAGAGATGACCAGACTTTATTCAGTTTTTAGTTATTTTTGTAGACCCACATGAGGAGGCGTGGTTCCCCCCTCTCCGAGAACCTGCTCGAACCTGTGATTTTGTCCTTTCTTTAGGACCCCAATAGGAAGACAGTCCATGCCAAATACTGCAACAGATTCATCCACGTTCCCTGGAAGGATGGGAGCTTGGTCCACGTCAACATTACCAAGGAGAAGTGCAGATGGTACAGGGAGAGAATTCACACAGCCCTGACCAGGATCCAGAGGAGGTTGGTATGTTTGTATGTGGTCACTAGTGAGCTAGTCTCGTGCAATACCGCGTGAGCCCAACTGAGTGAAGTGACCAATAGACATCATTGTCAAAGATTCCGTCTGATGGTTTATTGATGATATTATTAATAAAAGAGAAATACTGATATTCAGATTTCATCAGAAACAGAACACAGAGTTGTTATTGTGTGTGCATGGTGGGGGGGACATATGTACATGTATGCATGTGGAAGGGAGACAAAGGTTGATGTCCATCTTAATTTTTGAGGCAAGGTCTCCCATGGTACCTGGAGTTCAGTGATGAGTTAGGATGGCTGGCTAATGCTCTCCAGAGTGCTGCCTGTCTCCCCGGGACTGGGGCTACAGATATGTACCACTACCCCTGGCTTTCATGTGGGTGCTGGGCATCAGAGCTGAGGTCCTCAAGCTTTTGTGACAGGCACTTTGTCAATGGCACCATCTCCTCAGCTTCCAAAGGAGCAATTTTGAAATGATGGCTATTAGGAGATTAAGGGGTACTTCTGTCTATGCTTGGGGAGGGCAGTTGTGAGCCATGGGTATATCATAGACTATATTGCATCTATACTCTCTCTTACAGAACTATTCCATCTCAAGGCAGCTCTTACATAGCTGTGACAAATTGCAAAATAATCAGATGCTGTATATATTTTAGAAAACAATGCGAATACATGACCTCCTATCTGTCTTTATCCTGTTCTGCTCTTACAAGCTGCCATGCTCATTGAGTATGGTGCACTGATGCCATGACCTCAGGGTTGATTCCATGTGGATAATTTAAATTAACACCCTCAGGTATCAGATGTCAGGAGACAGTTTTAGACCATGGAGATCAAATTCATTTAGTGATACTGGCCCTGAGGTCTCAGAGAACTGGAAAAATAAGAAATTAAAAAACAATGAAAAATCCCAGCTCTGCCACTTGCTGTTTGGCCCTGGGCAAGTTAGCTAATGTCTTTTTGCATTTGTTTCCTTGGTTATAAAGTGGAAATAGTGATGACATTTGTAAACCTGCTCTGTGGATTATGCCAGATGCTAAACCTAATGGGTTTAAGCCAGTGGCAGCCTGCTACAGCCATTTGAAAATGAGCGTCCCCTCTATCCTTGTGCCACTTTCACTACAAAATCATATGTAACAGATACCCAACTGCCCGGTATTTATACCCAGAGCCCCTGCATCTCAAAGGCCACATGGTAATGGATTACTCACAGAAAGCTGTTCTGTGTTGAGAGTCTCCCTTGCCATGGCTTCAGAGATGACTCTTTAGTTTGTGTTTCTAGTCTTGTAGGGGACATGCTGCTTGCAATGCACCCCAGCCTCTGGGTCCCTTTGTCCCTTACCTTCCGGGTATCGAGAATGGTTAGGAGCTATTTTCCTCTTCTGTTTCCTGCAGAACTCTGAGAATTGGCGCCATCTCTACCTTAGATGTTTGGCAGAATTCACCATTAAAGCCTGGAGTTTCCTTCTCTGTAGAAAGATTTTGCGGTACAACATTAACATTTCTTGGAAAGCAGGCTGTGTATGTTAGTTACATATCAAATTCCATTTTGTTGGATGTACTGTGCTAGTCATTCATACCGATTTTTTTCTTTAGTTCTTCTATAAATTATTGAGAAAATGTTGAAATCGCTGAGTCGTTTCTGGGTGGCTCTTTCAGGTC
Source organism: Myodes glareolus (assembly GCF_982192425.1). Lineage (NCBI taxonomy): Eukaryota > Metazoa > Chordata > Mammalia > Rodentia > Cricetidae > Myodes > Myodes glareolus. Next base: position 35,564,149 of record NC_142043.1, read on the forward strand.
TATCAACTTTTCCTTACGACTTTGGAATTCTGTTAGTTGGTGCATGTATACTGCAGAATGTTATATCTGCTTGGTGGATCAGCGGCTTTATAATATGAAATGCCCTGTTCAACTCTGCTAAAATTCCTGATTAGGAAATGTACTTATTCTGGTTTCTGAGTAGTTAGAGACTCCAGCTTAGCCATCATCACAGTCTCCAGGGTTCATCTTTCTCCTTTTCTCTGTGCCTACCTGGCTCATCATTAACTGGGCTTCTTGGAGACAGAATGTGGACCAGTGATGGTAGTGCCACGATGATTCACATTTAACTCGCTTAGATTTAAATCTGGGATCTTATCATTTTTTTTTGTTTGCTCTGTCTTCTCTCTGCTCACTTTTAAACTTTTGTGTCCCTGTCTGTGGCCTTTTTCTTTCTTCTCTTTGTGTCCACTGTTGCCACATTTGCCCTATCTGCTATATGTGACTACTTGACATTTACGCTATACATATTAACCTCTCAGTCTGCCTTCAGACAAGATCATACCACTTTGTGTATATTATAATATTATAATGTCCACCCCCTCTGTCTTTCTCATAGTTACCATGAACTTTATATATGCAGCTCCTATGAATTCAGCAATGCAGTACAAATAGTCTAATGCCCTAATCTAATGACTAACACTTAGAATAAATGCATGTTGTGTTTGTTCATGCTTATTTCTATTACTCTTTACTTCTTTATGTAAATCTAGACTTCCACTGGGCACTCCTTCGTTTCTACCTGAAAAGCCTTGTTAGTATCTGTTGTGAAGTCTGTTAGTAGTGGATTGTATTAGCGTTGTGAGAGTGAAAACCTCTTTAATTCATCCACCCCTTTATAAAGATCTTTTTGCTAAACATAGAATTCTAGTTAGAAATTTTTATCAGTTGTTTCTTTTTAAAATCTTTAGTGTATTCTGGTCTACATGGTTTATGATAAGAATACCTTTATTCTTAGACGTGTTCCTCTGCACTGTGATTTTTTTTTTTTTTTTTGCCCCTTGCTGCTTTTAATCACTGGGTTTCATCCAATTTGTGATGTACTCTGCTATGGCTTCTTCTCTGCTCTTCTGATAGGTTCTTTGATCTCCTTGAATCTGTAGGCAGACTGTTTTCATCAAAATAGAAAAATTATTTTGAATCTCTTTTCTGTTTCTCCCTTTCCTGTCTGTCGCAGAGCCTAATTGCAGACACATTTCTTGTATGTTCCAGGACCCTTTCTTTCTAGTTTTCTGTTTCACTTTGAATTGTTTCTCACTACTGTGCTATAAGAAATCTCTGATCTTTTTCTCGCTGTCCCGCTTCCTATGAGTGCTATATAATTGACTTTCCAGTTCAGAGGTCTCTCTAGGCGTTCCACTTAGGGTTTTTTACATTTTATTATTTATTATAATTTGCATTTATACTTAAGAATTCCAAGACATATGTGTAAGGAAATAGAAATTTCCCCCTCCAGTTCCACCTGTAACCCCTAACACGGCAATGCTTTATGCCACTGTCCTCATCATTGACTTCATTCTCTTCTTCTCTCTTCGCCTTCTTTGTCACTACTAAGACCAGTTAGTACTGTCCCTATGTGAACGGGCAGGGGGTCATCACTGGAGCGTAGGAAACCTGTCAGTGAGAACACGCTCAAAAAGAGCAGGTCCCCCACCCCAGCTGCAATAAACTGCCAACAGTTCCCCAGCAAGTGCTCTCCTGGAGCCTCGGGAGCGCAGCCCCACCCTTGCTTGGATTCTTCTGACTTGGCTTTATGCAGATTGTGTGAAGGTAACCACAGCTGCTTTGAGTTCACGAGAGCAACACTGTCTTGTCTAGGGCTCAGCGTTTCTCAGAACTCTTCTCCATTCGTTGTCTCTGACATCCTTTCCACTTCCTCTTCTGCAGTGTTGATGACCTTTTTTACGTCTTCCATTTCTCTTCTGGGTCTGTTCCTGGACACGTGAAATACATTTGTAGTGACTGCATAGCACCCTTTTCTTTTCAGCTAATTCTAGTGTCTGGGTTGCTTGAGGCTCTGTTGATCAGATTTTCGCTAATTGTGGATATTTTCCTGCTTCTTGGTATGCCCGGGAGTCATTTTCTCTTTTCTTCTGGATTTCCAGGCATTTTGAATATTTACGCTGTTGAGTGATAGGCTTGATTGCATATATATATATATATATATATATATATATATATATATATATATATATATAAAATGTGAGTTAAATGGCTTAGAGACAATTTGAGTCTAAGCCATATTTTAAGTTACACAGGTTTAATTAAGCCCACAGTCGTCTTTATCCTAGGGCTGACTTGGCTTTACTAGCGAGGTAACACCATTGTGAGAATTCCACTTGACACTCAGCCCTGACTGCTGGGGAAATGAGCTGCTGTTCTCAGGTGTGTATGCTCCGGTGAGCGCTCTTGGATGGTTTTTCTCCTCGACTTCTGTAATTTCTTCACACACATGCCCAGATCATCACTTCATCCAGACCGCTAGTGCACCCTGGAGTATGACTGTCCCACACCTGCTCCATATCCCTCCCAGTCTCCCTACCTTTCGCTACAGTAACTGCCGGTTGACATTTTGCCCTACAAATCCCAGTAGCCTAAGACTTGCTGAACTCCATTCCATAAGACGTTTTCTCTCTCCTCTTTCTCCAGCTCTCACTGCAAGGCTTTTCCTGAAGCCGTGAGCTTCAATGCATCCTGTGATGAACTCTCGAGTACTGACCCCAGCAGCAGCCCTGCAATGCGACCCCCTGGTACTTAGTTGTTTCAGGGCCCCGAGTCGCTCAGTCCTGTCTACATTCCCACAGGCTTCAGGAGTGAGCTGCCTTCAGGACCTCTTGAGTCGTAGCTGAGAGCCTCCACACAGTAGAGATCTGGAAGCTATTTGCTCGTGGCTTTCTTTGCATCTGTTTTTCTGTCATATTGATTTTCTTTGTTTTGTTTTGCTTTATGGGAAGGGGAGGGGCCTGATAAGAGTGCAGTTGAAATGCAAAATTTTCTTTTTAAAAATATTTCTTCTTCTTTTTTTTATTTATTAAAAATTTCCACCTCCTCCCCGCCTCCCTTTTCTCTCCGCTTCCCCACCTCCCCCTCCCTCTCTAGTCTTAAGAGCAGTCAGTGGGAAGTCCTCCTCCCTCCATCCAGGTCTATAAAGGTGAGCATACAAACAAACCAGGCTCCCACAAAGTCAGTTCATGCAGTAGAGTAAAAACCCAGAGCCATTGTCCCTGGCCTCTCAGTCAGCCTTCATGGCCAGCAACATTCAGAGTGTCCAGTTTGATCTCATGCTCCATCAGTCCCAGTCCAGCTGGCCTTGGTGAGCTCCCATTAGATCAGTCCCACCATCTCAGTGGGTGAACGCACCCCTCGTGATCCTGACTTCCTTGCTCATGTCTCCCTCCTTCTGCTCCTCATTTGGACCTTGGGAGCTAAGTCCAGTGCTCCAATGTGGGTCTCTGTCTCTATCTCCATCCATCGCTTGATGAAGGTTCTATGATGCTATGCAAGATATTCATCAGTGTGGCTATGGGAAAAATATTTCTTCTTTTATTAGTGTGTGTGTATGCGGTGTGTTTGCGTGTGTGCCCACGAGAATGCCTTCAGGAGCCAGAAGAGAGTATTGGGTCCCCCTGAGCTGGAGTTATGGGTAATTGCGAGCTGCCTAATGTGGATGCTGGGATCCAAATTTGAATCCTCTGCAAGAGCTGCAAATGATCTTCAGTGTTGAGCCATTTCTCTAGCCTCAAATGTAGGGGTTTTTATGTACAGAAAAACAAACAAAAAACCAACAATAAAAATTAAAACCTGAAAGTAAAGAATTCGTTCATCAAAGATCAGGTATAAACAGTGTGGCAGAGTTCTGGTTCTGTAGCCGTGTGTTCCGGTGAAGACAATCTTGTCCATAGACTCTATTTACTTTGATACTCTTTCCTGTCTAGGATTAAGTGGCTGCAAGATGGGAGTCGAGTCCTCTTTGGGAAAGTGTGTGGAGATTGCATCTACATCCTCATTGATACATCTCACTCAATGACGAGCAAACTGGACCTGGTGAAGGATAAGATCATCCGGCTCATATGGGTGAGGCGGGAGTGTCATGGGCTTGTGCTTGGGCTGGTGTCCCATAAACCCGCTTTCGGTAGTCCTTGTCTGGAGTGGCTCTGGGCAGTGGGTAGGGCCACACTGCACTAAAGGGTTCCTGAGAAAGCCAGTCCAGAAATGCACCCCCTCTGCTGTTCTAGAACTCTCTCAGTGCTCTCTGGCAATCAGACCTGTCCTCTGATTGGGTCCTTTATGTCGCCATCACCCCTGGGTCACTCAGGTGTGTGTCTATACTTTTCGCCTGGAGTTGTCTCTAACCTATGATACACAGAAACCTCTGTTGTTTCCCGGATTTTTATCATCTTGAATTTTTAATTTAATTTCCTATGTCTCTTAGGGAAGCTGTGTGCACCAGTCCCAGAGTTGCAGATGGGAAGAGGGTAGGCCTGTGATGGGGACACCCGGTTTCTGCCCCACTCACCTGGGCTGCCCCTGAATCATTTTCTTGGAAGCAGGCTGCTTTCTGAATCCTGTTTACATAGTAACTAGGTCTCACAATATTGTCATGAGTCTGTTGTGCTGTGAGTGTAGAGTGTTTAAGAAATACAAAATATAACCAGCTTCTGGGGTGGGTGTAGGCTGATGAAAGGCAAGCAAATATGTCTGTACCAAATAAGAGGCTTTCCTAAGAGGCAGTGACCAAAATGATGACATTTTGAATATTATTTCTTTATGCATTTAGCCTGCTTATCAGCATTACATTAGTGTCAGCACTAAAGTCAGTATTAAATGTTACAGTACAATTTTACCTACACATACATGGGTGGCCTATAATACTAGCAGTACATTCATGTCCCACACTACCGTCTCGCCCGCAAGAACCACGCGGGACACTTAGGATCCTTCTGCAGGAAAAGCTTTAATGCCTCTTGAGAGAGACAGCATAAGCTTACATGGCGGAGACTCCTAAATGAGGGAACCCATCCCTTATATAGGAAACAGTCCTTGCTTCGGACGTGTCACCCTTGGATTGGTCCGCTGGCTATTATCCCAGATGATGCCTCGGGAGTAGGCGGGGACGCAGCAGTGGAAAGTTACCAAACACGTGTGCGTTACCTTGTTCACCTGGCGGTGAAACCGGATACCAGCGCCATCTTGTAATGGAGTATGTGGTTGCGGTCCTCTACACATTCATATATAACATCTGTAGAGGCCAAACATCCAAACTCTATAAATTTGGCTCAAATGCCTTTTGCAGCAGAAACTGTTTTTTTTTCAATTGCACATAATTCTCAGCTAGCTTCTAGAGCTAAAAATGGATATCCCAGAGATTCACTTCAGCTTTGCTGACATTTGAGTGGCTTTATGGCTAAATAATAATTGTTTCTTCCAGGAACAGTTGAGATACAAGCGTAAATTCAATTTTGTGGCGTTTGATGGTCAGGCAACTGCTTGGCGGGAAAAACTTGCTGAAATCAATGAAGATCATTTGGAACAGGCTGAGTCGTGGATTAGAAACATTAAGGTAAAATATCTAGGCTGGGAGATGTCTGAGAATGTCTCATGGTAGTGGGTTCACTCATTGCTAGGAGTTGTCGAGAAATGGATTGAGCTCCAAGAAAGGCCATGTCTATACATGGGCAGTTATTTGGCTGCAAAGGTCACATGCATTCAACCTCATTAGTCAGATCTCAACATCTAGATAAACATCTATTTATAGCCATCATCCCTTGGTATCCTTGGGAGCTTGGTTCCAGGACCTCCCCCACATCCTATGAGAGCCACAGATGCTCAAATCCCTAATATAAAATGCTGTGAGATTCGCAGAGAGCCCACACACCCCCACCCCGTGTGCCAAAAATTATCTCCACACAAACTCACAGCTCCCAATGCAAGTGACGGGTATTATACTGTATAATTTAAATAATAAAAATGGGGGAAAAGCCTGTATAGGTCCAAACAGATAATCTTTTATGTATGTGAATTTACACATAGTGTGTGTGTTATGTGTGTGTATCTGTAGAATTGTGCATTTGAATGCAGGCATACATGAGCTTGTGGAGGCCAGAGAACAGCCTTGTGCATTGGCCCGCATCTTCTACTTTGTTTTAGACAAGGCCTCTTTGTTATTTGCTGCTTCCCATTGGATTCTGGGAATTCTCTGCCTTTCATCTTACCATAGGAGTGCTGGGATTACAGATGCACATGATTGCACCCAGCTTTTACAGGAGTTCTGGGCATTCAAACTCAGATACTTCTCATTTACATAGCAAGGGGTTTACCCATTGAGCCATCTCCCCAAGCCCAGACACAATCAATCAGAAGTACACAAGCCTATGCAAATGAGCATGTGGGTGTGTAGTGATACTTTATTTAATAAATAAAGCTCGCCTGAAGTTCAGAGAGTAAAACAACCGCACTGATTAGCCTTACAGACCAGGCAGTGGTGACACACACCTTTAATCCCAGTAACCGCACTAGTTTGCCATAGAAACTGGGCGGTAGTGGTGCACCATCTTTAATCCCAGCACTAGAGAGGATTATAAAATGGGAGGAGATAGCTCTCACTCACAAGTCTCATTCTGAGATTCTTGGAGGCAGAATTGTCATTTTGGACTGAGGTAGAGGTAAAACCCCATGGCTGGCTGTTTTGCTTTTCTGACCTTCAGTTTTTGTCTCTGGATTTTTATTAATCATACTATGTGTGTGTGTGTGTGTGTGTGTGTGTGTGTGTGTGTACGTGCGTGTGCACATGCATGTGTAATCATTCCACAGTTGGTTGAATCTGTGGGTGTATAACCCTTGGACAAGGCGAGGTGGCTCTCTTTCCAAATCCGTCCTGGGCTCAGGTTGCAGGCTCATGTTAAAAACAGATTTCAGCAGATAATATTTTGGTTGCTCAGGCCTTCAGATCTGTTCCATCTGACAGTCCATCGGCATTTCAAAGGCTCCAAGGGGCCACGCAGGTGTTCCTACTGAACTTTGTTCAGAACTCCTGGAGACAGTACAGTCTGAGCATCTAAAGCTGAGAGCAAGAAGAGTGAGAAGGAAAACCCAGGGAGACAGTGAAGTCATTTCTCAGGTCTGTGTTTTTCCTGGACACCTGGAAAGCTGTCGTTTCTTGTCACATGGGCTACCAGGAAGGACTTTCTTCTTTTAGAATTTTCTCTTGCCTTGAGCTCCTGTTAATCTTGAATATGCTCCAGAACCATATGGCATTCCAGATATTTGAGAGACAGTTATGTATCTGAGACAGGGCTGTTTAAAAGTTGCTTAAAATAGTTTACTGCTTGAGTATAAAGTCCTAGATTTGCCCAGCAGCCGCACCAGACAATACTGAACTCACTGAATCTGGACTCATCTAAGCAGGCCCAGGACCGTCCCAAGTTCTTTAGGGGTTGTTTTTAAGTTGGAAAAAGAAGGAAGTACGTTGAATAAAAAGATAATATTTTTAAGTAATTGGCCACCTTATCCTGGGTAGAGTGTCAAGGCCATACTCAACTTGTTAAGTTTCCAGTATCACCAACGTTCTCTTCTTTTTACAAACTACCAGGAATAGGAGGTCTGTTGTTAACGGAGCGCTTACTGTCTACCGAGGTATTACACATTCATTCTCTTTGGGTGAGACCCTCCGTGGGTTCTGTTCCACTCACATTGGTACTGTTAACAGAATGGTAGTTCAGTTTAGTCAGAGCCCATCAGATTTTCCACTTAAACATTTCCAACTGCAGTATCTCCCTAGACTCCCCCAGTAGGAGAAAGCTTCTTATTCTTCCTTGGACATGAAGGATCTTGACACTTTTGAAGAACACTGATTGGTATTTTCTAGAACGTTCTTCAGATTTTTGATTTTTTGTTTTGTTTTGTTTTGTGACACTGGGAATTGAATCAGGACATCGGAACATGCCAAGCAAGTGTTCTCAGTGAACTCCATCCTTCACCCTTTAGAATCTTCGGTTTGGGGTTAGGGTTGCAAAGTTGCCTAGGCTGGCCTTGAACTTGCGGTCTTCCTGTCTCAGTCTCTTTAGCTGGGAATACAGTTGTATGCCACCATGCCTGACTTCTCTTGTTATGTAGCCCAGGTTGGCCCAAATCCAGCTTCCCATTAGCTTCCCAAGAGCCAAGATTATAGCAGGCATCACTGTCCCCAGTTTTAAAAACAGCCACCCTGTTGTTGTTAGTTTTCTATATCTCTGGACTATTGAATCTCTCTGATTCTGCTCCTGTATCTTTTCTTTATTTCTGCTTGCTCTGAGTGGGCATTACTCTTCTTTTTAAAGGTTCTTTAGTCAAGAATACAGCTTGCATTTGGAGGTGTTTCCATTGTTCCAGCATGAACTACTAATGGGCACAGATTTCCCCACCAGAATGGTGGTAGCCACATTCCATAGATTTAAGTGTTTTACTTAATTTTCCATAATTTCTAGTTAGTTTTAAATTTTTTTTGAACCATCAATTATTTAAAACCTATTATTTGACTTCCAAGTGTGTGGTAATTTTCAAGTTGTCTTTCTGTTATTAATTTTGATTCCATGATGACTGAAGGTAAACTTGGCATGATTTAAATTATTTTTAAATTTGTAAAATGTTTCATTAAAATGGAAAATTTATTAGAAATTATGGAAAATTTAGCAAAACACTGAAATTTATAGAAAATAGCTCCCACAGTTCTGGCTGTTAAAGAAAATAACCATTATTGGTCACTTTCCTATTTTTTCTTTATCAACTTCATCAAATTTTGCTTTGTGTGTTTTGAAACTCTATTGTTTGGTGCTTATATATTTAGAGTTGGTATCTTTGTAGCCGAGTCTTCTGTCATTATTTAATGTGCTCATTGGTCCCTAGTAATTTTCACTACTCTAAAGCATAGAGTGAATCAGGCTTTGCAGGACATGCAAACCCCAAAACTTAGGAGGTAGAGGCAGGAGGATAATGAGTTGGAAGCCTTCTTATCTACTAGCAAGACCTAGTTTCAAAAGCAAAAATAAAGCTCCAAACAAAAAGCAATAACCCCACCCCCCAAACCTAAAGTGTGCGGTTAACATTGCCATTCCTGCTTAAAAGACTATTATGACAATGTATCACTTTCATCCTTTGATCTCCAGTTTAGCCGTGTTGCTGTATCTGAAGTGGCTTTTTTTAAAAATAGATGTTAAGGGATCTGCTCAAGATTTTGTAAGTTCTCCGATCCCTGTCAAGTAATGGAGTAGTAAGACCGTGTGTTTGTATTATTGATATCTAAGGCTAATGTCTACCATTTGGTTATTCGCTTATTGTGGAATCCTTGGTTTCATTATTTCTCTTGCCTTCTTGTGGGTCCTTTGGGTACTTTCAGTGTTCCACTGTAACTCTTCATTTCACTTTTTACTGTAGCACTTCGTGTGGTTTTCTGAATGCTTGTTCTAGGGGCTCTCTATATGCAAAGTTGTCATTTATCACGGCTCCTGATCCTGATGTGCTCTGACTTCAAGGGACCAAGCCTGATGTCAATTTACACCCTGTATGCTCCATACATACTAAAAGTGTAACGGAGATGGCTCTTCTGTATCCAATCATTACTGGCATGAAAGCTTCTTAAACTGTAACACATGATTTGAGAACTTGGGGAGTTAAGAATGGTCTTCTCTGATGACTTCCATGTTCAGGGTTTGAGTTTCTGTTACCGTTTCTTTTGAGTCGTAAACTTCCATTAGCGCCCTTTAAAGATGAGACTCCCAGAAACAGAATCTCACAGTTCTCCGTCAGCCCAGAGTAGATGTTCCCACCAGATGTGAGTTATGACGGGAGATTCATTTCTTTCAACACCCCAAGTAAGTTGGGCCGCTTCCTTTTGTCTCTGTGGTTTCAGATGAGAAGTGGCTGCCACCCAAATTGAAATTCTTTAATGGATACTGTAATATGCCATTTCTCTTTGACTGCTCTTAGGGGGTTCGTTTTGTTTCTTTAATTTTCAAAAATTTGCATACAATGTATCTAGCTATGATTTTCACAGATTTTTTTTTTTGACCTAATTGGGGTTTTTCTCAGCTTCTTGAGTTGCAGTTTTTGTAGTTTCTGCAAATGTGAGGATTTTTAAATTTTATTATTTTAAATTATGTTTACGTATGTATGTATTATGAAGTGGGATTATGCATGTAAGTGTGGTACCCACATAGGCCAGAGGCATCGCAGCTCCGGGGGCTGTCACAGAGCTCCTGATCCTGCTGTGCTCTGCCTTCAAGGGAGCAAGGTCAATTTACACCCTGGATGCTCCATACAGACTAAAAGTGTAACGGAGATGACTGCTCTGTATACAATCATTATTGGCATGAAAGCTTCTTGTACTATTTGTGAGCCACCCAGTGTGGGTGCTGGGAAATAAATTTGGGTCATCTACAAGAACAGTACACACTTACAAGCTCCAAGCCATCTCTCAAGCCTCTTGGAGATTTTTTTTTAAAGCTATTCTTTTTTTTTTAATATTTTTAAATTCCTCACCCTCCCCTCTCTTTTTCTGGAACTCTTACAGTATTAATGTTCTATCTGCTTTATTGTCTCAGAGATCTCCGAGGGCATCAGTTGGACCACTCTCCTCAAGACAAAAGAGCTATTTCTGGCTCATTGTATAACAAGCGATTTTTCTTTATTGCATTTGGGGAAATTTTTATTATTATGTCAGGAGGCGCTAATCCCATTGAAGTCTTATTTAGCCAGCAGACACCGTATTTAGGTTTCCCCTATTCGATCTGGCTTACATTTGTGGGCTTTTGCTACAGTGATAATTTAGTTTTCAGAACCCCCTCATGCTGCTAGGACCCCCATTCAGTACCCGCTTGGGCTGTCACAAGGGTGCAAGGCAAATCCCTGGGCTGCCTGTTTCTGGTGGGTGACCTTCTGGGGACGCGGGAATAGAAATTGCTAAGTCCGACCGCAGGGTAAAAATGCAGGGGCTGTACGAGCCTAGCCCAGGATATACTCAGCAGATTTTTCTATTATCTTCAGCACTGCCACGACTTTCCCAACAGTCTGCCTCATGTGGACGCTCTGGTGATAAAATTACTTGTCCACTCCTGAACAAATCAGGAAGTGGGGCTTCACAGCGTCGTCTCTGCTTGCCTGCTCATCCGTTCATCTTTGAGTCGTCTTCCACGCCAGCTCCACCTGGAGGTGTCTTTAGCTATGCCCTCAGCTAGAGTAACACAGCCTGTGCTGGGCATCACTAGAGCAATGCTAGCCCAGCGCTGGGTAGTGTTTCCAGGCTCTCAGCATTGCCCTCGGAAGCCCTCTCCAGACAGCGTTGGCCTGGTCCGGTCAGTTGCGTTTGAATCCCAGCATGATACATGGCAAGAGTATTGGGTGCCTATTAAATACCCGTGGAAAGTTAGTGGGGGGCTGCAGGAAGAGGCCCAGGGGAGAGAAACTGAGTGGGAGGAGTCATAGCACCCCCACCTGTGTCTGGGTTTAAGCAGCTCCTCGCAGAAAGGGCCATTCAAGGCCCACAGTGAAGCTTGACAAGATTTGGGTATGCGCTGGATACTTCCATTCCTTTGGCCACCCATCTCCGTCTTCTCACCCTGATTCCAATAATGGCAGTGGGACCTGTTCACCATATGGAAGTGGAAACTCTGGCCTCCATTCAACTCAGGAGGAAGTACGAAGGCTCAGGCACACAACCTCAGAGTATCCTCCCTGGGTTTGAGTTGAGAGTCAGTGACTTCAGATGGCCGGTCTGCCAGCGAGAACCATAACAGTGGTGGCATATGCAGACTGGCGAAGCTTCTTGGGTGGCAGAGGCAGTGGACTGCTGGTGCACCTCATGGCTGACAGTTCCCTGTTTGGTGTGGCTAACCACAGCATCTGGTGTGCTGGTGGTGTTACAGTGGGGCTCCTGCCAAGCAGGCTTGCAGCAGGACTGGGCCCCCCGCTCCACGGTGTGAGGTCCCAGGTTTTCCAGCCAGATGCTAAGATATCCTGTGGGCTGTCCAGATGCCCTTTGCATAAATTCTTCTTGCTTGGATCAATCACGATTGTTTTTGTAGCTTACAACTCTGACTGAATTGATACCCTGGGTCTGAGATGCAGGGGATGGCTTAAGTAGGCTTTGGAAATCTTGAGGTCCCGTGCGTCTTACTGGCAAAGATTATTTCTTGGTAAGGCTTGTTTTTGTGTGTTAAATCAAGTGCACTCCAGCGAATCTAATTTATTTGATTTCTTCCCATGCTAAATTGAGTCATGAGATTTTCTAATTTATAATTGTTTGATGTGTTTTGGTGACATTGTTAAAAACCTATCATTATTTCCCCTTGACATGCAATGTTTATCTTTTTTTCTTTTTTATACAAAGAATTGTGGTGTTATGATTAATGTTATATGTAAGAGAGAAAATAAATCATAATCTATTCTCTTTGATTGATTATGATTTTAATTTATACAATTAGCCCTCAGTAGCCATGGGGAAGTGGTCCTAGGATCACCCTCCCTCCTCACGAATACCCAAATTGACAGATGTTGCTTATATAAAATGGAGCATGTTTACATATAAACTATGCATATCCTTTTATATCTTTTTCAATAACCTTCAAGTTACATGTTTGTAACATAATATAGTGATGTATATAGTATATATGTAAAATAGTATAGTGGGTGCTTATAATAATATATTACTTGGGGAATAATGAATTTTTTCGATATTCAGTGCCTGTGTAATTTTCTTCCTAAATATTTTTTAACATGCTTGATTGATTCCCAGGGGTATGGAACCCGTAGATCCAGGCTGCCTGCTATGTCTGTTTATTTCCATCATACCCAAAGCAGAACATCAGGACCCCATGCATTCACATAAGACCTAGTACTATGCCATGCAAGTTAAGGTCAGTGTTCCACCCTGACCTTTGTAGGTTGGATTTATGCTAGAAACATTAGTGTGTTCATCATTAGGCCAGCGATAAGACCACACGCGAGTTTGCCGAATACTGGGTGGCACAAATAAATCCTGAGTTGAAACGAACATGATCCCAACCAGGATGCATTCAGGCTGCTTGATCCAGCTCTGCCGACAGCAAAGCCATCCTCGAGTGAGTGAGTATCTCACGCAAAAACACAGATGAAAATTGCATTAAGACCCCAGTTGTCAAGACAGGAAACCCACAGCCTTGGCTCATATCAGATCTTGAACTACCTGGCTAGAGACTCTAATGGCACACCTGGGAATTTGGTTTCTTGAAATCCCTGGACTTAAGTCATTTTCTCAATGAAATTTTGTCTCTTATTTCAGATGCCTTTTTTTGCTTTTTACCCCCCACACTGAGCAGAGAATACACTTAACTTGTTTGTACAAACTGTTTTGACTATCTCTTTTCTTCCCCCATAGGTTGGAAGTTCCACAAATACCCTGAATGCCCTGAAAATTGCTTTTGCCGACAAAGAAACAGAAACCATCTACCTTTTGACGGATGGGAGACCCGATCAGGTACTCACTAAAACGACTAATGAATACCCGTTGTAGAATGTCGTGGAGGAGAATGCCAAGAGGGGGAACGAGACCTTTCCAGGGGACATCACAAGGCAGAGAAGCTGATCTTGGTGACTCAAACCTCTCATCCTACTTACATAGGAGGCCGAGGCAGGAGAATGACAAGTTCAACAGCTGCTTGGTTATAGAATGAGTTCAAGACCAGCATAAGCAACTTAGCAAGACCCCCGTCTCAAAATTTTGTTTTGAAATTTTTTAAAAGAGGGTTAAGGGTATATAGCCCAGAGTTGAGTATTTGCCTAAGCATTCAAGAGGCTCTAGGTTCAATATCCAGAGCCCCCAGCACCACCCCAACAAGAGATATCGAGAGGTATGTCCCTGGCATAGGGAAGCAGAACTGAGGTAAGACAAGACACCAAAGGGCAACCCTGTCTTCTACAACTGAGGAACATTTATGGGCATTGTGATGGTGGTGAATGTTTTATGTTCAGTGTGACCCATATTCACAGGCCTGGAGAGTACGCCAGGGAAGGAGACGCTGCATTCCACTGCACACTGGCTTATGTTTTATGACAAAGTAGAACCGCCGAGATTGCCTTCCATTTGTTTCCTTTGAGGACTCAATCTAAACATGTCACCGGGCCGCGCCCTTGGTTCTAGCCCTAATTTTAGCTTTAGCCTCACTTAAACAAAAGCAGGCCTTTCAACTGAGACATTCTTGGCTTTGTTTAGCCTGCCTGGAAAATATTTGAGACGTTTTAGAAGAGTCTGTTCTGTTTCTTTCGAGCTTTGTGAATGAAAGACGAGGACTCCCGGCATTAAGTAAATACGAGGATTTTCCAGGCCGGCACAATGTAAATTGACTGCTAAGGTGAATTAGTATCAACATGTATCCGGCCTCGGAAGATGTTTATATGTGCAGACTGCCTGTTCTAAAATACCGTGTCAAATGACTCAGGGATTAAATACTAAAGCCACCGGATTTTACTACTGCATTAGATTCATGGCAGAGAAGTGGCATTTCAGGGAACTTTAATTTGGAAGGCTTTCCCTGTCAACTTCATTGTGGTTTCTATTCAGAAGCAGTCTGTCACTCTCATGTGTGTCCTGGGTGGTGCCAAGGTTTGACTGATCCTCGCCTTAGGGAAACCGTTAGGGAAGGCGCTAGATGTATACAGTCTATTTTGATACAGTCCAGGGGCTGAGATTGTCTGGTCTATGTCTAGCAGCACAGAGGGATGGATTTAGCTATACAAGATGGGCAGAAAACCAGGGAGAGTCCTCTAAGTAGAGGGGGGGGCATTCATGCTGTGTCTGGAAAGAAGAGAAAGAACTTTCTGCACAGAGGAAGCCAAATTGTCCTAGGTGGGAGGTACAGAAAGGTGGGCATGAGGGTCATGCTTAGAGAAACAATCAGGGCATGACGGAAGTGTGCGGGGATGTTGTGCGGGTTGGAAGGTCACCACAGTGGGGACCTTTCATAGGAGCACAATTTATCACTCCTTCCTAGTTTGGAAGCATGATGCCCCGATAATGCTGGGGACATGCCAGCTATGCCAGAGCTTCTGCTGGAGCTTCGATGAGGGCCTGTAAGCAGTGTCAGCTGGCAGCAGGAGAATTGAGGAGGAAGGGACTTCTTCAGAGTCAGTGAGACTTGGTGCTCAACTTGGTAGCAGGCAGTGGGAGAGAGGAGAAGGCAGAGGAAGTTAGAAGGGTTAATTGCTTTCTGGCTCATTGTGATATTACTAACCCAAGGGAAGTTTCAGTTAAGAGCAGACAGGGTTGGGATTCTGGTGAGCATATTATTTGTGTACTTGGGCTACATGGATGTCCAGAAGCCCCAAGAAATAGAGGATGGTTCAGTAGCTCAGGGTTTCTCACAGCATAGCCTTCCAGGGTTCTGAAATCTCACATCAGTGCATCCAAATACATTCATGTAGCTTTCTAAAGATGAGTAGCTTTTCTGAGAGAGATTGTGCTTCATCTGAACACGAAGCACTGAGGAGGTAGGTAACAGTCAGAATCCCAAGAAGGACGATTACTCAAAACCTAATCTATAAATGTGTCAAAGTGTTTCATGTTCATGTTTACCTTTTCACATGCGAGTCTCTTTCCTTTGCATTGTCCTGAAGATTCTGTCAGCAGAGCAAATGGATATTAGATATTTGTGTTCTGGGTAAAATCTATTAAGGAGCCCCACCATTGTTTCAGTAGTGGTAACAAGTTTAAGCTAACACTGGCCCCAGAGCCCCGGGCTCTGTCAGGACATTTTTCCTATGAGTTTAGCTGGAACGGGTGGGGTGGGGGGAAACTGGAGGGGAATGGGGTAGGTTCATTCTTGTTTGTCAGTTTTCACCACCTTTGAGGAAGCTCACTGTGTAGGGCCAGTGCGATTCAGAATGCTCAACAGTGTTTCCTTATTGGATGACCACGTGGACAATCTAGATCCATCGGCATCCGCTTACCGTTTGCTTCACAGTCAGGCCAGCATTAGAAGGTGACACACTTTAAAATTCGTCATGTTCCAAGAATTCTAGAAATGTCAGTCTTCATTAAGGTAAAAAGAGTCCCATTACACAATTGTACTCTGGTGGGCGTGGGCAAAGTCTAGTCCAGCTCTGGCCGTAGTTATTTTAGGACTCCTTCAAAGTCTTTCCAAGTGGACGTGACGAATACTTTTGCATCCTTCTAAAACGAGAATAATGGATAAAGCCTAGCACAGGCCCTATGGAGTCTAAGGATGGGGAAGTCACAGGGAGCAAGGAAATCCAGGGTCCCACTTGCCTGCTGCTGGCCTGGGTTTGTAACATGAGGGGCTGGCTTGTTGGGGTATCTGTTCCTGCCCAGTACCCCACAACCGGCAAGTCCCAGAGAAAATCAATCACACAGAGATCTCTATAGGTTATAAAGCTGATTGGCCCATTAGGTCAGGCTTCTTATTAGTCCTTGTAACTTATGTTACCCCATTATCCTTATCTACATTAGCCACATGGCTCAGTACCTTTTCCAGTGGGGCAGCTTACATCTTTCCTCTCTGGTGATCTGGGCAGAACTGCAGAGGGAGCTTCCTACTTTCCAGAATACTCCCAGTCTCTTTGCTCCACCTCTACTTCCTGTCTGGCTTTCCCGCCTATACTGCCTGCCTGGCCAATCAGTGTTTTATTAAAATATGATTGACAGAATACAGACAATTCTCCCACACCATGGGTTGATGATGGAGAGTTAGCTGCGCACCTTGCTCAGCCTTCTCTGAGGGACTGGAGAGAGCCGGAGGCCTCCGTGAGGAACCCGGGAGAGAGTCCCTGGGATGAGAAAAGCTTCCTCACGCTTCCACAGGAGTGCGAGAGGCTATGGCTCCTCCACTCCTCAGCCCAGAGGACCCTGTCAGGAAGCCTCTGTGGAGAAAGCAAGCCAGGCTGCTGTGGGCAGAGCTTGATGCCGACCTTCAGAGTCTTCCTCTGCGGTGTTCTGAGGGTGTAAACTAGCTGAGGCAGTCTAGAGCAGGCAGAAGATAGAGATGGCTGTGGAGTCTGCTTTCCAGTCTAGGACATGCTATCCCTCGCCTCAGCTCTCTAGTGCCACAGGGGGGCACTGGAACACCGTGCGGGTTTAGCATTGTGGGGGTCTGGGGCTGGGTGCAGGTGGTGGGCTATCTTGCTCTAATGTGCTCTTTAACGAGATAGAATAGCTTAGAGGTGGAAACCTGGGTTAGGAACTGACCCAACACTGTCCATCAGAGCATCCCATAGACAAGAGTTCTTCAGCTGGCATTTCCTCATCTGTAGTTTAAGGCTAGTCCTCCTTCCTTGTGGGGTTATCCTGAGAAAACAAACGATACGGTATTTCCATAAATGAACTCCATAAATATTGACTGAGTACCAGGGCTTCTCTTCTCAGCCTGAAGCTACAATAGTGAGTAAGATGGAGAAAGGGCTGACCTTCGATGAAGCTTTTAGTGGAACGAGAGGCAGTGAGCAAATAAATGCATGATGTCGTATAGCTAACGAGGTGGAGGCGCCCGCTATGGTTCCCAGCATGCAGCTGGAACTATAATGTTGTTTTCCTTCCCCTCTCGGGTGTATCAGCTGTAAGTCAATGTAAGAGTGGCCCTTGCTGATGCCGTTTATTCGATGACCCAAATGAGGAGGTCTGTCTCTTGTCTGGTGTGCAGAGTCAAGGAGCAGAGGCTGGGTGTTCCTAGTAAGAAGGGAAAGCCGCATCCCTACCTCTGAAGGTTGTAGAAGGATGCCTGGGGAAGCCTGCTAACATCTAGGAAGGCCCCAGAAAGGGGAGCTGAGCCAGGAGCAGGCAGGATGGCTTGCTTCTCTCAGGCCTTGTAGTTGGCCAAAGAAACAGGGGCGGCAGCTTGTTGGTTACGTCGAATTGATGTTTGGCAAGTAAATCAGCTGATGGTCAGAGAAAATTCCCTTTGAGTAAGCGTGGACTCAAGGCTAGAGCTAAACAGACTGAGGATGTGTGTGAGTGATGGCTTACACAAGCTCAGGCTCTGGGGAGCATTTAAGCAGAAGCCTCCTTAGGGAAGGTCGGCTAGCTCTGAGTACAGTCCCCTCTTGTTCATCGCCTTTCCCCTGGGGCTTCATGGGAAAAAGAATGAGGTAAGGTTAAAGGGTAAAGGGCAAGAACCACAGGTAGAAGATGGAACTGGTTGAAGGAGTCAGCGAGCTGGATGATCAGAGAGGAACTTGTAACACTGAGAACCCAGGGAGTGTCTTGGGACGGCTGGGGACAGTCTCTGAAGGTGCTAGTTGGGCTGTAGTGGAGAAGATGGCAGAGGAATTCTTTCCTGGGAGGTAAGCAATGGTACTGTGAGTTGATGGTGGTCCAGAGGCGATGCCTGTCGTCCTCCAGGGGAGTAAATCCTCTGCCAGCATTCCTCTTCTCCGGTTTGGCCACCTGAGAACTTAGCGACACGGGGAAACGTAACCATACAGAGCCTCAGTTTCTCCACCATGAAATGGAGGTGCTAGCTATGTGTCACTTGGAGGGAAAGCTGGGGAAAGTCAGGATCATAGGCAAATGGAGTCAACTGAGAGCTTCCTTTGCAGGGGTGAGAAATCCAGCTGTAACCAGCCTAGTTCTACAGCGACTGCACGTGTGTCCCGCAGAGCAGGCATTCTCTTGTTTTCGCACTCCATCCTGGCGGTCACAGCTGCCCCGGGAGGACAGTTCATTTCCCAGGAATGGAGAAGGACATTAGACTCCTGTCTGTCTTTTTATTGAGAAAGGGAATCTCTCCCTGAGAACTTCTGGATCTCATTAGTCAGAACTGGGTGGTTTGGCCACTCCTAACTGTGAATAGTAGATTTTACTGTCTTATTATTGATGATTTTTATGCTTTTTTTAAGCTGACAATATTACTATCATGGAAAGAAACCCAGTGTTTTTATAGTTTAAAATGGCAAGAGGAATGGATAGTAGGTGGGGGGGGCGTCATTTCTTCCAAAGCTACCCCACAAGATGCTCTGAAGGAGTACCTGGTGGTTGTAAGGAGGAGCCAGGAACTTAAGCCCTAAACCAAGTCCCCAGTGCATGGCCAGACGTCTAACAAGGGGGTCTTCCTTTTTTCTTTCCCTCTATCTCTAACAAGCAAATTGCCTACAACATGGCAAAAGCTGAAATTACTCTTTTGGTAGAGCTGTTTGGAAGCCAGATTGGGAAACGGCACCCACTGTGTGGGATCCCAGTGACCCAGATGTACATGGGGCTCCATCCCAGTCCTCTTTATAGCCCAGCCCACAGCCCAGCTGGCATGGCCTCCACACTTAGGTGCGATTCAGGTTGAGGTGTTTCTGTTAGACAAACGTTTTTCCTAAGTTTCCTTTCCTACCACAGAGTGAGAGTTCAGAGGGCCAGGACCATGGCCTTTGGGTCCCCATGCTCTTTAGTAGGCGGTTTGCATATGGAAGTGAACTAACACATAGACAAAAGGTGTCTCACTGTGTAAGCAATTCCAGTCTCAGAATTTGACTGCCTATGGCAAAGGCGAAGAGTGTGTCATGTAATGCCTCTTTCTTTCTCTTCTACCCTTCCCCATTTCCCTTATTTGTCATTTCAGCCACCAGAAATGGTGATGGACCACGTCAAACTTTTCCAGAATATTCCTATCTATGCCATCTCCTTCAATTACAACGATGAGGTTGCAAATGAGTTCTTGAAGGAGCTAGCCTCTGTGACCGGAGGAGAGTTCCGTGCTTATAATTTTGGCTGCAAGGATCTCATCCTTCAGGATGTTCAGGTGGGAACTTGGCACACTGAGCAAGATGGTTCATGCATTCATTTGAGTCTCAGAGATCAGGGGCAGTCCCCAATTTGGGAAAATGGCAGCCATATACAAAACTATTAAGCAGCTGAAATTATTGAAATGCACTAGTGTTTCTCCAAATGTGGCCCAGGGATCTCAGGACACTTGTGACAATGTGCACCTCGTGGTCACAGGTTACAAGCCAGGAAGTCCTATAGATATATTGACCTCAGGGTCTTAATACATTTTGTTTTTGTCTATTTTTTGTGATAGGAGGTTTCAAATATACACAAAAATATGAAGGTCTATGGATCCAGTTTAATCACCACTCAGTTCAACAATTAGGAACATTTTCTCCAAGTTCAGGGGTCTGTTTTAAAACCCAGGGATTCATATATAAAGAGTGACTTTTTAAAAAATTTTCAAAAATATATATTACTTAATGTGTTTAGGTGTTTTCCTGCATGTATGTCTGTATGCCACTTGCATGCCTGATACCTTTGGAGGCCAGATGAAGGCTTCAGATGTTTGTGGGTCACCATGTGGCTACTAAGACTTGAACCTGGGTCCTTTATAAGAACAGCCAGTCCTCTTGATCACTGGGCCATTTCTCCAGACCATACATATAATGACTTTTAACTACTCCTGTATAAATGCACATGTGTAAGAAACACTAAGAAAATTGCAGATGCTAAGTAGCTGCCTCCGAGCTTCTCAGGGGATATAACCATGTGACCATCTGATGAGGTAACTCACTCTGATGGGCGAGGGCTGGGGGATGAGGGAGTAAATGATAGTATTCCATAATCCTCCAGTCTTGGCCTGAGGAAGATTACTCAAGGGCTCTGCCAGAGGAATGTGGGGTTGTTGCTCTTTTGCCTTCTTGCATACCCTGGAAGAGACTTTGAACCATAACAAGATATTATGAGCACAAACCAGAAACTGATTAACACTGAGACAGAGGGGACTACCCAAGTCTGAGGACTGAACCAGGCAGAGGATCAGAGGAAGCTGTGCTCTGAGCTCCCCCAAGGCTGGGAATAGTGATGCATTGGTCAGAGAGAATGTGAAACCCCGTCCTCCCGTAGGTACTTGTAGAGTACATAGAATGGTCATGCTCCCTTAGTAGAAATCTGGAGAACAAGGCTTGGAAGGATGAAACTGTTTCCAAGTAACTTAACTGCATGCATTATAGAACAACTCCCCCGATAATGACAGGGAAACCAAAATATCTGCATTGCCTGGAAACCAATCAAATATTATCAGGCATACAGAACTGCAGGAAAACATCTACCCATAAAGAAAGGGGGAAAAGCACTGTTGCTAATGGTAGTGTGTGTGTGTGCGCACACGCACATGTGTGCGCGTGTGCGTGTGTGTGTGCGTGTGTGTGTGTGTGTGTGAAGCTGTACTGATTCAGACAGCGTGGCTTTGGTGGAGGAACAGCTGCATAGACCATTAGAAGAGTTGCAGGAATACCCAGCAAGCCCCTCCTGACTGCTTTTAGACAGAGGCTCAGAACAGTTCAGAGAAGGAAAGATCGCCTTTTCGACAAAGAGTCGGAACAACTGACCAAACACAGGCAAAATGAGGAACCTCAACCTAAATGCTGGTCTTTGTGTGCATATAGATAGATCATGCGCATGCAAAGTAGACCGTGGGCTTGAATATAAAACACAAAATTATAAGAGTTCTAGAAAGAAGCTAGGCCTTGTGATACAGACCTATAATTACGGCTACTCATTAGGCGGAACCAGGGGAATCAGAAGTTCCAGACTTGCCTGGGTTATGTTTAGTCCAAGACCACTGTGCTGGCTGGGTTTTTGTTTGTTTGTTTGTTTGTTTTTATTGTTGTTTTTATGCCAACTCCTCATAATCCAGAGTCAGCTGGGAAGAGAAAACCAAACTTTCTTCCCAGGTGGAAGAGATTGCCTCCATCAAATTGGCCTACAGGCAAGCATTTTCCCGAATAATGATTAATGTGGGAGGGCCCAGCTCACTGTAAGCAGTGCCACTCCTGGACAGGTGGACTTGGGAGACATAAGAAAGCAGACTGAAGCTGTACGGTAGTGGCACATGCCTCTAATCCTAGCAATCGGGAGGCAAAGGCAGGTGGGTCTCTGTGAGTTTGAGACCAGCTTGGTCTACAAGAGTTAGTTCCAGGACAGGCTCCAAAGTTACAGAGAAACTCTGTCTTGAAAAAAAAAAAAGCAAACGAAAAAAAAGGAAGGAAAGAAGGAGGGAGGGAGGAGGAAAGAAGCAGGTTGAGCAAGTCAGAGAGAGCAGACCAGGAAGCAGTGCTCCTCTATGGCCTCTGCTTCACTTTCTGCCTCTGGGTTCCTACTTGAGTCCTGCCATTGAGACTGCACTGTCCTCAATGAAGGACAGTGACCTATAAAATGAAATAAACCCTTCTGACCCAAGTTGCTTATGGTCAGAACGTTTTATCACTGCAACAGAAAGCAAACTAGAATAGTCAGCCTGGGAACTTTAACGAGACCTTTAAGAAAAACTTAAAGAGAGTCTGGGGAGATCGAGGTCAGTGGTAGACACTTACCTAGTATGGACAATATCCTGGGTTCAATTCCCAGGGCCATAGAAACAAAGAGTCTACTTAGAAAACCTGCAGAACACATGCAGACATGCTACCGAAGAGCCCCCATGGAAATGCTGAATAAACACGCAGAGGGGCTGGATGTCACGGGCCTTAGAGGAACACAGGCTGAACTCCGGGCATTGCCATGCCACGTCCATCCGAGTGCTGGTGAGATGAGAAACCAGGCCGCTAGCTCATTGTTGGCGGGAGTGCAAAATACAGGCACGCTCTGAAGCAGTCTGGCAGTTTCTATAAATGCAAAATAGCTGATTACTGTATGACCTGGTCCTTGGTCTACCAGGCATGCATTTCAGAGAATGAAAGCTTGTATTCATTTAAAGTATAAGTAGCCCTCTATCTTCAGAGAAAAACAAAGAGTTCATAGTTAAATGGTTTCCTCAAAGGTGACTCCAGAGGACTTCACTGCTGAGCTTGTACCAGATATTTAAGATGAAAGTAGTAATATCAACTCTAGGGCTGAAGGTACAGATCAGTGGTAGAACATTTGCTTAGCATGTGCAAGGATCTGGGTTGTAGATAGAGTCTTCTAGAACTTTGAGAAGAGGGAGTACTTCCCTAACCCTCCTCTAAGACAAACACTGACCTGATATAGAAACCTAGCTGGAAGCTGATGTTCCTCAGGTGTAAATACACAAAGGTTACAAACGAACTGTAACGACATAACACACCTGACATACCATGACCATGTTGGATTTAGTGCAGATATGCAATGCCAGTATAGCATTTAACTCACCGTATCAACACGCTTATTTTTGTTTCATTTTACATGGATGAGCATTTTGCCTGCATGTGTGTCTGTGCACCACATGCATGACTGGTTCCCTTGGAAACCAGAGGAGGGCACTGGATCTCCTGGGACTGGATCACAGATGTTTGTTCCTCTGGGAGAGCAGCCAGTGCTCTTAATTGCTGAGCTATCCAGTCCAATGTTGTTATTTTTATTTATCCTCTGAAAATTTCATACATGTACATATCCTCCACGATCCCCTTTGAAGTCTCCCAGGGCCCACCAACCCACCTCCCTCAGGACTTCATGTCTTTTAAAAAATTATTAATAACTTCCTGAGTCCAGTTAGTGCTGACCATGCATGAACAGGGCCATCAACTGGGTCATGAGCAGCTGTTAGCAGCCAATAGTTCCTCAACTTATTGAAGACAAAGCAAAACTCAAGGCTGGAGAGATGACTCGGTGATTAAGAGCACTTGTTCCTCTCCCAGAAGACCCAGGTCAGTTCCCAGCAGCCACATGGCAGCTGACCACCAACTGCAACTCCAGTTTCAGGGGACCACACGCCCTCTTCTGGCTTCCACAGGCACCATGCGTGCAGGTGGGACACAGACAGACATGCGGGTAAAACAATAAAAGTTTTTTTTATTTTTATTATTTTTATTATATTTTTATTATATTTATATTTATATTTAATATAAATTTAATTTATATATTATATTTATATAATATAAATATAAATTTATATTTAATATAAATTATATTTATATTTAATATTTTATTAAAAATAAAAGTTATTTTTATTGTTATGTGTATAACAATACACATAAAAGTTAAGAATATAGCCAGTTCAGTTGATACACTATAAACTTTTTGCCAGATTCAGTGAACACTTCTGTGAAAATTAAATCCTCAAATACCAGGCAAGGTGCAAGGATGCTTGGTCTCACCACTTTAACACATCAGCAGCAGAAGGAATGAGAGGCACCAGAGTGGACGGAAGACTGTGTTTATTTTTACTCAGCATCATCATCTAGTCAAAAAAATACTACGGAATACACAGTGGAGTTATGAAGCTAATCATTTACTTTAGCCAGATTATAAGTCATAAGAGGAAATGTACAAAAACTTTGTTTCTGCCTACTAGCAAAGAACAATAGATGTTTTATTTTTTAATTTTTTTCTTTTTAAATTATTTTTATTGAGCTATATATTTTTCTCTGCTCCCCTCTCTTGTTCTCCCCTTCTCTCTCACCCTTTCCCATGGTCCCCATGCTCCCTATTTACTCAGGAGATCTTGTCTTTTTCTACTTCCCATGTAGATTAGATCCATGCATGTTTCTCTTAGGGTTCTCTTTGTTATCTAGGTTCTCTAAGGTTGTGAATTGTAGGCTGGTTTTTCTTTGCTTTATGTCTAAAAGCCACTTATGAGTGAGTACATATTATATTTGCCTTTCTGGGCCTGGGTTCCCTCACTCAATATGATGTTTTCTAGCTCCATCCATTTGCCTGCAAATTTCAAGATGTTGTTATTTCTTTCTACTATGTGCACATTTTCCTTATTCATTCTTTGGTTGTGGGGCATTTAGGTTGTTTTCAGGTTCTGGCTATGACAAACAATGCTGCTATGAACATAGTTGAGCACATGTTCTTGTGGTATGATTGAGCATCCATTGTGTATATACCCAAAAGTGATATTGCTGGGTGTTGAGGAAGGTGGTTTCCTAATTTTCTGAGAAATCACCATACTGAATCCAAAGTGGCTATACCAATTTGCACTCCCACCAGCAATGGAGGGGAGTTCCTTTTATCCTCTCCGGCATAAGTTGTCATCAGTGTTTTTGGCCATTCTTACTGGTGTAAGATGGAATCTCAGAGTGAACAATAGACATTTAAAATAGACTTACTGACAATAGCATCGGAGGTAAAAAAAAAGGGGGGGGGAGGAAGAGGAAAAAGAAAGGAAAGAAGGAAGGAAGGAAAGAGGAAGAAAGAAAGAAAGAAAGAAAGAAAGAAAGAAAGAAAGAAAGAAAGAAAGAAGTAAGTGTGGGGATACATCTGTCAAAATATGTGAGCACAGTGAAACACTGCCAAGAGGTGCATCCTGAACATGTGTTGGAAGACTTGACAACATTAAGCTCTCTGTTCTCTTCTAATGGATCTGTTACTCAATACAATCCCAGTCAAAATAAAAGCAGGATTTTAATAAAAACTAACACACTGGAGCTCGAATGATGGATGGGCCAGTGCATAAGAGTCCTTGTTCTGCAACCATGAGGACCTGAGTTTGAACCCCCAGTACCATGTAAAAAGCCAGGGGTTGCTGCAGGCACCTACAACTCTGGCATTATGGGGCAGACACAAGTGAATTCTGAGAGTTTGCTGGCCATCCAGCATAATGGAAATTCAATTCTCTGGTTCATTGAGAGCCTTGTATTCAAGGCAGAAGTCAGAACTCCATGTACCTGCATCTACACATTCACATGCATCACACATGCACACACACATGTACACACACACACAGCACATACACATGCACACACATACATACACACGCATGTGTGCACACCCATGCGCACACCCACGCACACAGCCATGTACATACACATACATATAATACATATACACATATGTACATGCACACACACATAAATACATACACATGCACACACATGCAAACACACATAAATACATACACACGCACATGCCTGGGCACACACACACACAAACTGATCTTATGGGTAGGCCAAGGATTTATTATTACCAAAATAACTTTTCTGAAAAACAAAATTGTAGAACAGGATATCCCTATGTAGCCCAGGCTGGCCTCAAACTCTTGGTTCTCTTACTTTGGCCTCCCAAGGGCTGAGGTTACAGACCCGAGCCACAGTGCCTAGCTGGAAAAAATACGTATACATGCACTATAAATATGTTTTTAGGTAGTATATAAAATTGTAATCTGCAGATGAATAAGTTGATCATGTATAATAAACCAAAAAAACAACCTTCTCTAAAAAGATTGCCACAATATAAAAAAGAAATGCTGTAGAATAGGAGAGAAAGATTTTCAAATTCTATGTCCACTAAATGATTTATGCCCAGAATATTAAAAAAATTCTCAAAATTCAATAATGAGGACACTCAAAATATGGGCTGAATTTTTGAACATTTTCTCAGAGTATAGTTGGGATCAGATCAAGGGGGTGCATACCTGTAACCCCACTCCTGAAGATGCAGTTAGGAGGATCATGAAGTCGACGCTAACCTGGGATATAAAGCAAGACCCTGTTTCAGGGAAAACCAAAACATTAACAAAAGAATATGTGCATGATAAATAACACAAAAGGATGCTCATCCCGATTAGCATCAAGAAATCCACAGTGAAGTCACAAACAGACACTCTTAGGCAAGGGTTAGAATCGGGGAGAGTCATCAGCCAGCCATGCTCTGTATTTGCAAAGATAGGAAGGGTCTGGGACTCATACCTTACTGGCAAGATTATAAATTGAACAACCATTTTGGGAAACAGTTTGGTAGTTTGTCCCAAACACTGACATCACCATCTACATGATCTAGTTATCCAAGACTCCTGTTTACCGAAAGTAATCAGAAGCGTATGTCCACACAAATGACTCACACACAAGGGTTCATAGCTTTATCTGCAACAGCCCAAGTCTGAAAAGAGTTCAGCTGCCCATAAGCAAGTGAACAGATACATTTTTATATTTATTATACAGTAGAAAACTACTTAACACTTCAATGAATGAATGGGGGTTCACACTATACTATGAACGAGTTTCAAAATAAGTGAGAGGAGGGAGCTCCCGAGGATTTGAGCTTTTGTTGTATGATTCCATTCGCAGAGAATTCAGACTCATGTGTAGTGGCAGAATATATTGAGTAATTGCTTAGTAATGAAGGAGAGGGGTTGTGCGAAGGAGACCAGGTTTACAAACGGGGATGGGGTGCTTTAGGGTGGTGATGGAGATGCTTACTACTTTTGTCATGACAACGTCACAAGTGTGACTGTGTAAATTCTCTTTGTCGTAGGTAACTAATAGACCATAAGGCTAGTTGGACATGGGATGGTGAAGGAGCCCGT
The DNA here is from genome assembly GCF_982192425.1 of Myodes glareolus. NCBI lineage: Eukaryota > Metazoa > Chordata > Mammalia > Rodentia > Cricetidae > Myodes > Myodes glareolus. The sequence goes on from NC_142043.1 coordinate 35,591,361, forward strand.
GAGATGCTTTAGGTTCTGCTCTGTCTGATGCAGTCTGTGTCCCAGGTGCTTGCCCGTGACTGTCCACTTCTCTCTCAGCAGGATGAAGACATGAGCCTCTTGATTCAGGAGATGCAACAGGGCTACAGCGACCTGGAGAAGATGCAGGAGCTTTACTCTGAGTCCTTAGTCATGGACTGGTGGTACAATGGAGAAAAGGGGGGAGGCTTCAAGTGAGTGCCAGACCACTTCCCCTGCTCCCACCCCCCACTCTGCCTCACCCCTCCCTGCTCCCCTTGCCCCCCCCATATGCTCCTCCTGCTCTCCCCTTTCTGAAGGACTTTGAGGGATCTAGTGTAAGAAGCATGTAGTCTGGTCATGTTAGGGTATTTTACAGAAAGAGAATGGTCTAGTAACTGGCCTGAGGTCACGTGTGCACTCTGTATTTTCTATCCAGTATAGAACCCGCCGAGCAGTGCGGGGCAGAGAGGGGTGTCTGAGGTGGAGACAGCCCAGGGCTCAACAGCCTGAGGTCTGGGCTTGAGTCTGTGAAGCACTGACAGGCAATTCACTTCCTCTCACACTTTTCCATGACCTGGATCTGTTTCCTGATCAGGCTGTGGTCGCAGGTTGGGGAGACACCCTTCTTCAGTCTTCCTCCAGCTTGTATCGTGCTTCTGCTCGTGGTGGTATCAACAAAACGGCCACTGATCCCAACACTCAGGAAATGAGTCAAATCTTATTAAAGTGATTTAGGGTTGTCTGTACAGATATTCATGCCCATCCTGCAGGAGAATAGCTCATAGGGAGAGAGCGAACGGAAAGACTGAAAATACATTTATTAGCGAGAATTTTTTTTTTATTCATCGAAACAAAGTCTTCCAATTAACAACTTAAGCATTAACACAGATATCAAGTTATGAGAAAAAGAGGCCTGTCCTATAGTGGATTCTCTTAGAAGGTGATTTTGCAGTGTTTTGAGAATTTGGGAGAAGCACAAATGTGTTTCTAAACTTCACAGATAAACTGACAATCAACTAAGCAAGCATTCCTTGGGTGTAAGCTAATTTTTCCCTTCTTTCAGCCTTCCTTGTTTAAACAAAGAAAACCTTAGACAAAATGACCAGCTGGTGCTAGAACCTGGATTTGGTCTGTTGTCTGATGACCCCGATGTCTTGTGTTTTCTGTTTCGAGGGCTGGGAGGACTGCATGCTTGATGGAGTGAGAGGCATCTTACCACTGCAGCCTTCCCACTTTGGGCAAAGCCTCTGTTCTCCCATCTGTAATGTGGGAAAGGGCGGTGATAGGTGGTTGGGTGGATGCCTGTGGCTCACAGTAGGAACTCTGACTTAACAGAGCAAAAGGCAGTGGCTCAGCCTACAGACTGCTGTACTGTTTAGTTAATTGCGTTAGGACAGTGATTTCTCCCACTTAGCTTTTATTAACCACAGACTACTGTTTTGAAGTTTTCCACTAGGAAAAAAAAAAGACATATCAGCCTCCAAATATTTTATTTATTTATTTATTTATTTAATACACCGAGGACAAACCCTGCTCCAGGAGAAATGGGTGCATGAGTCCTGGTTCCTTTCTGCTGTGGGGTGCACAGTGTGGACGTTTTCACACAAAGGACAGACCACGGGGCCCCTACTGTGAGCCCCATGCATCCACATACCTGTGCCGCGGCTGCTCTTTCCAGAGCCCAGACACAGAAATGTGTGGGCAGAGATTTGAGCTTTTCTGGATCCCTACTGGTCTCAGAGAGTCTCTACAATCATGTGCTGCCATTTTGGCTGGCCTGAGAAGTCTCACCTTGTGCAAGAGCTTGATCAAAGACGCTTCGGTTAGAGAATTGGTTTTCCATAACAGGTGTGCTGCCTCGTGTTCGTCCCCACGGCAGTCCTGTGTCGTGGTGCACAGATGAAGCTCCTAAGTGACAGGTGACAAAACTGAAGAAACTTCGTGACTTCAGTGAGGTCACACATCTGTGATAGGAGTCACACTGCCCCACTCAAGGGCTGGGCCTGACACTCTCCTGTGTCCATGCACCCAGACGTATTAATGCTTAGTTTGATAATCGGAAGACTGAATCTTGATCAATACGTTTATTTTAGCCTGCCCAGTATGCTGGCCCTCTTAGTTAAAGGGACCTCCTTTTGAGAGGGGAGCTCACTTCTTTAAGTCTGCAGTGTTCAGTATGAATGTACTAATCTGCTTCTCTTCCTTCTTAATGCACATTATCTTTCACCCTCCTTTTTATTGGTCTAACTTTAAAAAAATCTGAACTCAACAGGCATCAAAAGGAAATCTGCTCCATGGTTTCAACCCCAGAAAAATATGAAAACTCTCAATCGGATGCTGACTCAATGGCTGTTTCACCCCCCAAGGTGTCTAAAGGACCATGGAAGATTTTGGATGGAAAGACGCAGAAAAAGAAACTCCTGCATGCAGGTACCTGTGCCCAGAATGGCGCCACCCTTGGCTGACTTTCCTCCAGCGAGACGGACTAATACCAAACCCACATGGGATTTCTTTTAAGACCCTAATTTAAGTGTTGTTTGTTTATTTTGGTGCCTTGTTCATTCCTGGCAAACCTACTACTTCTGAACCTCTTATGCGTGTTTTTTTAAAATGAATTTTCTTAAGACAGTTTGCATGATATCAGAGCATTACCCTGTAGACGTTCCCCCACATGGTAACATCTCATAGACATCCACAACCAGGATAGTGACACTGGTAAAACCAAAAGGTTTTGCTCAGATTTGTCCCAGCTAGTCTTGTCTGACTAGGTTCTTATTACAAGTGTAGGGATGTGGGGGAATTCCATCACCATGAGGTCCCTATAGGGCCCTTTTATGGTCTCACCCACACAATTCTATACCTTCCCTTGGCCTTTGGGAATCACTATGCTTTCTTTCTAAACTGTTACATTTCAAAATATTTTAGGAACAGAATCACAGAATTGACTGTTTTCTCACTTAGCATGATTTTCTGTAAACACATAGAAGATTTTACATGTGAACAGTTCATTCCTTTGTATCGGTGAGTAGTCCAGGTGATATGTGAGCCGCAGTTGCTTTAACCGTGTGTCTGTTGATTAACCCAAGTTACTTCTAAGTTCAGTCTATTATAAATAAAGCAGAATATGAGCATGCATGTACAAATTCATTGCATCCTTAAGTTTTCATTTATTTAGGATAAATAGCCAAGAGTGCAATTGCCAAATCCCATGGTAATTCACCATTTCACTGTGAAGAAAATGACCAAACAATTTTTCCAAAACAACCATGCCATTTTGCCTGAGTGAGAGACCGGTTATTCTACATTTTCAACGGCATAATGTTTTACCATGGTTTTTTTAAATCTCAGTCTTTCTGATGGTCATGCTCACAGTGATTTTAGTTTGCATTTCCATAGTTGCTGAAGGTGTTGAGTGTCTTCCTGCATTTCTTTGTTACTGCTGTTCGCCAACTGGTGTGCATTTCTAGTGAAATGTTTGTGTGGTAAATTTTCAAATGAGTGTGAGTTTCATTGGTGAGTTTTAAGAGTTCTCATGTGTTCTTGATTGGTGAACTCTAGAATACATTTGTCCATTTCTATTATAAAACTCTCTGGGATTTCTCAGTAATTGCATTAAATGTATGATTTCATTTGGCAGATCACCCAACTCATAAGCATGGAATTTCTCTCCATTCATTTGGGTCTTCTTTGATGTCTAACAGCAGCCTTTTGTAATTTTCCACATATCCCATAAAATACAGTCGCTGGTTTTTGTTGAATCTGTAACTGGATGCTTCACTAAAGTCAGTAGTATGAAGAGCTCTCCTTTGGGTAGATTTCCTATCATGTTCTATATGGTCACACTATATAAATAGGGACACTTTTGTATTTATTTCCATTTTTTCTGGCTTCATTTCACTTTCTTACCTCATTTCAGGGGCTGGAACCTCTAGTACTATTTTGAATAAAGGTAACAGTGGTTGTCATTTTCTTTTTCCCAGTATTTGGGGAAAACAATATTTTTCCCTATTAAATACGATTTCAACTGTGCAGGTTCTCATCTATTCTTTGTCAAGCTGGGAATGTGCTCCACTTAACTTTCTGCAAGGTTCTTATTTTTCATCATGAATGGGTGCTGGATTTTGCTAGGTGCTTTTTCTGTGTCCATTCATATCTGATTTTTCTTCTTTGGTCTATTGATGGATTGATTGCATTGTTTGTTTTCACATACTGAAGCAGCCTTGTATATTTTTTCTAGCTTGCTTTCTGTTGCTATGATTAAACACTCTGGCCAGGAGGAACTTTGGGGAGGAAAGGGCTTATTTCACTTTAGAGGAGACCACTGAGGGAGCCAAGATAGGAATTCCAGCAGGGACTTGAGGCAAATCCACAGAGGAACACTGCTACTGCTTTACCAGGCCCATAATTAACTAGCCTTTCACACAGCCAAGGATCAACTAACTGTACAAGGATTGTGTCGCCCATCAACAATGGACTGGATCCTCTTATACCAACCTACAATCAAGACAGCACCCCGCCCACCCCCCACCCCCACGCTCCCTGACTCCCCCAGGCCAATGTGATCTGAGCAGTCCTTCAGTTGAGATTCCCTTTTTGGGTGACCCTAGGCTGTGTCAAGTTGTCAGGTGAAGCTAAGACAGCACCTTAAATGTTTCCTGAATGGTCTCTGTGTACAATGGTTGTAATCTGTCACTCTAGTTGCTGAAATATTTTGAGGACTTTCACGTCAAGGTTGACAGAAGTTCCTGGTTTGCAGTTTCCTTCCTTTTGAAGTCCTATTTTCTGAGTTTTCATGTCATGCAATACCATTCTCATCAAATGGGTTGATGTTTTCCTCCTCTTTCTTTCTTGGGAGAAAGTGATGCAATTTCTGTGTGTTGTGTAAGAGGATCACGAAGCCAACTGGACCCAGAAATCTCTGAAAAGAGATTTTTCAATCTGAGTTTGATTTCTTGTGGTTTTAAGATAGTCTTATCATGTTTCATCTTGTCTGGTTTTTGGAAATTCCTAATTTTTTTTGAGAATTTGGTCATTTTCCTTCTAAATTCTCACATTATAAGGCAAAGTTGTTCATCATATTCTTTTATTGACTTTCCGTTTCTGCAAGATCTATAGTTATGTCCCCATGTCTTGACATCATGATTTGTGTCTATCCTCTCCTTTTGTTTTTATTTAGTCTTATTAGGGGATTTTTCAGTTTTTTCTATTTGTTTATTTCCCCTACGAGAATTTATATTTATTTGTCAAATTTTTTTATGGACAGCTTCTTTGAAATTCTCATCAAATAATCTTAATTTCTGATTTCCATTGATGACATTTTGTTGCCTTTTGTTATTCAAGATGTGTTTTTCTTGACAGAAAAATGTATTTTTGAAAAATATTTATTTTTAATCGTGTGTGTTGTGTGTGTAGTACTGTGTATGTGATTGTATGTGTTGTGTTTGTAACATATGTGTGTATGTATGTGTGCTAGGTATACTTATATGAGTGTAGGTAACTGCAGAAGCCAGAAGAGGGTGTCAGATCTCTGGAGGTGGAGCTTACAAGCTGTTGTGAGTTCTCTGACATAGGTGCTAGAAACTGAACTTGGTCCTGTGCAGGAACATCATGGGCTTTTTAAAACTACCCAAGCCATCTCTGCAGCTCTAAGTGATGTTTTTAAATCGTACCCTGAGCACTCTGTTATATTAGAGACACTGGATCCTATTGAGGTCTTTTATTTTGACATGTTGCCATTGTGTTTGTCAGACATGTTGACTGTGGCCTGTTTTTGTGGGTTGTGGTTCCAATGATTTAGTAATTTTCACTGCATTTGTGACAGGGTTTTGTGTATGTGTGTGTATGTGTGTCTGTCTGTCTGTCTGTCTGCTGGCACTGCTGGAGGTGGCAGCAGTGGGCTCTGCAGACCAGAATGCTAAGTGTATCTTAGGAGCAGAGTGACTTCTCCCACTGCTGTCGCTTGGTGTCTCATGAGTCTAGGCGAGACAAGGCAGTCAGCCCTTGAGCCTCATGTATGTCCTGTCTGCTTGATTTTGATGACACTGTCCAGAAGGGAAACAGGCTAGGCCTGTGGAAACAAACAGGCTCCATTCCCGTCCTTGGCCGATCCTTTGCCATCCTGTCTCTGCTGAGCCTGACTTTGGCTAGACCTGCTAGTTTATACTTCTCCTAAGTGTCTTAGTGACCTTTGCCTCTTTCACCACCACATCACTTAGACTTCAGATCCTGGATATTCACAGGCGGCCGTGTACTAAATTTAATTTTACCTTAATGTTTAATGCAGAAGAGAAATGAAACATGGAGGGGGAGTAGACATTGTGGGGAACAGATACACCATTACCAAATACAGTTTTTCACTTAGCTCTCTTCTGTGATTCATTGATCACTTGCCCACATACTCCGTTCCCAAGAAAAGGCGTCTTTTTTTTCTTTGTTTCTTTTTCTTTCAATTCCTGGCTACAGAAGCAGCCAAGATAGGCTCTGACCTCTAAGAAAGCCAATGAGCTTCCTATGGCAAGCTCCCTTATCCAGCTATGGAACTCACTGGGGTTACTATTGTGTGTAAAAGAAGAGGAAAGAAAACCTGGCCATTTGAAGATTTTCCACTTGTAATCATTCCTGCTATCTTGTGGGGAAGAGCGAGTCCAGGTTGAGAACACAGCAGGATTCATTCACCAATGCCTACTTGACGTTGTGGGTGCTTGTCCCTCCAGCTTGTAAAGAGCACAGAACACATCTACCACCAGTGTGTTTGTGTTACGAAATGCGCAAAGTAACCAAAATGTCTTGCCATAGGCACATTAGTCCTTAACGCATACAAGTCAATGTCAATATCTGATAAATGTTGTCCTTTAGTGGCAAGGACCAACAGAGGGTACAGGATAATGTAATGTAAATGACCTGGCAGCAACCGTGATAATCAACATTTGTTAAGTGACCTAGTAGAGATATCTTGCCCTACATCACACAACTCTTGCAATTGTGGATTATATTGTGTTAACCTAAACACAAAGTTATCCTAGTGGGCTTAGTATGACCACACAAAATCCCTTTAAAAATGGGGACTTTGTCTCTGGCTGGTGGCAGAAGAGAAAGTCAGGGAGTCCCAAACAATGAGGGGAATTCCATGCACCGTGCCTGACCTAAAGACGGGGACTCACGTGGTAAGCTATATGCACAGTATCTCCAGGAGCTGAGAAAGACCCCTTGCCTGTGTGGAAAGCTGGGCCTCAGCTCTACAACCTCAAGAAACTACACCCTCCTCCTTATCTCCCTCCTCCTTCCTTTCCTTCTCTCCTCCTCTAATCTGAATGAGTTTGGCAGCAGATTCCTTTTCAACAGAGGCATAGCTTGAATTGAACTAAAGAATACAATCAGTACGGCAGATCATCCTCTGAAAAATGGAAAGCTAAAGTTAAATATATATTTTTTTAAGTGTGTGTGTGTGTGTGTGTGTGTGTGTGTGTGTGTGTGTGCACTTATGGAGGAGACAGGTCACCTTTGGGTGTTCTTCCTCACCTGCCTTTTGCCTTGTTTTCTTGAGGCAGGTCTTTCATTGGCCTGGATCTCTCCCACCAGGTTAGCCTGGTGGATCAGCAAGCCCTAAGGAGCTGCCACATCCTCAGTGAGAGGATGACAGCCCCGCCTGGCATTTTTGCTTTCAAATAGTTGCTGGGGAAGCAAACTCAGGTTTTCGTAAGTGAAGAGCAAGCACTTCATTGACTGAGCCACGTCTCCAGCCTAAAGTTACATTAATTTAACAAAGCAGCTCTATCTACTCAAACATCTCCGTCCACCCCCCAGTTCTTATAACCCCTCTCTCTGTGGTGTCAACAGAATCGACCAAAACCAGCCAACTCAGAAGCCAGATAGCCACCTCCAAGAACTGCAGTTACACCCAGGACAGCTCCAGCCACACCAAGGACAGCTCGAGCCCCAACAGTTGCGTCACCACTGTTCCGAGTGACAGAGGCAAGCACAAGAGGGTCCCTACCCCAGCAAGCCCCATTCATCTTCTTTTTGCCCACTGTTCTATGCCTGAAAGACACGGGTGGGATCTGTTGGGGGTAGTAAAAAAAAAAAAAAAAAGGCCACGCTTAAAGTGTTACAGATTCCTCCCACACAGGCTGGCTTGTAAGTCAGGAATACCTACTTAAGTGCACTGCATTTTCCTAGGGCTAGATTTGGGCTACTCGTGTCTGGGTGTTTGGCACACTCGTGGCTCACTCGACTACCATGTCAAAAGAAATGTTTGCTACTGTGTCCTTTAATTCTGAAACTCTTGCCGCCCAGTCAGCCTCCCTCTGGTTCCAGCTGTCAAACTCGTAAGGCTAAGTATGAGGAAGGTAGAACTTGTCCACTCAGTGACTAATTAGGAGATGACGTTTCTTAAAACAATAAATTGAATCCTATAGTGCACTCTCTACAGTTCAAACAGTTAGTTACTAAATCCTGTGCCCAGAACACAGTCCCTTGTGTAGTGGACGCCCCTGAGTGACAATTGTGCTCCTGCGTTAACTTGTCATGGTTGAGTCAGACTCTGCTTCAGGGCCACTGTGTGGGGGACCTTTCAACCTAGCTTGCATGTCCTCAGCCGGCCACATGCAGCCTGCTAGCTTGCATGTCCTCAGCCGGCCACATGCAGCCTGCTAGCTTGCATGTCCTCAGCCGGCCACATGCAGCCTGCTAGTTTGCTTGTCGTCAGCCAGCCACATGCAGCCTGCTAGCTTGCATGTCCTCAGTTGGCCACGTGCAGCCTGCTAGCTTGCATGTCCTCAGCCAGCCACATGCAGCCTGCTAGCTTGTATGTCCTCAGTCAGACACATGCAGCCTACTAGCTTGCATGTCCTCAGCTGCCTAACATGCACATATAAGTCCATTCATTATGGGACTTAGCACATGTCAACTAGAACACGGTTTCCTAGGCACTTCACCAACACACACCTCGCCTGCTGCCCTAGCTGCTGCTAACTCCGTGAAGGACCTACTCCTTTCCATTTAGAGAGCCAAGGCTACAGAAGGATATACATTTAAAACCCCAAATACTAATTTCAAAATTTGAACTTAACGATTCCACTGACTCTAACAGTCTTTGGTTTCCCACACTAAGCTGAAGTGTCCAGATCGAAAATGTCGATCAAATCCCTCCGCTAGTAGTTGTGGGGGTCCTGATGCTGAGCCATCGCTGGTAAATCGTAGTCTTGTTAAACGTTTTGAAGAAAGGGACTGCGTGTGCATCTGATTCTTCTGTGGAGAGAGCGCTCACCGCGTGGGGGGTGGGGAGCAAGTGGGTAAGGCAGGGCTGTGTCACCTAGGCCCGGGGCTGCAGTGGAAGCGGCTAATGCATTTTGCCTGAAAGCCTGCTCTGGTAGGTTAAACTATGGCCTCTGAGGTGTGGGCTGCCATTAGCCCTCCATCTGAGCAAGAGTGATGGATCCTTGATGTCAGCCCCAATATACATGGCTGCCGTCTCACTCCACAGAAATGAGCATCCTGTGGATGAATAAGCACCTAGATGACAAACTGTCTGAGAGACTCACCAGAAATGGAAGCCACGTTACTGACCACACGTGAGTGCTTTAATCCAAGGCGGACATTTTGTTCTGGTTTTGTTTGTGAATGACTAAGTTGCAGGTTTTAAATTCTAGGGTCTTGTGTTTTCAGCTCTGCAGACATGTCCTCTGAAAACTGGCTCCAAACCCACAGCCTCGTGGCCAAGAAACTCACCATCATGGATGCCTTGGCTGGAACGGCAGTGCCCCACAATGCCACCTATGTCCCCATCCTGAATAAGCATGTTGCCTCCAAGGTCTTCGATGAGGTAATGTGATGGATTGTTTGGGTGCCCCTCCCCCCGCTCCAGATGATTTTTTTTATTTTCTACTCATATAAAAAATGACCTGCTTTAATTTTTTGAGCCATTGTAGAAGAGGTATTTGTCTTGGAAGAAGGTATATGTAGAGGTAGTACATGAGGGAGAGAAGTGGGGACCCTCACTCATCCCTCCCTTCTGGAGCGGGAGGAACTGGCCTTCGCTGAGCTGGCAGTTTGTAGCCCCTTGCTGCTGTGGGGATGTGTGGAGCTGCAGAGCTGTTGAAAGCTCCCCAGAGAACGAGTGGGCATCCAGGGACCTAGGGACAAAGGACGGGGGAAGAGGGAGGGCTTCGCCAGAGAGATGAGGCCGTTTCTTTTCCCAAGTTAAATGACACCTTCTCTATTATAAAAGCCACCACAAGCAAGGAGAGAGGAGGCGTGCGTGGGGGCTGGATTTGAAATGGTCATACTCCCGGGGAAGAAAAAGAGCCTCTAGTGTGAGAGTGTGGTAGGTAGGGTATATGTGGCCGAGGCCATGCATGTCCCCTTAGGTCCAGCTGACCCTTGGTGTCTGTGAACTCTTCATCTATGGCTTCAGCCAATCTTACATCAAAAGTGACATCTACACTGAGCATGCACATTTCCCCATTACTTCCTAACCATGCGATATAATAGCTTCTCACACATCATGCACTTTGTCGTGGGAGTTAATGAGTCACCGATGACTTAAGGGACATGAGGATGGAGGGAGGCTATGTGCAGAAACCCCTCCATTGTGCAGAAGGGTCTGAGAGTGTCGACAGTGGTGGCAATATGTTCTGGAGCCGGCCCTCCCGCAGCGAGGACCCGTGGTGATGAGAAGCTCCCTGGCTTCAGGGAGAGCTATTTCTGAGACAGCCGCGCTAGAGCGGGATGTCAAACACAGAGGGGACGCGAACAGGAGGACCAAGGTCCGCTGGGAAATACGAAGAGGCTGAAAGTTCAAGTAGCAACCCTCGGGCTTCCCAGCTCTAAAGGGAATGGCATCCCTAAAGGAACATCCTGAGATGTTTGTGGATGGGATGCTCGGTGTTTGCCTCAGGAGGTCTAGATGGGACAGGGTGGGGGTAAGAGCGACCGGAGCAATTTTTAAATTGGGAAAAGGTCATCAGGGAGGACAGATGATTGTGCGATTCTGTCTGTTTTTTTTTTTTCTGTATTTGAGATTTCCCACAAGAACATCTGGTGAAAAGGCTCTAACTGGCCTTGACCTCGCTGGGGCGAGCATACTTAGAGCAGCCGACAGAGCAACAGATTCTCTTCTGCTAGCCATTAGTCACATTTAAAAGTGACCAATGAAGGTCGGTGTCACCCTGCTGGCTGTTGTTCACCTGGAGGTTGTGGGTGGCACTGGTTGCCCTGTTTTTTTTGCCTCAAGGCTCCAAAGACAAAGTGAGTGATCACTGACTGTCTCTTCCAGGAAGTCTGGTGACATTTTCTTCAAGTTCCATGTATTTCTTTTATTCATATATTTGGGATTTATTTGGAACAAACCTGTTTAATGACTTCCTCCTGGAAGTAGAATTTCCTTGGGCTTATCTCATCCCTCCTTGTAAGTCTTCCAGTGACTTGAGATACATTGGAATGGAAAGGTCTCAAAAGCACATGTGGCAGGCTAGGGGAATACAAGCGTATGGCCAAAAGAAGAAGCCATAAGGAGAATATTTATCCCCTAACTACATTGAAATGGATCAGTGCAGAGGAGGGATGTCGGAGGCAGTGGATGACGGCCAGGAGATACTTTTCCAGACACACACCGCAGTGTTCGCTGCACGAACTTGCAGTGGTTCTGACCACTTAAACAAGACCATGCAGGCTCAAACCAGTCCAAACTCCAGCATCGATAGGGGAGGTGGGCACAAAACCCTACCCCTAGCTGAGGAGCTATTGGCAAGGGAGGGTTGGTCTGGGAGGAGTTAGAGGAGGGGCATGCATGTTACCAAACTACATCATATGAAACTCTCAAAGAATTAATAAAAATGACATCTGCATAAAAATATATGAAGTAAAACACAGATATATGAAAATGTTTGTAGCATATACAATGAAGGAAGGTCATAAGAATTACATTATTAATATACTTGCTGAAGTATATATCAGTATGTGCATAAATTGGTATTCAGCCTGTATGCACACACGCACACACACACACGCGTATCTTCACAATGAAGGTATATAGACATGATAAATATTTCAGCGAGAAATCTGAGATAAAAGGGAGAAAAGCCAAAATGACACACCAAAATATTTAACTTCAGTAGTAACCAGGTAAATGAGGTAAGAAATATACAAATTTTGACAACTAAAATTTTGACAAACCTCTCCCCCATCAAAATGGAAAGGTTTAAAAAATGTAAGAGCCAGCGAGATGGCTTGGTGGGTGAAGGCACCTGCCACTAAGGCTGGCTGTAACAGGAAGAAGAAAAGATGCTTCGGCAAGTTGTCCTCCGGCTTCTACGTCTGTGTGGAGAAAGTAAAGCTTTAATTGAGCTTGAGGATTTTCAACTCTGTCTTGAGGAAAATAGAAAAGATTTTTATCATGGGGAAAAGAGCTTTGACTTTTTGCTGCCTAAGTAAAAGGCAGTGTGGAGATGCGAGGCTGAGAAGCCGCGGCAGTCAAGAGGCAAGTCCAGACACCGATGACTCGGTGATGACACGGGGCAGAGGTGGAGGCCGGTGTGAAGTCACATCAGTGGGACAGAATGGTGTGGGGCTGAGGTGTCCAGAGAGTCCCAAGATTTCACCCGCATGAAGGCATCAGAAGCGCACAGGGGAGAAAGACCGTTTAATACACGGTCCTGGCAGGACTGGATATGCCACACAACAGAATGAAATTAGATCAGCCGCTCTCATCCTAGAGATACAGCAATTCAAAGTGGATCAACGTCCTCCATTTAAAATGTGAACCACCAGAACTGCCAGAGGAAAATGTAGGGAACGCATTTCAAGTCATAGGCACAGTGAGGACTGTTCTGAACAGGACTCTAGCAGCACAGGAGATGGGCCCAAGAATAACAAATGGGGTGACGTGAGATTAAAATGTTTCTTCACATCAGAGAAAACCATCCTCAGAACAAACACACAACCCACAGAGTGGGGGAAAGTTTTTGCTGTACTTCAGACAAAATTCAGCTATACTTCAACAAGGAGGTTGATTCTACAGTATATAAAGAATTGAAAGAATTAAACAATAAAAATGAAGCATCTATTGAGAAATGGGATAATGAAATGAAGTTAACTAAAGAGGAAACAGAAATGGACAAAAAATATTTTTAAAAGCCCTAAACATCCTTAACCAGTAGAGAAATGCAAATTAAAACCACTTTAATAGTTCACTCTCACCCCAGTCAGAATGGCTCACATCATAAAAATAATGACCCTAAATGCTGGCAAGGATGTAAGGATGGGGGACCCTTGAATCACTGCCGGGGGTGTGTGTGGAAATGGTCCTCAAAAAATTCAAAATAGGGCTATGATATGCCCTGAATACAAAAACCCAGAGCATTTCATATCCTACCAGAGAGAAGCCTGTAGCTCCACGCTTATTGCTGCTATATTTGCGACATCCAGGAAACGGGATTAGCCTAGGTGTCAATCAATAGATGAGTGGATAATGAGAATGTGGCCTATATAACAATTGGTATATTACTCAGATGTTAAAGAAAACTGAAATTTGTGAGAGATGGATGAATCTGGAGAGTTTTATATTAAGTGGCATGACCCAGACTCAGAAAAACAGAAACCACATATTCTCATATGCAGATCCTGAATCAGTTACTTTCCTGTTGCTGTGATAAAGGCCACAACCAAAGCAATTTAAGGATGAGAGAGTTTGGGCTTATAGTTCCCAGGGATGAGTCCATTGTGGTGGGGAGGCACGGCTCGGCAGCCAGCCACGGACAGCCGGCGTGGCCAGAGCAGGAAGCTGGGAACTCCATCCTTTACTGCAAGCACCGAGCAGAGAAAACAATGACGCCAACAACTGCAACAAAATACAAGTGGTATAATGCTTTTTATTTCAAAGCCTGCCTCAAACAACATACTTTCTGTAGCCAGGCCACATCACCTAAATTTTTCCAAAATACCGAGACTGTGGGGGGCATCTTATCCAAGCCACCATCGATCCTGACTTTTAATATTTACAGTATGTAAATAAAGGGATGGGAGAAGAATTACAAACTATGAGACTAGATAGGAGAACGTTATTAAGGAAGGACAGAAGGGTCAGGAAAGCTCAAAGATGCACAGGACACATAAGGTGGCTGCTGCAGATGGGAGGAGGGAAGAGGGAAGAAGAGTGCCCGGGAGAATAGGGGAGGAGAAGTAACAGAAACAAAGTCAGTTTTGCTTTAAAAATACCACAATGGAACTGCTACACTGTATGCTAGTATAAGCTAGATTCCAGACTTGGTTGTTACAACAGAAACATTCGGGAGGAGCAAGAGTTAGGATCCTGATAGTTAGGAGAACATTCTAGTGTTTTACTTCCAGAAACCAAGGCCAAAGAGAAGGGGATGGACATCTCCCCATGGACACTTGTGCTTGGCACCTTTTGTGGTGCCGTCCACTCCCATCCCAAGTATCCAAACAGGATAGTGTGGTGCCCAGCAATTCACCCTTCATCACTAACAGATAGGCAAGAATTAGATGACAATAGAGGTAGACCATAATGCATTTCAATCTCATCATCTTTATGTCTTTACATTTTTAACCTTTTTTTTTTTGACAAATCCTAACTTTATATGTTTACAGGGCATACTGTGATGACTTGATATCAGTTTACAATGTGAAATGGTTAATTCAAGCCAATTAGCATATCCAACACCTTGCTTATCTGTGATGTTTTAAAAAAAATGTATGTGCATATGTGTGTGTATGTACATGTAAGTAGTGTGCCCACAAAGGGCAGAGGAAGGCACCTGGCATGGTTGCCATGGTGCCAGCCACCTGACATGGCTGCTGAGGGCTGAACCAGGGTCTTCTGCAAAAAACAGCACTTGCTCTTAGCTACCAAGCCATCCTTTCAGCCCCCGTTATTTTTTTGTTGGTTTGTTTTTGTTGTTTTAATGATGAGAGTGCATGATCTCATCTATATAGAGAGTCTAAAATAGTGGAGCTCCTAGACATAGGGTGGAGTGCTGGTTCCAGAGCCTGCAGGGAGGGAGCGGAGAGGAGGACAGTGGGGGCTGTTGATCAAAGGGTACAAGGCTTTAGACAGACGGGAGGAATAGGTTTTGAGATCTATTGCATGGCAGAGTGTGCGGCTTCAGTAGTAAATAATGTAGTGTGCATTGCAAAATGACTACATGAGTAAACTCCAAATGCCTTCTGTTTGTACCTTTTGTTCCCTAATAGTTCCTTAGACTGGAAGCAACCCTCAGCTATAAATGGGAAGAATAGAAAAAGAATATGCTAAAATGTCTCCCAGCTTATTAGAGAGATTTTTTTTTTAAATTGCAAGGACTATTTTGTGAAAAAGATGGAACTGGCAAGCAGGTGGGCCTGAATCTTTTCTCTGCCCTGAGAATTTTAACTGACTCCTCTCTGTTCAATGCATGGCAGCGTCTATATGGGCCAAGAAGCAGCATCCGGCTTTGTGAGGAGTCTTTGTTTCATTCATGGCTTACTTGGGGGATCTTTCTTCTTCCAAAGCACAATTCTGTTTTGCTTTCCAGTTTCCTGGACCAGTAGCAAATCTGTCACCTTGGAAATGAAATGCTGAGCAGGAAGGTTGCCCTAGCAACTGTTCATTACAAGATATAAAATAGGCCAGATAATTTTATCTTAGCTCTTTCAAAAAGATGAATTCATCACTAAGTCATACACAGAATAAAATTGCTTTAGCCATTAGATGAGCCTAGAATTCAGAGCTCTTTATTGATAATTGCCTTTAAAAAAGATAATTTGGGAAGATTGGCGTGAATTACTGCAGAGCTGACGACACCCATCATCTTCATCATCATCTTCTTCTTCATTGTGTCTGTTATAGCATCCCATAAAGGCCATCTGCCTTGTCCTCTGGGCTCTATGCATAGCCTTGTGCCTTTGTATGGCATCTCTGTCATTTATTCCTGGAGGACCACAAAGAGGTCTCTAATCTATTCTATGATGAATACTTACCATGTCTTAAGCTCTGAGAAAAACATTTGATGTCATTAAAGTATCTGCCCTAAATCTTAGAGCAACCTGTGAGGAATCTATTCATCTCACATTTAGCTGAGAGGTATATTAGCTACAAAGAGACCAGGGGTGTTGTTTAAATTATGTTTTCCTGCTTTCAGATATGGGAGGATTTTTCTATCCCTAGCAGATAGTTAGGGGGTTCAGCAAGAGAACTACTGGAAGTTGTAACCCAGCCTGGGCTACATAGTGAGGTCGAAACCAGTCTGGGCTCCAAAACAAACAAACAAAGAAGCAGCAACAAACCAGACAACCCAGCAAACAAACAGTAAATACAGGAGGATTAGACTTAAATCTACTGAATGGAAAGTTTAAAATGTTTAAATGGCAGTTATTACAAAAGCTGTTTACATAGTCATCACACAGAAAGATGAAACAGTGTAGCTATGTGGAAAAGAAGCCACGGACTGGCCGGCCCTTTCTTTTGGTGCCTACATGTCCTTTGTTCTTCCTTCGGATTTTAACCTCAGCGAAGTAAAACTGAGCATGAAGTTTTGAGGCCCTATTTTCCATCCCTCAAGTGTCACTCAATGTCAGCAAATGTTGACTGACTTTTTTTAAAAAAACAAAATTAGAGCTAAAATGTGAATGACAGTCGACACCACAGTCACACACTTTCATGGTCTTTGAGCGATGTCATCGACCACCACTTTGCCAGTCGGTTCTGTGAACCTTGGCTTCACTTGATCTGCAGAGATTGTAGAAGCTGCCATTTGAAGAGCATACCCTTAAGATTCAGGGCTCAGCAGTTTCGACAACGGCAATTTCTAGAGCACCATGGTGTCCACATTCAGAAATATGTCCACATGAGACTCAGGGAGCTCTGCATTTTCATTAGACACATCAGTTAGAGCTTTCCCTTGCCTGGCTTGTCACTGAGTGCTGAGATATTTATTGGAAAACATTGAAATTCATAAATTTGGTCTAGGTTAAACAGTGAAATGTAAAACCATCAATTTCACACAGTTTTCTCAATTTCATCTTTGCCACTTCTAATGTCATCAGATAAATTCCTTCTGATTTATGTTGAAAATTAATAGCCGTGTACATAACTACACATGATGTTTTATTCATCTAGCTTCTGCTCTGAACATGTTTCTATGTAATAATGATTTTTTGGAGAAGTTTTAATAACATTTACTAATAGGAGCCGAAGACACACACTGCTTGTCCCACTGGACTTGAGTTTGAATCCCAGCGCCCATGTTAGATGGTTCCCAGCTGCCTATGCCTCCAGCTCCAGGAGCTCTGACGCCCTCTTCTGGCTTTCATGGGTACCTGTACATGTGTGCACATACCCAACACAGATGTACAGACCTACACATAATTAAAACTTTAAAAATATCTTTTTAAAATGACAGTTAAACTGTGACAACATATCGAGCTATTCCTCCCATATGGGGCAACCTGCATGAAGTCCTGAGAGCACCCATCGTCTCTGTCTTTCTGATGTCACTAAGAAACAGTGACATGCACACATACAGCAAACCCAGTAAAAACTTGACCTTTTCTATTACGGTGTGACAGCATCATGGTTTCATTTCAACATTCAAGTATTTTACCGTGTTTGAATGAAAAAGAAATAAATCTCTTCAAAATCCTTTTCACATTGCTCGTTTCGGCAAACTCCCCACCCAGCAGATAAAGTCTCCCTTTGTCCTGTGCCTCCATTTCTAACAAGACAGACTTGGCAGAATCTAAACTTAACTATATTTTACAGTATATCAATCTCTATTTTAGTCTTTCATGTTATTCAATACATATTATGCATATTTTATTATATGTTTATGTTTAGTACATGTATTATACCAGCAATTTGGAATGTATCTGTGTTATAGGGTTAGAGCACACAGGTCACAGTGTGCATGTAGAGGTGAAAGGAGCAGATTGTGGAGTAGATGCTCTCCCAGCTTACATGGGCTCTGGTGAACTGAACTAAAGTAGACAGGCTTGTATAAAAGAAACAGCCTGTACTCACTGAGCCATTTCACTGACCCCCCCAATAAGCAATCCTTATAAAAGCCAACTAAAGGGGTCTGGAGAGAGGCTCAGCTGTTCAGAGCACTGACTTCTCTTCCACAAGACCTAGGTTTGATTCCTGGCACCTACGTGGTGGCTCACAACCACCTGTAACTCCAGTTCCCGAGGATCTGACACCCTATCCTGGTCTTTGCTCACACATGGTACACAGACATACATGCAGGCAAAATGCCCATACATAAAATAACGAAGACATTACAGCTTAGCGGACAGTTTAGTTGGCCATATAACAAAAGCTACAATTAAATGTATTTGTCTATAATGGCATTGGATGAGAGCATATGAGGAGAATGTCTCTGTTATTCCTGGCAGAGAGTGGGGATAAATTATTATTGTTGTTGTTGTTATTGTTGTATTTTCTTGAACCTGCTTTCCAGTTGATGGTCCAAGGTATTATATGTAAGAGTAGAACAATTATAACTATCAGCCCAATTTTGCCTACCCATAAATTCTAGAAATTTCTACCTCTATGGTCTATCTTTCTATCCATTTCTCTATTCCTCCCCAACTCTACAAACTTACTCCTGGTGCCCCTCTAGCCTACTGCTCTCCTAGTTAAAATCTTGTCACTAAGGGGTAGTTGTATGAATTTGGTGAGGACTCTGGTTTTGCCTCAGAGAACTAAAGAAGATGGCGCCTTAGGCTTCTCCTTATTCCCAAATAAGGTGGATCCCCCTCTCTGTTATAAAAGTGTGAAGGAGGTCATTTTCAAGGAGGCTGTGATCACATGCCTTTTACTCTCTCCCAAACCGAGTCCTCAGCTTCTTCATGAACCTCACTGCCCTCCCCACTCACTCTTCCCAGATGCTAGGCAGCCTGACTGTGATCCCCTAAGCCCTGGAATGCCCCTTGTGACACTAAATTTGACATCATAAAGAGGGTGGATCATCTGGCCTCTAAGTAACCACCATGCTGTAAACTAAGACCAAAAGACTGAAGGTGTGGAGTATGCCTTTGTGTCCCCCAATCCTGCCTGCAGAAAGGAAGGCGAGTGGGTGGTACACAAGTCAAATCTGAACAGCTACACTCAAGTCCGTGATGGCCATGCCAGGCATGAAATCTACACCTACCAAAGAGGGAAGTACCATATGAACTTGCCTTTAGTTGAGCAGGTGAAGTCAAGAGTCAGGATTTTGACTAAGCATTTTTTAGTACTGATTTATCGTTGACCGCTAGACTGGCAAACTAGGAGAGACACTTACAGACTTCTGAAGGAGTGCTTTCCTGACAGGCTCTGGAAAGCATAACTGTCTTTCATTTTGGTTGGCATTGATTTTTTTCAAGCTTTTGTGATACTGCTCTATTTTGAGGGCTGATTTTTTTTCTTTCTTTCTCCTTCATCTTTTTTATTTTATTTTATTTTTTTACACACTTATGCAATCTTCAGTTTCAAAACCTAGGCATTTCACCTTTAGCCTCCTGTTCTGTTTCCTTCCCTTTGAAAGGCGCGTTTAGCAGTCGCATGCTGACTCTGTGTGGTTTCTCAGTAGTTGGTTAAACTCCAAAGCATTTCACTTCCTGCCTTTCTCTTCCATTTTCCAAACCTTTGACCATTTTGCTCATATGGGTCCTAGTGATTTAATTCTAGGACAAATGTGTGTATTTTAAAATTCTTAAACAGTAAAATCATTAAACTCTTGCCTTCCTCCTGGAAGTCCCAAGTTTTAGGCATAGCTACTTTTGATAGTTTAAAACCCAATGTTATGCATGTTTTAGATACTTTTTGTTGTTGGTGGTTTGGTTTTTCAAGACAGGGTTTCTCTGTGTTACTCTGACTGTTCTGGAACACACTTTGTAGACCAGGCTGGCCTCGAACTCACAGAGATTTGCCTGCCTCTGCCTCCTGAGTGCTGGAATTAAAGGCCTGCACCACAACTACCCGACTTGTTTTAGACACTTTAAAAGGTAGTTAAGGAATTAAAAGTAATATAAAGGACCCCCATGGCACCTTTTTTGACCACTTCTCCTCCCTCCTTCCTCAAAGGTAATTCTTAACCAGAGTTTCTGTATATGCCTCAATACAAAAATACTAAGCCATGTTTCTAACCTAAAACTTTACTGTTAAAAAGTATTCAACATGGTGCAACCTTTATTCTGGGGACTGAAAATGGAATTTGGGAGGCCAGGCTATTGTTAAATCTTAAGACAGGTTAGCAGCTGAACCTCTGAATTGGCCGCAGACTCTCCCTTCCCTGCTGTGAGAGCTGACCCAGTGAATAAAGATCCCCAACAGCTGCACCCTCTCTGTACTAGGACCCAGACACCCCCCTCCCATTCCCCAGAACACACAGACAGACTGTGTCTGGCTCTTTTCTTAGCAAACAGCTTGACTTTGGCCAGCACCAACGTCAATTGTCAGCAAATGGTGTCTTTCCGACCGTTTCGCAGTCTAATGCTTCGCTACGGCCACATCTGTGAAGCTTCCGCACGCGCCGTCAGATGTCGCTTCCTGTGTGCCCTTCCTCTTTGATTGTATTCTTTCGACGTTTCTATTACTATACACTGAAGCTTCTCAATAGCTATCCATATATCCCTCTCTCTGTCGCCCATTTACCTGTGTTTATGTCTGTGGGGGCCTCTATAAGCCACTACTTCACAGGCTCTTTTTAAGTGATTATGCCTAGTTTCAACTTTGTTCAATCTATGAAGATCATTCCTTTATTCCAGTTCCAACGTCATTCTTCCAAGATTCAAAAAAAATTGCATCTACTTAGAATTTCAATGAGCTCTTGTTTGTCTTGGTGCGGCCCAATTGACACCAAACAATAGGTCCTCCTCTCGGTTGAGTGCAAAGCCCCAACTGAGCGCAGCTGAGAAAGGGGGGGGGGGGAAGAGTTCCTTCTTGCAGTAGATAAAGGCAACACAGAAGGTGTGTGTACATTGATACTCTCCCCAGGCTTGGTTCTTGGTTCTGAGGCTATGTGAATGCCCCTCTTGCTAATCAGTACCTTCTTCCAAGGATGAGGGACTCAGTCACCTCAGCTAACCTGAGCCCAACCTGGACCCTGGTTCTCCAGAACACTCATAATCCCACTTAGCTCTGGGAGTTGGACTCTCACTGCCCTGTTATCACTGGGCACAGAGTCAGCGACCCACAGCTTCACCCTGATTCACCTCTTTACATTTCTCTTCAGTTTTTATAGCTCTATCTTCTTTCTTCTTTGCACTAGTTTCTTAATATATTATTGCACAGTTTTAGAAGCTGGGGAACCAAACGGCATGAACTTCATAACCTTGCTTGAAAGTAAAATGATTTCCCTATTAAAAGAAATTTCTTGGGACTGGGGAGATGGCTCAGTGGTTAAGAGCACTTGTTGCTCTTGTGGAGGACCAGGGTTCGATTCCCAACACCGACATGATGATTTCTAACCACTCACAGCTTCAGTTCCAGAGGCTCTGATGCCCTCCAGAGACACCAGACATGTGTGTGGTGCACATATGTACTCATAAGCAAACATAATTATATATAACATGTATAATTATATATATAATTTCTATTTCTTATTGCCTACTCTTACCAACTTAATAGAAGCTTTTAAAGATAACACTCGGTGATGACAAGGGTCCCCTGAAACAGTTTTGGGTTTTCTTCTGTTGGTTTTGTGGTGGTGATTTTGAAAATATGTAGCTTTTAAAATTGAAAAAGAAAAGTTAGTAATTATATTTCTTATCCTTACTTTTAAGAATTACTACATTCTACTTTTCTGCACTTCCAGCATTGTTTTTATAGTCAGAAAGGCATGTACCCATATAAATACACATTTGAGAGCTCGCGTGAACCCATCAAGTGACACTTGCCTTCCTGTCTCCGTTGCTGTGTAGATGTCCCCTCTGGCACATGTGTGCAATGACACCAATAAGATGATATTAATTAACCCCCAAGGAGTCAAACTCAATATCTACAAGCAAAATGTGGAACAGGCCATTAAATCCTACGAAAAGTGAGTATTATTCCCCAAAGCTCTTGAAAGATAATTTGCTTTGTTTTTTTTTCTCTCTCTCTTGTTTTGGCTTAGATTGTTTCATCTGAAATAGCAGTTTTAAAATGGCCCAGTATCAACACAAAGCGATAGCTCACGTGTGGTCCTACTGGGTGCTGGGTTAGGCTCCTAAGCTGATCTCTCCAACAATTTGAAATAAACCACCTTCCCATCGTAAACTCCATAGAAATCTTGTGTTTCCAGGAAACCTTCCAAATTTTCCTCTTACCGCAGTAGCTTTGATCACATCGGCCTGGGCTAACACTTTGAAAAATAACTAACAGCGCCACAGTCGAGACATAGCTGCTGCTTCTACTCAGCCCTCCACAGAGCAAAAATAACCAGGAAGGCAAACGGTGTCTGACCCGAACGTGGGCAGACTGCTTTTTGTCACATTCCTCCAAATACAAAGCAAGTATGTGTACACAATTTACATGATCTTGGGTCTTGGGAGTCATCTACATGTGACTTACAGTGTCTGGGAGGGTGTGCCTTGATTATATGCAAATGCAATAGCTATTGACATGCAAGAACTGAGTGTCCATGACCCTGATAAATCTGTAACCCGTAAAGGGAGATCTTGAAATCATTTCCTCACGAACACTGAGGGGTAGCTCTATAAATATAGCTTACTTTTTACATGTTTTATATCAAGAGGATGATTAAGATGACTACTGAGAATTCTACACTCAAACAGTTCAAAAGGTGGAGACTTTCCTCAGGGACAGGTGGCCTGTCTGTCACCTTTGCCCATGACCTGCACACCTAGAATTAACCCTTAGTGTGCACACTTAAGGAATTTTTGAAGGTGCCCAGCTTCTTTGGGAAGCTTATTCTAGATTCCAGAAGCTTCATGGTTGAGTTTTTGTTATCGACACATCAGAGTATAAGTAATAAGACACATAGAGGTTAGAGGTTAGTGATGTGGCCAGGCCCCAACCATCATAATCCACCATCATAACTCAGTGTGTACTCAGAGCCCGACTCCTGCCCACACAGTCAATCCACAGAAAGGCCTTTCCCCACCACTGTATGGCTCCTCAGTCTTCTTAGTATCAGATTCCTTCACTGCCCTTCCGGAAGGACTGGTCCCCCCTCACATGAGCCCCATCAGTGGTGTTTATAGAGTCATCAGCACAGGGTGTGATCTCTTATCCAGAAAAAAAGGGTCAGGAGAATTTCAGGGTTTTTTCCCCCCGTATCTTTGAATACTTGACTATGCATGAAATGGGTTGCCCTGGGAATTGGACTCAAGTCCAAACACTTTTTTTTTCACTGTTTGAAATAATTTCATGCCAGAAGTAAAAGTTTTATGACACGGGTGAGATTTCCTACTTGTCACGTTGGAACTCAAAAAGGGTGTTGGGATCTAGGGTGTCTTTGGATTAGGGATGCTCTGTCTGTTTTTCTGTATCTTTCTGTCCTCCATTTTTATCTTGGTAGCAAAAGATAAAAAGCTAAGCTTCCTCCTCTCCCTGGTGCTTGCATGAAGTGTCCTCCCTTTCAGGGACTGTTATTCTGCTGTCCCTCAACTGGTCCTTCTTCCTAATGGCCTTCTCAGAGAGGACATCCCCTCCACACACACACACCCCCCAGCTACTCCCCTATTGTGTTCTGTCACACTCTCAGCTAGTGCACTGTCCACTGGAGCTCATTGACATTCCAGTCCACTAGTTTACAGCTGGGCCAGCCTTGTTTTCCTTTTCATGTATTTCTAGCAGAGGCCTGTGCACCTGACTATTTGAAATTCATTCAGATTTGATATGATTCCAGTTTCATTATTAAAATGTTCAAGTTTGATTTGGGTATTCAAATGCAATAAAATTCCATTTAAATTCTAATGTCATTTGCTTGAAATATTCAGATAGCTGAGTTCTATAATCACTTGGCCTATAAACCTCGGGTACAGAGGTGCAGGCTTAGAGGTCAGGTAGAGCTTGCATGTTTTGTCCTTAGCCCAGACCAGTGCCTACTTCTAGGTATTGGGAGCAGATAACTTATTTGCAGAACCCACGGCACAGGGCTGTTGGGAGGGTTGTTCAGACCACACGTAAGAAGCTTTCCGCGTGGATCTGCTTCCCACCCCGAATCTGTTGATCCTAAAATAACCATGACTGTGTGCAACACAGCAGCCCCTTGACTCCTTCTACCATGTCCACCTCTTCCTGAGGATCTCAGAAGGGAGGGAGGCCTCTATTCCCAGGCAGAACAACACTCCCTTGAGAAAGACAGAGTGAGTGATTTGTCCCTGTGAGTAACTCTCAAAAACTCTTCTGCTAATGCTAGAGTAGTATTGTTGCTACAAGTTGAACAAAACCTCCTAAGAGTTCCCAGCCTCAGATGCTCTAGACACCAACATTTTTAAGTGCCCGTAATGATGCCACATATGGCAAATCCCATTCCTGATCACATGGGAAAGACCACAGTGAAAATGTTGGTGCATGCACTAATAATTGTGCACAAATTTATTTCTGGGCTGTGCATATAAGGGAGATAGGAAAGCTATGTAAATTTTGTGTTTGGATTTGGGTCCCATCCTTAAGATATTTTGTTACATACATGCAAATATATTTCAAAATCTAAAATCCCAAACATTTATGGATAAGAGATCTTCAACTTGTACTTTCGGTAATAATAATTTTTACATTAATGAGATTAGCTTTAGTATAGTTAATGTTTAATATTTTTATTTATTTAACTAATACTGGATTTGTTGTCTTGATGTGTATGTTAAATTATTTAATATTATGTTCAGTAGTATTAATAATAACAATATTATACAGGACAAAAGTTTCCTGAGCCTTTGAATTCAGTAGCACTGAAGAATTTTGTTTGTATAAATGCCAGTTCCCTTTTTTGTGTTTTCCCATGTGTATCTTTCTCATGGTGTGCAAATGCTGAGTGATGGGCACGTATCCTGTCCCACATCCGCTCTCACATCTCTATGATGTTGTTCCTCCAAAGTAAGCCAACGTCACTTTGAAAATAAATGATATTATACATCCATAGGTTCACTCAAGCTAGCGATGACCAAGCAAATGGAAGTTCACAGAATGGTATATAAAGGAGAGCTATTTTTGACACAGTGTCCTTCAGTTCCAGGATTTCGAGAGTCTGGGCTCTGTGTGTCTGAACAAAAGCCTGAATGTTTCTAGGGCTGCTCACATTCAGAGGCAGCGTTTTTCTTACAGCTTTTTTTGATTGCCAAAGTCAAGATCCCAGTCCTCAAATCCACAGAGAAGTCTCAGGTCTAGTCTGGCTCTAGGGCCGGGCTTCGATGACTCTGTTTAAGGTCTTCTCTTTCTTGCTGGTCAGGTTTATGAGGGTCAATAGTTAAACTTTGTGTTGTAGGCAAGTCATTTCTTGCTACAGCTTGAGCTACAGCAGGTCCAATGGATGCAAACCAGCAGCCAGGACTCGGGGGCTGGACCAGCTTCAGAAGACCCTCACATTCAATGGCCTCCAGGTGCCTCAGAGGAATGGTCATCATATACTCTTGGTGGCTTTGCCATAATCACTCTACCAACTGAGTAAAGCATTGAAATGTTGCAAAGCATGTGGACAAGAGGGGGCACACATGTTCTGAATATGTGCCCCTGGGAAATATTTTCTAAAGTATTGAGTTCAAATTCAATCCATGCTGAATTGAATTGGACCCAGTAATCCCACATTACCTATGGCCTCTCTGTGTCTCTAGGCTCACCTTTCTTTTGATCCATCCAGAGGAGGAGGAACATTGAGGTACTCCTGGTACTTCACTTATATTTCTCCTTTATCCTCTCAAAGCCACGGATGGATGCTGCTAGCCTTGTTTTTATCCCTGAGAAAGCAGCACTTCAAAGGATTCTGCCCAGCAGGATCACATAGCAACCAGGTGGAGCTGGGGGCTGAGCTTGACCCCAGGTCTGTGTTGCGCTAAAGCCCTCTTCTGCCCTCCCTGCTTCCGCGCTACACTGAGTTTGCTTTCAAGTCTGATTGAAGAGAGAGTTGAACATATTTTAAGAAAAACACAGAAAACCAAACAGTCTCAGAAGCCCTGATCATTGTTACATGAGCCAAGTGACTAAAGAAACCCAATTTCCTAATGGAACCCAAAGGTCCTAAACCTTCGAGAAAGACTAAAGGACGAGCTGGCCTACTTCCCTCTTCCTGGCTCGTGGTGTTTGAGATCCATTTGTTTTACTTTGTTTTCTGGGTGCTTTGCCTGAATATGTGTGTATGTGTATGCCTGGTGCCTGTGGAGGCAAGAAGAAGGCATCAGATTCCATGTAAATGAAGCTATGGCTGGTTGTGGGCCACCATGTGGAGGCTGGGAATAGAACAGCGGTCCTCTGTAGGAGCAACACGTGCTCTTAATGGCTGAGCTATCTTTCTAGCCCCATTCTTCCTGACTTTTTGCCATCACTTCAGAGACTTTGCCAATACCAGACACAATATATATGCTATGCACACAAGTCCTTGCAGAGTCCTCATGGCTGCACCGGGGGTGGGGATTCTCTTGTCAGCCTGAGTTGACAGAAAGGTTGACTCCATTCTAGTCCAAAGTCTTAGCCAGGAATGGGAGAAGCTGAGGTCTGGGTCCCAGTGCTATGGCTCTTCTCCCATATGAGCCATCTTTGTCTTGTCTTCCCAACCCCTCCAGGCCCGTGTCCACCCACAATGTATTCTCTGCATACCGTGCTGATGCCAACTGGCCTCAGTGGTCAGAGGAGCGCTTCCTGTGGAAGGCAATGTTCCCTGCTCCACAAGCTTTGGAGTCAGTGTTCTGTCCCCTGCTGTCCATACAGCCCGAGGCGATGGCATACTGTCGCAGAATGGGCAGGATCCACTGAAAGAAGCATCATTGGTTGGGTAGAAGGAAAGGAGCCAGAACTTCATCTCCCTTTCCTCTTGGTCAGGTGGCTTCCCTTTGAGGATATGATCAGTGAGGGGCTTCAGTTCCCTGACTGACAGCTAGCCACGTGGATGCTTGAGGTGTTTTGTGTGCCCATCTTTGCTCTGTTACCCAGAAGACAAGGTGGTTAGACTACATGATATATAGCATGAGTTCTGAATGTAAGGCTTATGGTCCCGTTAGCTCCCTTTGCTCTCAGAGTCCAGGCAGAAGGGTGTCTGCAGAAGGCAAGCTAAGAGTGCTTACATTTGCCTTAGAAAGAAAAGTGTAGCTCCTGAAATTGTTTTTTAAATGTAATTCGTATTGCATTAGTAGTGTGTGCATGTGTGAGTGTGTGAGTGTGTGAGTGTGTGTGTGTGTGTGTGTGATGACACACAATGCTTGTGTGGAAGACGACTTGAGGGAGTCGATTTTTATTTTCCACCATGTGGATCCTGGCAAATCAAATTTGGCAGCAAGCATTCTTTTCTGCTGTACCATCTTGCCGATCAATGAGAAACTTCCAAATGCAGAGATGGTAAGGACCAACTTGCTTACAACTTTTACTTGTGAGCAAAGACTTTGACACAACTCCTACCCAGCGACCAGGCTTTCTCAGTGATGCTTAGGGAGGAGATGTGCCTATGCAATCTCTTTAAGTAGGTGACAGTGGTGGGGCCCAATAATGGTTGGCAGCTGGCTTGGGCTCCCCTTTGTAACCCCTCTTAGAGCCTGCAGTCAACTATTTTTTTTTTACTTAAAACAAGTTATTGCTCCTAAATTGTTGTTATTATATTTTTTTTAACAGACGCTTAAATAAAATCGTCTGGCAAGCACTGTCCGAAGAGGAAAAAGAGAAGTAAGTCATTCCATTTCTGCCTCAGTTTCGAAATACCAGTGAAATTCATGTAACCGAAGTTAGCTATTTTAAAGCATGGGGTCCAGCGGTGTTTAGAGTGTGTACCCCCCAAATATTCATCACCCCAGGAAAAGACTTCTATGTACCCCTAAAGCAGGTATTTCCTGTCGCTCTCTTCTCCAGCCGCTGCTGACTCCAGTCTGTTTCTGTTTCTGTGAACCTCTCACATGATATATCACACACGTGACATTTCTGTTTCTGTCTTCTAGTACTTAATGGGAAAGTTTAATATTTTCAAAGCCCATGAAAGTTGTAGCATATATGCACATGTATACATATATGCACGCACTAAGGAAGTTCTCTTTTACCCACATATACGTGCACGTGCACACACACACACACACACACACACACACACACACACACCACTGGTTATCTACTCCCACTGATAAACCTTTCAGTTTCCACATTTTTTGACTGTCATGAAGAGCACCACTGTGCTCATGTGAGTGGACATTTCAGTATGAACACACTTTTATTTCTCTAGCATATATGGTGAGGAGTAGGTTTATCACACCATAATTCTTGCTTCGGTTTTTGAGAATGCTCCAGGCTTGCTGCCAGCAGCCACACTACTTCACAGTCCCACTGTCTTTGCACAAGCATTTCCGTTCTCACTTCCCTGTGTCCTCACCATTGGCCGCTGGATGGGCGTGATGGCGAGTACCCATAATCCTAGTGGTGGGGAGACTCACCTCAGCCTAGGCTACATAAAATTTTTGCCTCAAAAAACAAAACCAACAACAACAACAACAACAAAACAAACCACCGGGTATGATAATTACTTAAGTCCAGCTGTACAAACCGATAAATGGGTCCTTAGGCAGTTTGCCCCCCCCCCATCTAAGATGGCCATATTGCTAGCTGATGTAATTGAGGAACCTCTGTCATACAGCAACATGGCTTGCACAGTGCCCAGGCTTGTTTTCCATCCATTCCAAGGACTATTTCTAATTATAACTAATCTTGAAAAGTGGGACCTTTGAGGGCTGGAGAGGAGGACCCGGAGGCACGGCTGGCACTGTCTTCTGACGTCCGCGTCAACAGATGAGTCTCAGGAGCATTATTGGGAAACTGAGTACATTTTTCTTGTCTTCCTCTTATCTTTTCATTCCTGTTGCCTTCTTTCTGTGTTTCTCAGGTTGGATGCTATCAAGCCCCTGCAATACTTGGAAAACAAGGCAGTTTTAAACAAAGCCCTGGAGCGCCTGAATTGGCCCATTTCCTTGAAAGAGCTGTCGGTGCTAGAAAATGAGATCTTGGTTGGGAAAATGTACATCCAGCAGGCGATGGAGCTCCAGGAGGCTGCCAGGAAGAACTGCACAAACAAGACCCTGGAGGAGGTGGGTCCCCGGGTTCTCTGTACCCCACCCTCCCTGCTCTCACCATTACTGTCTCTGCCTGGGCCTCCTCTTTCTCCCACCCGCCACATACTGATTTTATAAGAGAGAAAAAGGAAATACTATTTGATTTTAACTTCTTAGTTTTAGAATAAGGCATCTTTAAGTTGAGGCAAAATTGAAAAGTAGCGTTTTGTCCTGATGAGATGCCCAGACTTTGATCCAAACCAGATAGAGTACTCACCTGAGTTTTTTTTTTAACTACTTAATCTTTATGCTGTCTTGGACAGTTTTTCACATTTCCTTCAACATTCATATTTTTATATCTAAGAGTATTAAAGCCCACTGGATCACTGTTAGATAGGAAGGGTATTTATGTTTTTAGTATTGAAAGCCCACAAAAATGGCATCAGTTTTCCCATTAAGAAAACAATCCTAAAAAGAGAGCAGCTCATCACCTCACTGTCCAGCTAGCGCCATTGCAAGGTTTCCTGTTGACCCTTCTTCCTCCTCAGATAAATCTTTTCTCTTTTCTTATACTTGGGGAGTCTTTAGTATTTTATAGTCTGCTTTGAACTTAGCATTATCTCATACAGTCTCTGTGTTTGCACGGACTCTTCAGACCGACGTCTTTGGTGGATATATACGGGATGTATTTAACTCTTCACTGAACTGACTCCTTCTGGTTTGTTGTTTTTTTGCCTTTTTTGGTTGTTTTGTTTTTGCCTCTTTCTCACGCTCTTGTGAATCCCATGGTGCATACAGTTATTTTGTGAGCATCCTGTCTTAGGAGTGGCATTTATGGACCACAGAACATGATCACTGGTGTTATTAAATACAGTGCTCCTTTCTGACTGCGTGCAGGTACTTGTAGATGTGGCCTAGTCCATCCAAAATCCCAGAGAGCTTCCATACAGCCACCAAACAAAGGTCTGAAAACCATGCCGGGACAACTGTCATGCAGGATTTCTTTGTTAATTTCAGTATCCATCAAATGAGGCAGGGTTTGCCTGGCTTTAATTCCCATAGCCACTATTTTAGATTCTTGCTTTTGCTTTGAATTATACTTATTCATGTGTATCTGCATGTGGGTTTCTACATGTGCATGTGGTACCCAACATGGATGCTGGGTACTGAACTCAGGTCCTCTGCCAAAGCAATATATACTCTCAGCTGCTGAACCATCTCTCCGGTCCCTTTGCTTTTATTGTTTTCTTTGTTCTTTTTTTTTAGCTCCACAAATTGTACTTTCCCCTTAATGTGAGAAACTGTACCTTTTACGCAGAAAAAAAAATGGTATCATGAAGCATTAGATGTTTATTCCTGTTTTTCAAAGAGACTTCCTCGGAAGCATTCACTGCATCCTGGTAAGGCTCCCTCTGGCTACCAGCATTTCTCTGTTGACTGCCGGGTGTCAAAGGATACCTAAGAATCCAGAGGACTGAACATGAACTCCCTACTTTTCCCTGAGAATATATTCTTTGTCTACTTCTTCCTTCGTTTACTACCTAAAATATTTATGAGCATCTCCAAAGAGCTAGGTGTGATGCCAGCTGTGTCTAGAACACACTAAGTCCTGCTCTCATTTGGATGGGGGAGAGAGAGAATTATTGAATCCCAATAATAGATTTTCTCATTCCAACCTCTTCATACGTATGTATAGTCTTCTTTTAGATTCTTTTAGCAAAGGGCAATGACTTGGAACAATGATTATAAGTTAGAGAAGAACAAACTTTCAATTCCTAAGACCCCTGAATTTAATGTGTCACAATAATGGTCCAAGTCCCTTCCCGTGGATCTATGAGAAATGTTCGTGTGTATTCTGAAGTTTGAGGTCACTCTCAAACTGCTTGGACCAGCTAGAGTGTGTGGTCGAGTTTGGAGACCTACGGCTTTTCCCTACCCTCTGCTGCAGTGGCGTTGTCATTCACCGTAACTGTCCCTTTGACTCTTGATTTGGGGGAAGCATCATGACTCTTCTGATAGTAAGGCAAAGAGATGAGCTATAAACACTATGACCAGGGAGTCTGGCCTTGCTCTTCACCTTCGGACTTCCCCTGACCATCCTTGGATGGCTGCAGATGAGAATGGATGGATAGATGGATGGATGGAGGACTGTAAGCTGAGAACTACCATCCTTACTGATCTGCAAACATCCTGAACACTCTGTGCTTGAGTACCTAATGATTTCCCCCGCGATCCATAATCCACCAGTTTTATGACGTCCCCAGAGGTAGATGCTTGGCTCCCTGACCATATAATGAGAAACCTTAAGTCTGAAGTGCTTAAAACTCCTCTCACCCAGCACCACCTTATTGCCATAATTTCAGATTTCACTCTCCCTTGCTAAGCCTGCAGCCCCAAAGCTGGGCTGTGAAGGGCATGGGGAAGCGATCACTGATTTTCTGTGGGCTCCGTGGGAGCCTGGTCTAGGAAAACTCAGATGCACAGTTCTGAGCATTTTCCTAAGATGCAGATTGTTCCCATAGCAAATCCCACAGAATCCACAGCTAGAAAGATCCAAAGCTCTCTTTATCCCCGTGGCCTTGACCACCTGGGGTGATTCGACAGCGTGAAATCTTTTTAAAGCTCTGAGAACCTGTCATCAACACTCCCGGCAAAGCCTCGGGGATGTAGCCACCCAGCTGGCGACATGTGTTTGCTTCTCAAAGGCATGGCGAATGCGGAATCTGGAGCCCATGGATTTTATGAATGATGAATTTGGTGTGCTACTTTAGGAAAACTTTTCCAGGGTAGAGTGTTAGGAAAACTCACAAAGAAAAGAGGTGTGAGTGAATTGGTAAAGTGCCACTGGGGGGGAGACCCTCTGAACCTAGGACCCTATGCCAGGTGGTGACTTGAACACTGTGTGTCAGAGGAATGCTGGGTATGGGGACCTAGAAGAAAACATCTTTGAATTGTATAAAGTGAAGTCAGAATCTGTATAGCATCTTTGTTTCCAGATAGTAACTGTACCAGTTGTTTGTCGTGCATTACAACCCATTTTGTCTACAGTTTTCAGATTCCCTCTTAAAGAGGATAAGGGGCATCACAGCTTAGCCCTGCTTGTGAGCCTCTGTCGTGCCACCGTGAAAACATCTGTCTGCTATGCTAACATCTGGATCTAATGGAACAGTGGTTCCCTAGCACTGTGAACATTCTCTGATAGTATACGACCTCTCATGTGAAGACGGGAGGACACAAGTCTGGGCTATGCAATAATGGTATCGTCAGCTGAAAAAGAATTGCATGTGAAAACCAGCCACATTATCCCCGGACAGCAGTGCAGTGCCGGGCTAGGATCTGGAACTTGCATAGGTGTGATGGCCTAAATGAGCAAAACTCTCAGACGGACAGACGGAGGGGTGGAAGGGTGGGCGAGAGAGGATAACAGAGAGCACACGCGGCCAGCCCTGGAGTGACCACAGAAGCTAGAGTTCTTAGCAGAGTGCGCGGCCCAGGAACTTCGGTCACTGGAGGAAATCAAAGGAAGGAGAACACACACAAAAACGTGTGTGCGCACACACACATGTGCATACACACACCGCAAATGCCATTGACTCAAAGAAACCCTCTGACTGGTATCTTGTTCCGGAGTAAGATGTCAACTTTGAGGATCCCTAAGGTGGCAAAAGCCACATCCCTGTTGTCACTTTCCACTGCAGCTAAAGGCTTCCCCCTCACTGAAGATTCTTACTGGATGGATCCTAGTGCTCTCCCGCCGCCAAGGCGCTCTTTGTGCTCTGGCATAGATGCCGCCCAAGCACCATAAACAGGTCTGGGAATGGTTTTTACCCACTTATCCGGAATACAAGAACTGAGTGGAAAGCATGTCAGTGGAACCCAGGCAGGGAACAAAGCAATCCATTTAGTCAGTCCACACAGAAGAGCATCCGGGCAAGGTCTGTATTCAGGTGAGGGACGTCGGAGTCAGCCACAGGAAAGAATGGGAAACCTAGAGCCCGACAACAGCAAGGGATGGTGGAAACCACAGAAACCAACAACAGGGAGACTGCTGCCCTGAATTTTCTCTCCTTTTCCTTTCTGTTCCCAGTCAGTACCTCCCGTAGTCTGCTGTTCCAGAACCAGTAAGAGAAGCAGGGTCTGGTCCCTGGTGAGCTGTGTCTGGGGATACAGAGCAGGGCCCTCAGAGAAGAGCAGAGAGTGTATGTAGGGGATGAGTGGGTGGAAGGAGAATCGCCCAGAGACACAGATGTCTTGAGAGGTTTTCCTAAAGACCTAGAGTTTATTTGTACACCATGGAGTTACATGAGAAACATACATCAAACAGGAAACTGGTGTTGGGCCACATGCCAGGCAGTGACACAAAAGGAGCATCGGTGACATCCACGTGGCAGGTCCCCAAGCGTCAGTGACTTCCGGCACTTGGTAGTTAAGACATTGGGGGTTTTCCTTCTGTGATTTTTCCCCTTGAGAAGCAAACAGGTATGGTGATTTTTCATGATAGCCCTTGAAGTTGCTAAGAACAGTGGACTGGAGGCCTTGCCTTCAGAGATTGTCTCCTCCAGAGCCCAGAGCTGTCTTCGGTGTTGAGGGGATGGCCAGTCTTCTTCTTCTTTAGGGCTTCATCCCTATAACATTTTCCTAAGCATCATAGTAGCTGTTCACAAAGTGTCGCTGACTGGGATGTGTAAAAGACCAGACAATCCCTGTGTATGATCTGCCCAGAATCCCACCCCAGGAGGGAAGTAGAAGCTGCAGGGAGGTTTGGGGAACCTTCGTTTCTCATGCTGTTTTTCTCAAGGTACCCCCTTCCCGAGGAGGAGAGAAGACAGCTCTTTTAGAGAAGCCACCCCACCTCCCTCTGGTTTTGAAAAGCCAAGTTAAGTACCCACAACTACTGAAAGGGGTGGGGACCAAAGTCCCTCTTCAGCAGGATGGCAAACTTGCTATTTGGAGACAA
Source organism: Myodes glareolus (assembly GCF_982192425.1). NCBI lineage: Eukaryota > Metazoa > Chordata > Mammalia > Rodentia > Cricetidae > Myodes > Myodes glareolus. The sequence continues at coordinate 35,625,469 of NC_142043.1, forward strand.
CCTTTGCCAAAAGACTTGACCTCCTCTCCAGGACTAAGAAAACCCTGCTCAGAGCACATTTCTTTGACACACTATCTACCTTCTGGTAAAACTACAAGTTTACAAAGAGAGAAATCATGCTGAGATGAACACACCATGGACACCATCAGTGGACTCCTGGAGCTGGTAGAGAGTTTACCCCCTCTTCTCCTACATTTTTCTCTACATTTTTTCTCTCATTCTCTCTTTGGAGTCCATTTTTAAAAGAGTAAAGACCTTGGATGTCTTTAGGGTTGGAGGACATCTGCATGGGGGGAGAGGAGGGAGGCAGAGAACACGTCACGTCACACTGGCTCTGTCCTATTCACCAAGCCTCTGGATGGAGTAATATTATTCATAAAGGCAGTTTGCAAAATTTCTGGTCTCATAATTGGGACCCCTAGAGAGAAAGGTCAGAGCACGCTGGCCTGCCATGCTTTATCTTAATGACAGTAGTCACAGACCGCCTTGACCAAAGGACAAGGCAGGGGTTACTAAGCAAACCAGTGGTGCTGCTAAAGTGATTTTGGGGTTCTGTGTGGTGGAGTTCGGTGATTCCAGAGAGCAGAAACATTTAGGGATAGTTCTTTTGCATAATTTTAAAGTGGAGATTAGTAGTGAACTGTAGGTATGCGGCTACAGCTGCTGCAGAAGCGCGCTGTTACTGAATGGGAAAGTGAAAAGCACCGAATATCGAGGAACCATGCTGCTCCTAACAATTTAATCCCAAGAACATGAACTGGAAAGGAGCCATGGCATGGCAGAAGGGTCACATCTCTTGGGATCCTGGCATACATCACCTGGTGACCAAATCTGGAAAAATAAGTCAATGAATTCTCTGGATTTTGAAGGCAAGGCTGAAGCTTTTCCCCGTGGCCGCTGCTCTTCTGACTTCCTCTGCGGACCCTGTTGGCACTCTTCTTCGGGGCCCAAGCTTCAGCTTAGAGATGTGTCGGCCAGTATTTTCTGCTCTCTGTTTCTTCCAATGTTTGCATCCTGTGGATGCCTTTGTAGAAGTCAGTGTTTGGTTTGTATTTTGAGCATGTACCTAGGTGAGCTAAGGCAAGAAAGGGATAGGCTAAGGTGTTCTTTGTCGTGGACCATGCAGCATCTCTAAAGCCGTCAGCACAGTTCAAAAACATCGGCTATCAAATTTTGGGGAAAAGTTGTCAAAATTCTGGCTGCAGGAACAGCTTGTCTAACAGCCCTGATGATCTGTCTTCCTACCCTGGGATGCCCATGTTTTGCTTGTGAGGCACAAATTGTTGTATTGATGCAGGCCCTGGAGATGTGCTTTTCCTTGATGACTCAGCTTTGTGAGTCTCGTCCGTCATGCTGAGGTACGAAAATACCCCTGAGGAAGCCATGTGAGTGCCCTTTCCATAAAATTAGATGCTGTGGACTCGACTAGAAAGAAACTCTTGCCAATGGCAGGAGCAGTTGAAAAGCTTAACAGTAAATGGGACTCACTGGCACTTCAGTGTTAGTCATGTCTCTGAACGGTTTGAAGGGAACAATACTTTCAGCCATTTAGAAAGACCTTTGTGGCATTTAAAATGAAAGCCAGCACTCTCTCCACTGTGGCCCGCCCATTGTTGCCACCCGTGTGGAGGAAGATCTCCACAGAGTTAAAGGCTGATGCACATCAGATGAACTGACAAGGGAAGAATTACAATGGGGGAAAAAAAGAGAAAAGAACTTGGTATTTTAGGCAAGCTGATTTCATAGATCTGTACCATGAACCCATTTTAAAAACACAAAAGAAAAATGAATCCATGGCCTTCTGGTTGGAACATTAAGAGCTTGGGATCCAAAGGTAAAAAGAATCGAGTTAAATGAATGTTGATAGTCTAACTGTGAGCCTGAAGAAAGGACTTCAGACATGGGTTCTAATGAGCAACTTGCCACAACAGCCTCTCTGGAACTGCTGTGCGCATGTGGCTTTTGGAATAGCACGCTGTGGTCTGTTCGGAGGCAGGCAGACTTCCTGGCAGCCAACTTGGTCTTGGATGTGAACACGGGTGTCAAGAAGCACAGAGATTGTAAACTTTATATCAATGTGGAGTTTTTTTTTTTTTTAAGCCGTCACTGATTTGACTCGATATGTTCCAGTCTCTCAATTTTCCCAATGACTGGAATATTCTACAAGGACACTTTCAGTGAATTTTGCCTGCAAGATGCTTTGGCTGAGAAAATCTGCAGAATTCATGTTCTTAGTTCCGGCACTGAAAATATGAGCAACACATTGGTATCTGTGTCCTGGTACACATGAGGCTTAGCTGTCTCCTAGAGTGCAGAAGCAGATCTTTCCAGACAGAAACAGAAAGCTAAAGGACGGCTGAGAGCATGTGGTTTTCTAGGAAGGTCAAGAGATGCTGCCCATCATTCAACCAGGCAGACAGCACGCAGGGATGTGGTGTCTGTTTCCTGGTCCAGACTCATCCTCCAGAGGCCATTTGTAGTCAGGAGAAGGTTATTATGAACTTCCTATGAGGGCTTAGATTCTGTATGAAAGCCCAGAAATAAGGAGGTAGCATCCACCATTGATGCTCTCTATCCATTCAAACCATCCAGGGTTGCTGGGCATTCTCTGTAGTAGACGGGTTAAATCAGTGAGTGTACAGGTTCCAAAGAAAGGGTGTGGGGGCATACAAACCCTGGCTAGATGGGACTGTCAAACAAGCAGTATACATTGTACATTTCAGACCACGCTTTTGGAAACACTCATCTAAGGAATAGATTATATCCTGAAGGCCCCTTAACCCTTAGTTCACTGATTGGCCACTTCTGAAGATCCATGTCCGAGTTTTTAATCTCTGAAGAAGCAGACCATGTGTCTATTCCTTTTAATAAAGGTGTCAGCAGACAGATGGCAATGACAGATGACAGATGATGACATAGGACCCACTTGCATGGGTCGCTGAGGAGAGGAACCACGTAACTAACAGAAAGAACCCAAACTGTACTGAATGTGAGTCATGACTCAGGAATGGCCTGAAGTTATTTATATGTTTACGGTTATCTCCATCACGAATTAGAGACCTCCCAAAGCGAGAGCCTGCAGATGAACTCATAAAGCACCGTGCTGCATACTTTCTTTGTGATAAAATCATAGCATAGCAAATTCATAGCTACAGTTTGACGGCTGGCACAGCACCAAAGACAGCCTCAAAATGCCAGTGGAAACTACCCCTGATTAGCAGTCTGTATCATGAGGAAGGGGGCATCTGACAGTTTGTAAAGAGAAGAACCTGCAAGATGCCTTTGATGGGCACTGTAACAATGACTGAGTTGATGACAAAGAAAAAAGTAAAGAACATCCCAGGTAGACGGCCCCAGCTTGTGCAGCATAGGAGGTGGGAAAGAGCTGTTTCATTCACATTTCGCTCTAAAAGCAGATTCAGGGTGGAGGATGTGGCTTGGTATAGACCCGGAAACTTCTGTGCACATTCCATCGCCTGGCCCACTATGTGCAACTAGAGTTAGAGAGAGCAAGCCAGAAACAAATGGCTACCTGTTTTTACTCACCCCTCCCCCAAAAAGCAGATGTGTTGGGCGTATAATTTACACATCATAAAATTTATCTATTTCACCTCAGTGGTTTTCAACAAACCTGACCCAGTTGTTCTTCCAGTTGCCTCTGTTGCCGTGCTAAAATACCCCAACGACGAGCAGTTTTGGGGGAGAAATGCTTAATTTCAGTTCACAGTCCCAGCTTACAAACCAGCATTGCAAGGGAGTCACAGGGGCAGGGACTCCAGACAGCTAGAACTCCAGGCTCACGTCACATCCACAGTCAAGGGCAGAGAGAAACGAATGCATTCATGGTCACTTGCTTGTTTGCCTGCTGCTCAGCTCTCTCCTCCTCCTCTTACACAGTTCAGGAGCCAATGCCTAGGGAATGGTGCTGCCCACAGTGGGCTGGGTCTTCCCAAAGCAACTACCTCAATCCACCATGACAACCCCACTCACTGACACATATATGCCCACAGTCAACCCATTGTGGAGGGTTTCGCTGACTGAGACTCTTCCCAGGTTCCAGGTTAGTCATGTTGATAAAGCCAGTCTATCACAGTTGCTAGCCATCATCATAAAATCTGATCACACCTTCAGCTCCAGGTGGCCACTAATCAACTTCTAGCTCTATAAATTAGCTTGCTCTGTGTGTTTCATATGTAAGTGGCTTACAAAATCTTACTGTATACCACATTGTATTTATCCCCTTTCCAGTTAGTAGACACTTGATTGCTTTTTCATCCTCATAAATAATGCTGATATCATACTTGCTTGTATGTCTTTACATGGTTATAAGATTCCATTTATCTTAGTGAGGTGCCTGTTTACCAGTCAAATGGTAAATTTGTTGTTTAAGAAAGAATCAATTTTCCTTTCAAATAAAAAATTAATTGACCATAATTATTAACATATTAATGAACTCTTAATGCTGTCCCATATGACCTTCTATATGTTAATATGATACTTTCTTCATTATTGTAGGTTAAAGTAAGTTTTGAAAAAGAAAAGTAGAAAGCATCCAAATTGTTCCTTTTCAAAACTGTTTTGATTTGGGCTGGGGAGATATCTTGGTGGTTAAGAGCTTGTACTACCCTTGCAAAGGTCCTGAATTCAGTTTCTAGCACCCATGACTGCCTGTCATGGATCTGATGCCATCTTCTGGCCTCTGTGGGTACCTGCACCCACATGCACATCGTGGACATAGACATATAATTAAAATTAAAAGTTTCTCTTGGACGTTTGTAAGATAATATTACTAGTTTCTTCATGTAGTAGACATAGTCAAGACATTCACACCAACTTTAACTCATATGACACCATTTGAAAATAAGAAAATTGTCTTTTCCTGTGTTCTTTTTGAAATTCCCTGAATGTGACCTGAATAAAGGCTATCGCTGAGTTGGGCCAGAAAGGATTATTTGACTCAGAAGATAGACACTGCTCCTTCTTAAACACTATTTTCTCTCTGTCTTTTGTTAGTCAGGTATACTGATCTTTCCTTTAATAGGACAGTTCTATTATTAAGTAGATATAATGTTTGTCTGTGTATTCTATTTTATCTCTAAAATTTCCATATATATCATATAGAATAACAGTTTATATGTTTCTGCTGTTTATAAAACAATTGTCATTTAAGACAACTGGGCTATGGTTACAATTGCTGGTTTTTAGTTTTATCAATCTTTTTAACACCTAGGTATCTCAATATTGTAACCTATTGGCTACCTTTTACCTGAAGAATTGCTCATAGTTTATTGTTTACTTGTGTTACTCTGTATGTTACATTTTTATTGTATAATGGACATTTTGAATATTGGCATTCAAGATTTTGTTTTTAAATTCTTTGTTGAAGGATGAGCATTTTTAATAAAACTTGGTTGCATTTTTCTTCTACAGGCACGTCCTTCTTCTCCTCTGAGCCTTTAGCAGGGGTCCCCACGTCAGCTCAGTTTCAGAAGGCCGATGTCCACTCTGTATTGCCCTCACTCACATCGCTTGAGGCTTAGCTGGGGCTCTGGGTCGTGGGCAGTGGTTTGCATTTCAGTTTAGTTCTCAGAGCACTTGCTGCATTTCTCCTTTCTGCACGTGTGCACTTCCTGGGTGAGCCCAAGTTCCTCTCTGAAACTGACTGCCCCATTTTTAATCTTACCATAATACTTCAAATGGCAACAGCTGACCTAGTGTCGAGGGGATGCTGGTGATAATGGTCCTCCACTTTCCATGCCAGTCTCACGCCTCAGAAGCAGCATCCTGGGGAGGTTGGCTTTCAGTTCTTCGGTTCACACTTGATTGATCCTCTAAGTCACTATTCTTCATAGTTAAACAATAGGTCCCATCCCACTCAATGACAATGTCTTTCGTCATTCATTCCCTTCTTCTACTTGTGTTTTGTGATATTCAACATGCTGAAGCCTATATCTGGGTATGCCATTTTCTTCAGTTCCTGTGTCACATGGCGGGCCCCTCCGTACTAGGACTTTGTCTCTCGGCTTTCAATTCCATCTTCCAAGAGCAGCTTTTAGAACACTGTTGGCGGGTGTGCTTCCAAAGAGTCATTGGAAAAATTCTAAGAATCCACAAGGTAGCACCTACATTGCTATAATTATATTGTCCAAAATCAGGATAAACCATAGGTTAAGAGCTCATGGCCTCTTTGAAGGTCTTAAAGTCAGACAATCAAAGATTGCTAATAATATCAAGAGAAAATGATTTCCTTAACTCTTGCCCCTTGGTGCGTAAGGTTGTGCTATACTTTTGTCTGTATTTAAATGATTTTTGTATGCTTTAGGTTTACATGTGTGTGTGTATCCCTATCTGTATGTATTTTCAGGATTCCTATGTCTTTACCCTCCACCCCCCATGATTTCCTGCTGGTCTGACTGCACACAGCTATTCCCTGGAGATTTCTTTCCTGCTCTTGGACTGAATCCTGCCTCCTAGAGTTTCTTGTTGCTCTTACTTGCTTTGCTCCTTCTTTTTGCTGGAGAACATTTCCAAGCTTCCTAAGCCAGGATGAACTGGAGGGAGATGCTTCCACTTAGGGAGATGATTTTATGTTTAAGTTGCCCTTTGATTTGACTCATGGTTTACTGGTGTTTAGAATCCTAGATTGGGGTTTTCTTCCAGAACTTGGAAAAGGGTGGCCCGTTGCCTTCTAGTGGGATGGTTTTCCCAGCAAGGGAAGTGAGGGCTTGGATGATGCAGTCCATAGCCCATGCATTTTTTTTTCTGTGAGGTTGAGTTTCTAAGGGTTTGTCGTTGCCATGGAGGGGTGGGGTAGGCCTCTGTGTTTCTGTAAGCCCCTATGTTTTCACACTTGCCTCTCAGAGATGTTGACTGTGGTTGACTTCTATGTTGAAAGCACAATCTCCTCATAGCTCTGAGAAGGCAGCAGCTTGAGCCATGGTTCTCAAGTAGTCTGCATCCAGCCATGATGCCATCTAGAATCTTAGGGATTCTAGGTGTATGTACAGTTTTTGAAAAGTTTCCCTTTTCTTCAATTAGTTGTTCAATTCTTTTACTCTAAACTAAATTATATATATATATCTTATTATATGTTATATATAATTAGTATACATATAATTATATATTTGTAACATAGATAACATTTACAATATATAATTATATATGATATGTATATGATATAACACATAACATTTGCATTTATATACTATATAATTATATATGATATGTAATTATATATAACATATAATAAAATACATATAATTAGTTTAGAGTGAAGAAATTGGATAACTAATTGAAGAAAAGAGAAACTATATATATTACATAAATTATATAAAATATGTCCACATCATTATATATATGTATGATTACATAATATATAATTATATAAAATATATAAATAAATAAATTTTAGTTTAGAGTGAAATACTAATAAGAGAGAGAGAGAGCGAGACACAGAAAGAGAGAGCCCCAAAGTTACCCGTGTAGGAAGGGTAGTTAGTTAATGCAGGACAGAAGTGTCCAGATGAACATGTGGTACACACAATGAGCAGTGGTGGCTACGGGGCTCCCTCTAGTCAATACTGTCTGCACTGCCTTTTGCTCCTCACTTCCTACTGTTGATCTTTTTCAGCAGCAGAAATTACAAGGGTGTCCAACAAAGAAAACCAAATCAAGGAAAGTAGATCCCCTCAAAGGCCAGAAGGTCGTTGCCAGATGTGAGGAGAATGGCTTCTATTTTCCAGGTACATTTTTCAGACTCATTTGCTAAGCAACCTGATCCTGGGGAGTAGAGGGCTCAACCCGAAGTTTCCCTAGAACATTGATGTTTCGTGAGCTTGACTAAAGATATTCTGCTTCTCAAGCAAAAACTGGTTCTTTCTCATAGGTGGGGCAAAGGAGTAGTAGAAAATAACATTTCTTTTAATCTCTCATTTGTATAGAGAACACATTTCTGTTACAACTACTATGTTGCATATATGTATAATATTCCGAACATGCCAATCTATATTTATTTATTTTATTTGTGGGGGAGGGGTGGACATATGTGCCATGGCATGTGTGTGTCCGGAAGGAATCAGAGAACAACTTGCCACAGTCGGTTTCCTGTTTCTACCATATGGGTTCTGGGGATCAAACTCAGGTCATTGGGCTTGGTCACAAGCACCTCCCGAGCTTCCTCACCAGCCCTGGAAGTACCCATGTAATATGGTGAACAGACACGTGGATATTCTTGTCTTCAGGGATGCTGTTTCTTACCAAGGGCAAGGGCATCACCAGATAAACAGTAAAAATACTTAACATGGTAGGTATAGTACCATAAGGGGAAAACCAAACCACAAAGAGAACCGTGTCACGGAGAAGGTTGCGATTCTAAATATAGTGCTTACGGAAAGGCTCCTGGGGAGCATGACATGATTAGGACATAGAGAAGGAGGTGCCACCATTAGATTACCTGGGAGAAAGACTCGAGGCTCAAATGCAAGAAACCCATTTCAGGGGAAGCAGACTAGCACACTTGACTGGAGAGATGTTCCTAAGACATCCTGCGAGATGTGATTCCTGAAGGAACCAGCCAGATAAACTCAGCGGGGAATGGAGGTGTGAAAAGGGCTTTGTAGACAGCAGAAATAATACCTAGCAAGAGCTAGGGAGTAAAGATTCTGTGTCTGGAGATAGAAAAGCAACTCTGGTTGGCACCGGGAACACCGGAGAGCAGTGAGAAATAATAAAGCTTTCTTAGTCAGGGTCACTCTTGCTGTGATGAAACACCATGGCCAAAAGCAAGTTGGAGAGGAAAGGGTTTATTTGGCTCACACTTGTATATCACTGTTCATGGCTTAAGGAAGGCAGGACAGAAACTCAAACAGGATAGAAACCTGGAGGTAGGAACTGATGCAGAGGCCACAGAGGAATGCTGCTTACTGGCTTGCTCTTCTTGGCTTGCTCACCCTGCTTTCTTATAGCACCCACACCCACAATGAACTGCTCCCTCCCACATCAACCACTAATGAAGAAAATGCCTGCCTACAAGCTTGCTTACAGCCTGATCCCATGGAGGCATTTTCTCAGTAGAGGTTCCCTCGTCTCAGATAGTTCCTCTAGCTTGTGTCAAGCTGACATAAAACTAGCCGTCACAAAAGCTTTCCAGGTCGGTAAGCCTGGGGTCGCTCACAGCAGGCACTTCTGAGCAGTTTGCACTTTGCTCTCAGGGCATCAGAAAGTTATGTTTAAAGCCAGGAGAGGGGCTGGAGAGACGACCCCGCGACCTGGATGAAAAGACAGGGATATGTGCTCAGGATCGCACTGAGGGTGCCTGCAAGGTGCCCAGCAGAAAACGTTAGAGAAGCCTCTGGAGTCTGGAAAGGGACTCTGGAGGCAGAGAGTCTGGAAACAACCACGTAAGGAGTGCCACTGAAACATGGGAAGGGCGAGCAGGCAAAAGATGACTCTGGAGAAGCCTGGAAGGAAGAGCCAATTAAAATGCAGAAGCCTCACCATTCATCAACAAATGCAATTAGATAATCTCTGTACATCGTGAGAAGTGAATTCGGCAAAGCATTTGGCTACAACTATGGACTAAGATGTCTTCTTTGAAATCCGGAAAATGAACTTGGAGTTTAGTGGACAGAAAGATATAGAACTAGGCTCTGAAATAGCTCACAGGCCGAAGCATGAAAGTGCTGTGCCGGATCAGTGGTAGGGTGGGGATGGGAAGCTCCCCTTGCTTGAGGTTGGGGGGTGGTCACAGGAGGCCCCTTCTGGGGAGGCATCTTGACTTTCTCAAGGTAAGCCATGGAGAGGATCCTAAGTGAATCTGCAGTTTAAGTGGAATGTACAATGGGTGTACAATGTACAATGGGCATTCCAGATGGGTGGCTTATAGAGTAGGGTTTGATTGCTGGCTAGGACTCTAGGAAAATGAAGAATGGCTCAGACTTCCCCAGCATCACTGCTGTGTGTGTCCAGGCTGGGGGAACAGAGAGACAGGGTTAACGTCATAGCCACCTAAAGTCCCTGAGACCATATGGCAATTTGTTCTTAAACGTGCCATCGGAGCCAGTAAGCGTCCTCATAACTGCGTGTGAGCTGCCTGAGAGAAACATTTAAATTTGTTGCAGCTGTGATTGAATTCAAATATGTTGATGTGGAGGAAGTAAACATTTGAATTTAGTCACAGAACCAGTCATTTTGATCTGTGGCTTGTCAGTAAACATTAACGCCACCAAATTCAGTGTCAGTCTGTGGGGCCGGTTGGTGGGTAAAGCACGTGCTGTACAAGCATGGGGACCTGACTTGAGGTCCCCGGAACTGCCACTAAGTCAGGCGCAACAGTGCCCATCTGGAATGCCGGCACTCCCACAGGGAGATAGGAGACAGAGGGGAAGTTCATGGCGCAGCTCCCCTGGCGTGGATGGTGGTGAACAAGAGGCTCTCCAACAGGGGATAAAGGGTGCACATTGTTAGCGTTTGGAGTTGAGGTCACAGCCTGCTGGATGAACTCACAAGTGTAGGTAGTGTGCTGAACAAGTGGCAAGGGTTTGCTAACAGCCCGCTCTGTCCTGGGAGAGGAGTTTGCAAGGGATAAGGAGAGGAGCAGCTCCTGAGGGTGCCCTCAGACCTCTCCACATGTGTGCGCCGGCATTCACCCACACAAACAAGTGCACTGCGCAGGAGAGTTGGAGATCACGGACTTTGTGCCTTTCCACCCTTCAAAGTCAATGGATCTTTTTAAAATTGGAGAGCCTGTAACTTTCCCTCCAGAGTCTGTTTTTCTTAAAAAAAAAAACAAAAACAAAAAACAGTAGAAAAGTTATAAGGAAAATGGAGAATTCTTAAATTCACTCTACCCAGATTTGCTAATTTTTAACATTTTGTCACATTTTATAATGTGAGTCTTTTACTTTTTCACATTTTCACTTTCCTTTCCTACACACAGACATGCACAGACACACACTCAGACACACATACAGAGAGACACACACTCAGACACACATACAGAGACAGACATACAGAGACACGCACACAGAGACACACACACAGAGACACACACAAACACATACACACAGACACACACGCACAGACACACATACAGAGACACACATATACAGAATACACAGACACACACATAGAGACACACATACAGAGAGAGATACACAGACACACACATAGAGACATACACACACAGACAGATACACACACACACAGACACACACACACAGACACACACACAGACACATATACATACACAGACAGACAGACACACACCCCTTTTCTAAACTGTTAGAAGTTAGACAGCACTCATCACAACTCTACTTGAAACGTCAGGCACTCACCTAGTAGAACCACCATGAGCATGGCCTTCAGGGACGCTGACATCACCGTACACCTTCATGTGCTTCTGCCTTTGTCACTTGCCAGCCAGTGCCTTCCACTTTTTCTTTAGTGCAGATCCTAATCCAGAGCCACATGTTACATTTGGCTAACATGACCCCTTAGTGATTTCTTTTTTTAAATAGGGTCTCACTATGTAGTTTTGGCTGGCTTAGAACTTGCTTTGTAGACCAGACTGAGCTCAAACTCACAGAGATCTGCCTGCCTCTGTCTCTGAGTGCTGGGATTAAAGGTATGTACAGCCACCACACAACACTCCTAAGTCTAGAATTTTGTTTTAACCTTTTCTGTAAACGTTCATGATGCTAACGTTAAAAGCAAGGGCAATTGAAGGATGGCCTTACTCAGTCTGATTTAGCTCACAGTCAATATGTGCATTCTTTCCTACCAGACAACCTGGGTGATATCACTCAGGTGCCATTCTGTCCAGAGGCACATGATGTCCATCTGTCCTCTAAGTGGTAGTAATTTGGACCATATGGTTGGTATGAGTTTGCAATATCTCTTTTTTTTTTAAAAAAAAAAAGGGGGGCAAATTGGTTTTAATAGACAACTTATTGGTGACTCTTTCTGGTGGCTGTTGTTCTAAACCTCCTAATCTTTCCTCAAGCAAAGGTCTGATTGAAATTCTGTTAGCAGCAGGCAGCATTGCAGTAGTGAGCTGGGTGCCCATTGCCTGAAGACGGATCTACACTGGTGCACACTTAGCCTGGCTGGGGTGCACTGGTTTAAACAGACATGTAGGGTGCGCTGACCTAAACAGGCATGTGCCGTGACTGAGCACAGACCACAGGGTGGAGCAGACCGGCTGCCGTCATCTCATCGGGTGTTGTTTCTCTTGATTCCTCCAGGGGTCGTGAAGAAATGTTTGAGCCCCACCCATGCACTGGTAGACTTCAGGTACGGAGAAACCAAGGCGGTGCCCATCTCCTTCATCACACCTGTTGGGGGCGCTATGCCCTGCCCGCAACTGCAGGTACCTACTCTCTGGTTCCTTCTGGGACCCTTTTATACACGTGGCTCTCAAGCTGTAGGTCACAGCCCCACAAGGGTTGCCAAAGACCCATCGGAAAACCCAGATATTTAGATTATTTTATTTATATTATGATGCATAACAGTAGCAAAAGTACAGTTATGAAGTAACAATGAAAATAATTTTATAGTTGGGGGTCACCACAGCATGAGTAATTATATATTAAATGATCACAGAATTAGGAAGGTTGAGAACCACTGCTTTATTCTGTCCACAGCGTTTTGGATTACAGAGGATAACAGAGGTCCCTATGGCCCTCTTGGGCTCCTGTAGGGAGCTTGTGATTGGGCAGGAAGAGCAGTATCCAGTTTCTTTCCCCATCACTTGGCAATTTCTCTGTCACTGATTGCCAGGTTCCTCTTAATGTAGCTGGCCACTGTGTATAGTGGCTTATATATCTTGTGATACTTGTCACAAGGGGGCAGGAAATTGTGTGGCTCCTAGTGCTCCTGAAGCTTTCTCTGCAGAAGACTGCATTTTCTTACATGTACTAAAGACAGAGCGAGGGATTTCTGTGACCCTGCAGTCAGCCGCCGCCAACCTGTGATGTCATAATGCAGTTCCCCCAAGTGTGTGTTCCACAAATGAGACAGACGAATATGCTCTCATCTGATTGTAAATGAACAAGCACTATACCGTGTCTGGGTCATCCACCAGCCACTGTCTTGACACCAAGATGGGGCAGAGGGCCAGGCAAAAAGGAAAGCCTTTCAAAGCCTCAGGGCTGCTGTTCCTTACATGAGCCCGTTTGCAGAGCCATCTATACCTCTGGGTGACCTTTCCCATGAACTCCACGTCTGTGCTGGGACTAATGGTCACCAAACCCACTCTTTCCTTTTGTCTGGGGAACAGCCCTTCTAACACTGAGGACACGCCCACCATTTCTTTATATCAAACCCCCTAGATGCTCCTTCAGCCCCAGTCATTGTTTGTACCAATTTCTTTAAGTTTCAGAACCCTAACCAGCTTGCTGACTGTCCCAGGACCCTTGTCAATTGCCAAACTCCTACCAAAGCTGGGTTTTTCAAAATTGTAGGTGTAGCCCAACAAACTCAGAGAATTCTGGATCTCTTTCTTATCTGATTTTTTTAAAGCTCTATATCAGAATTTTATCACCAGTACCTGCCAGTAATCAGGAGTTATTGTGAAACAAGCTTATATTAAATTATGTATGAGCTCTGTAAATAAATTATTTGCTGTGAAACGTGATTTCTGCTACAGGTTGGAGATTATGTGTTTGCCAAAATCAAGACAAGCAAAGGATTTGACTTCTATGTCCCCGCCATTGTCATAGCACTTCCAAATCGGGATGTGGCTTCAGAGAAATTCTACACAGTTTTGAAATGTAACAACCGCAGAGTAAGTGTCCACCCAGACAAATGCCTTCTCGCTAGGCCGAGGATGGGTGGGAGCTGAGGGAACACAGTGTCTACTCCCCTACCCACGCATCCCTGTGGTCTGGACCCTGTTCCTGCTGAGAGCACTGTGCTCTTCTTGCTTCTATATGGGAGAGTCATTTGTTTTTCCTTCTCAAACTGCAATTGACAGCTAAACAGGTTTACTCTGATTGTTCTCGTTCTTTCATTCTCTCTCTCTCTCTCTCTCTCTCTCTCTCTCTCTCTCTGTGTGTGTGTGTGTGTGTGTGTGTGTGTGTGTGTGTGTGTCTCATGGAATATATGTATCTGTATGCATGGTCAGATTGTGGAAGCCAAGGGTTACCATCAAGTATATTCCTCCATCACCCTCCACTTTATTTACTGTTGCTAAATCTGGTACTCGCCCATTCAGCCAGTCTAGCTAGCCAGTGATCCTGTTTCTGCCCTTGATGTACTGGGATCAGAGATGGGCTGCCATGCCTATGCAGCTTTTACATGGTTTCTAGGGATCCAAATTCTGCTCCTGTTTGCATGACAATCTGTTTACCCTCTTAGTTACCACCCCAGCCTCAGTACCACTCTGTGTGTGTGTGTGTGTGTGTGTGTGTGTGTGTGTGTGTGTGTGACCTCTTGTTCTTGCCTGTGCTCCTCTGGAAGCGCTGTAAATACAGGCATCTCCTGGGCCTTTCTCAGCCTTGTCTTCCTCTGCCACCCCATGATCTGCCTGTTGGATGAGCATCCCCAGCGCACAGTGCTGCTTGAGAAAATCTACAGGGGCAAAAGAAAGTCAGGGGCATGAGAAGTGATGTCCTGAGGCATGGCTCCGGGACAGGGAGAGATGCACAGCAGATGGTCTGGGGTCCCTCAAGAAAGGCCTCAGATTCCAGAGAGTTGACTCTCAGGGCAGGAAGTCCCTAGGGGGCCAGAATACTGTAGTCAGGGGAAAGGACATCGAAGATTCTCATAAAGATTCTGGGAAACCTCACAAGGGAAAACAGGGTTTTCAGCAACAGGGTCATGGTCACAGCTATCTAAAACCAAGATACCCGAGGTTGCAAACCAAGATAAAAAGGTGCATGCGTGTGTGTACATGTGTGACTGACCTGGGTAGACTTGGCAGGTGACGTAGAATTTAGATGAATGACTGAGGACTTAACAATGACTTACTCGGCAAAGAATTATAAAGCAATGTGAATTTAGCCTGCTCTCTTGCGTGGCACCCCAATGGGATAATGATTACTGGCGCTGTCAATGACTTGAGCTGGAATAAACTTGTTCATGACTTGGGGGCTTCTTGGGTTCAATGGCTTTTTTTTTTTTTTTTTTGGTGTGATTACAGGAATTTTGCCCTCGGAGTGCACTTATAAAGATCAGCCAAAACAAGTATGCTGTCTCTTGCTCTCACATAAATTCGTCCCAGGTTGAGAAGGCTCAAGCAGTGTGAGTACACCCAGCTTCCTACTGAGAAGCTTTTTTGCACCCCGATTAACCTCTCTGTCGATGCAATAATCCAAATCAGACCAAATCAAACCAAATTAGGGAAAGCCCAGGTTTAATGGATACCAGCACTCTGGGGTAGCCTTTCAGCACCTCAGAGAGGAGATGGGGAAGAAAGACCAGAAAACCACATGTTTGTTTTCGGGGGTGGAGGGCAGTTTAAATACCCTATGGGAGTGGTCTTGAGCATCTTTAGGGATGGGTCATTATTTGGTGGGCTTTCTTGAAGGTGGAGTCTGGACTGAGGCAACTCCCAGGGGAGCGGGCTTGGGCTGGAACTTCCTCCCAAACATTCCAGACTCTTTGGGTATATGAATGCCAGGAGCTGGGGTGACGTTTCCACCCAAATGCCCACCTCTTAAATATCAGCTTAAATCTTTGCACCTTTATTCTGTTGCTGAGATCTACACCTTCTGAGTACAGGTAGAGACGGAAGCCTCGGTTCTGTGAGCATTAGCCAATCCGTCTCCTTCCATTGAGCTGCTGTTTGTCACTCCATCTGGCTCTAATCTCAGAGCCAACATTGTTTTCACTGGCCCTTCATAAACACATTCAACCCTGCCATGAAAAAGAGGTGATTACGCCACTTTGTATGTAAGAATTCAAGGCCTTCTATTTAAACCTCACTTGGGAACTGTCGCCTAACTGTCCCTTCCATATAGGTGCATTTAGTAGGGAGAAGTGAGGTACTGAAGCGGCTTACCAGAGGAGTATGTTGGGGTGATTTGGGGTTCCCAGGGCCTACACTGGGGTGAACAAATCTCCACCTGAAGCAGTAGAATTACTGAGAGATGTGCAGGCAGACTGGCCCAGTGTCGACAGGAAAAGACTTGAGGCCTGAAGAGCAGGTAAAACCCATGTCCATGCGGCCAGCAAGAGCAAGGGTGAAGTCACAGCTTGGAGTTAAAGGCACCTAAAGAAGTAAATGTGGGTTTTGAGCAAGGGCTGTAGTAGGGGATTCAGGAAGCACCTTCCACTTTCATAGAGTGAATGTGTTGTTTTGGAGAGTGAACCTTTTATTTTATTTTGGGGGTAGCCTTTAGCCTTCATTCACCTTCATTACAGAAACAAAACATCTTGTATCCCCCAGTTTGGGGCATGTGGGACTCTTAACCTTTCTCTGTGATGTCAAAGAACATTAGTGTGTCTCATGTAATTGAAAGCTGGTCTTCCCACCCGCTCTGGAAGCCCATTCCTCCATGTCCTGGGTCCTGACACTGAGGGTGACCATTGTGTTCCACCATCCTCTTTCCTTAGCTTCCCCCACTCAGAGGGAAAACAAGTTTCCCCTGCATTCGCCCACAGAGTGTCCAACTATGTGCCTGTACACATATCCCTCCCCCCATCTCTCACCGCTCTCTCACCGCTCCCTCCTCCTGGAGCTGTAGTGTGATTAACTCACACTTCCCTTCTCTGTCAGTCTCTTCTGTAGAGTTGGAGAACCTTGACTCCATTTAGCTCCCTCCCTGAATGTTGATATCAGTTTTCCCCATACCCCTTACCAGAAAGGGATTTCAGGCCAGCTGAGACCCCAGACCTGTCCCAGGCCTCAGGCATTGCCCACCCTGGCCATGCTTACTCTTGGGATTGCCCTTGACGCATGAACCTGCCCTCTCAGGCCTGCTATGGCTCTGTAGGTTTCCTCTCTGCCTGATTTTACTCACACCATTGCTTCCATGGTGCCACTCACACCAAGAACCCTGTGTCTCTTTCTCTAACCCAGTCTTTGGCTCTGCTTAGGAATGGACCTCCAGCGAGCCCTTATGAAAGCTGCCCACGTGTAAGCAATGGGCAGCTGTAGTAAATAGCTACAATGGAGAGGAAACTTTAGAAACAGTCTTAGCTCCATATCCTGCCCCACCTATGGACCAGAGGTCTAAGATAGGACTGTCTGTGGCTATGCTTGTCACAGTGTAGGTATTCTACGCCATGGAAATTGCACTATTCCCAAATGCCCACTGGTGTGTGTGTGTGTGTGTGTGTGTCTGTGTGTGTGTGTGTGTGTGTGTAGGTGTCCATGTGTGTGCATATGGAGGCCACCAGAGCATGTTGGGTGTCTTCCTCTATCACTTTTCCACTTTGTCTTTAAAGACAAGTTCTCTCACTGGCTGACTAGTGAGCTCCCAGAATTCCCCCAGTCTCCACCCCCCAACACTAGGGTTGCAGGTATGTGTAGCTATGTCCAACTTCTATGTAGTTGCCAGGAACTTGAACTTGTCTGCTTGCTTTCGCAATAAAACCATTTCGCTAGCTTCCCCCTGACTCTTTGCACCTGCCATCATTCCAACTCAATGCATACAGACCGAGCTTGTACCTCAAGCCTGCGACTCCCAACCCTGGGCTCCTTGTCTGGGTTCCTCTTCTTCCCAGGAGTCATGGAATTGTGCAAGCGGGCATCTGCTAGTCAGTTACCCATCCCATCTGTCTCCATGTTATTGCAATCCAGGCTTGGAGATAGTTTGCAGCTCTGTGGAGGCTCAGTGCTTTAGGCAGGAGCACCGAGTTGCTCCCATCTAGGCCTGCCAACCCAGGCAATGCAAATGGTTCTTGTACTGTCTCCCTCACTTAAAAACCCTCAGACCTCACCACCATCTGGGTTCCTCTTTCCTGTCTTACCCTCTCCTATGTGTGGTGTAGCCTGTCTCCCAGCCCTCCAGGGCATACTAACTGCTTCCCAACGCCATGCTTTCTCAGGTCTCCGTGCTTTGCATAAACTGTGTGCTACAGTCTTAGAACACTATTCCTTAGCCACCTGAGAAATCCTAATATCGGACACCAGCATCCCCACTACCATGAAATGTCCTGGTACCTAGCTAGCTTCTCCAATGTACTAAAGTGGTCCCACCACATCTTCTATAGGTTTTCATGATAGAAAATGTCCCTAGTGCTAGACTGTCTCAGTCCACTTTCTGTTGCTATAACAAAATGCCTAAGGCTAAAGAACTTTTCAAAGAAGAAGAAGAAAAAAAGATGTTTATAGTTCAGTTTTGAAGGCTGGAAGTCCAAGGTCAGGTGACTCCATCCACTTGGCCTCTGGTAAGGGCCTTTCTGGTCTTGTTAGGACATAGTGGATAGTGTCCTGAGAGTAAAGGGTAGTAACACAGAGAGACAAGGAAACTAGAGACTATGGAGGGGTTTGACTTATTCTTGTATGTCAACTTGCTCACTTCAGGAGACCCCAGTAATCTCTTAAAGGGGCCAAGTCCCCAGTAACCTAATTGTCTCCTACTGGGACTCACCTTTTAAAGGACCCATCATCACCTCTCCATATGGCTATACTAAAGATCAACCCTACATACAGCATATGAACCTTTGGAGAGAAACATTTTTTAAATTCTAGCCCATGATAAAGGAATATGAATAATTAGTCTAGGTATTGACTATTTTCACTGAACTCGGCATTATCGTTAATCATTTTTTAATTAAAATCCATTCCTTTCTGTATGAAGGAAAAACCGTTGTGTCTCACATTCCCTGGGCCTTATTTACATCTCTCAGCTGCTAATTATCCACTCTCACCTCGAGGGCTTCACACAGGAGATATGTTCATTGACTCTCTAATTTCCTTTCTCCTTTTTTTCACTCTCAGTGCCTTCCTCGGAGCAACAAACCGTGTTTAATTTTCCCAAGCAGGAGCCATCTTCAACCTGCTAATTCCAGAGCTTAATGAGTCTCTGCTTCCATAACCAGGGCTGAATACAAGAGTGCAGTATAGCTGTTTTCTAGTCTCTGCCTTCTTTGAGGTCTTCCCCTGGTACTTAATTCCCACTTGCCTCCTGTGCCACCATCACCTTGTGGATGCCTATGTGAGTCCTCCGGCCTGTATGCCAAGGAGGCCATTATGGAGAATCCTGATCCTCGTGTGTATGTGTCGTTAAAGAAATGTACCCCAGGTCATGATTCTGACGGACTTTCTTTTCAGGTATTGACTCAGTTGTGCCTATCAATCCAGGGATGATCAGCCAGGGCGTGTCACCTCCAGTCACCTGGGTAGACCAGCATGAGCAACATGCTGGTGCCTGTCATCTCACCTTCTCTTCGTCCTTCTGGGGGCCTTCAGCTGTGACTAACAGAGTGCTCCCTGCAGATAGATCCCTCTCCTGGTACCCAGTGGAGAGTGTAACCAGTGAAAGATGTGGTGGAAACTGGTCAGAGGGATACTGAGATCAAAAGGGACCAACTAGAGTCTGTGCAGTCTTCTGTTTTCAACCAGTCTGGTCGCCTCTTTTAGGGTCCTGTTCCCTTCTATCAGAGGTCCGTGGCCTCTGCTGCAGGGGAAGGGGGCATCTGGTGGGTTTGATGCTCTGGCTTCCGGATTTCTCCCCTGAGGAAAATCCCCTCAGCCAGGTGTCACTTAGCTAGCTCCAGACCTGGGCGTCTGGCAGGTCTGAGCAGAGTCCACACACCTGGTGCCCCGTAGCTGGCTGCAAACCCCTCCAGCAGAGCTGGCGTCTACCTGCCCACTCGACAGAGCCAGGCCTGGGCAAGTCAGCCCTCTAGAAAGATGTTCTCTTAAGAGGCTTTATGATTTCCCAGTTATAATAACAACAATAGCAACAGTAGTGACAGTATTCCAAATGTGATTGTGGGAAAACCAAGTGGGACTAACCCATTTTCTTTGGGCTCCAGAAAAATCCATGGGATGGGAATTAAAAATCAGGCACCTGAGGGGAAGGGCTCGTCTTCCCTTGCTGCTCAATTGGCGCTGTGGGGTCTTGGGGACCCTCTTGTGTGTGAGACGGCCGAAAGGAAGACTTTCCCAGGCCTTGGAGGTGGTCGTTTGAGTCTGTGGTCAGCTCACTATTCCCTGTTGCACAGAACATTAGCATCCCATTGTCTCTCCTCTGAGCAGCCTGGTGACTTCCCATGGCTTTAGGCATATATTTCCGTGGGAGGGCCGATTCCCAAGCGACTTAGCCTCCTTCCTGGACAGTGCGGAAGAGCCTCACACTGCCTTCCCACAGCGGTGGAATGAGCTCATTGGAGAAACATCAAAGCCCAGAGCTGCTTCTGGCATTGTGTGAACACATCACTTCCCTTGCTCTGACGTAGTCGCTCCTGACAGAGCTTCCCTGGGAGCTAGCTGGGCGTCTCGTTATCCCTTCATCCCTGCAGTCAGATGAGAGCAAAAACTGTGTATATACATCTGCCTGTGCATATCCTATGCTGTCCGTAAGTACAAAGGCCATTTCCTACTTTCGAGAGAATGCTAGGGTGTCTTCAAGAATCAGAGACTTTCAGACCAATGGTATCAGCCTCTTGATCTTCTCCTTCAGTTGTCAATTCAGAGGCCTTCTGATCCCATGAGATATCTGTCTGGTGCCTATTCCTAAGCAAAAGAGACAATGTAGAAAAGAGGCCTCTGGGAGCCAGCAAGAGAGCCAGGGTATTGACAAATCTTGATCAACTGAATAGGTGGATTTTGAACCCAGAAAAAAATGTGTCATGGTTTCTCAACACTTTCTCCCTAGAAATGAGTCCTGAACCAGTTAAGACACGATGCCTGGCTCCTCATTCTATCCCACTATGTGTATCTGATCCTGTTTATCGAATTGCAATTTGTATTATTGTATATTGCATATTATCCCTAATCCCCAAATCTGAAATCCAACATGTTCACTGTCTTAGGGTTTTATTGCTGTGAAGAGAAACCATGACCAAGAAAGCTCTTATAAAGGAAAGCATTTCACTGGGACTGGTTGACAGTTCAGAGGTCTAGTCCGTTGTCATCACGGTGGGACGACAGCGGGGCTAGAGAGGTAGCTGAGTGTTCTGGATCAGCAGGCAGCAGGAAGTGAACGCTACACTGGACCTGGCTTGAGCATTTTAGACTTCAAAGCCCCCTTGTGACTCACGTCCTTCAACAACACCGCACCTATCAATAGTGCCAGGTCCTGTGAGCCTGTGGGGTGCTTTCCGTTCAGACTACCACACTCAGAAAATTGATTTTTTTTTTTAAAGAACAAACACGATACCATGAGTGAAAAGCCTCACACCTGGTTCAGGTGTCAGGCGGCAACCACAGTTCAGAGCCAGCAAAGGTATAGTATGCATCCGCTTACACAAGATGCATAGGGGTGTGTGGGAAACAGAACTGAACTCCATGTTACGACTCGGGACTCGGGTTCCATCTGCAAGGTGTCTCATGTATGCAAAGAATCCAAAACCTGGAACACTTCTGGTCCCAAATATTTTGGATAAGGGACATTTAACCCTGTATTCAATCAAATCTATAACCTAAAACACTTAGTGCATTACCTAGTTTAATGCTTCTTTAGTGTGAGATTGGACTAAAGAAAGTCATTGAGTGGATCACATCCAGTCATGGTTATGGCTTATATCCATAGGGTCATGGCAGCCCTTTCTGCCTCCATAGTGGCTGTGGCCAAGAAACAGTGTAAGATGTAGGGGGAGGGCAGGAATAGGAGCTTGCATATCAGCCTACTGTGGAGGATCACCCTTGTAGATTGTAAGCCAATCTCCAGTTGATGATCTTCTGGCCTCCTTGGGAAGTGCACACACATGGTGCATTTAAATTCATGCAGGCAAAGCACTCATAAAATAAAAATAAGCAAATATTTTTAAAAAGTTTTCTCCTGGTCAGACCTTCTTGTTCTAGCCTTGACTACTGGTCTTATTTAGTTCTTGTTCCAAAAGTAATGCACAGCTAATATTACTTATAAATTAAAAGCAACTGGAAAACATTTTTTTTAAATTCACAACCTAACATGTCAAAAATAAGCACTGTGTTTTGGTGTGCACTCCTCTAGATTTTTTCATCTGCTGTGTTGATTCATGTTTTTCTTCAAAGCCAAAAGCGCTATTGTTTTTACTTATCATGTGTAACAGTTGCAAAACATTTTAAATGTAGGAAACATGGGGTTGGAGAGATGGCTCAGTGGTTGGAAGCACTAGCTGCTCTTTCAGAGGACCCAGGTTCCATTCCAAGGGCCCACATGGAAGCTCATCACTGTTCATATCTCTAGTCCCAAGGGATCTGACCCCCTCCTCTGCCCTCCACAGTCACCAGGCACATATGTGGTACACAGACATACAAATATCCATGCACATTAAATAAATAAATAAATGTAATTTCTTAAATGTAAAAAGGTGAATAACATATCAATTCTATTGGAATTCATTTCCCAGAGGCAACTGTTTCTAGTTTGCTTCAAGGTGTCTAGTCTTCTTTGCCTATTCACAACTCTAATAACAAAAATGAAAACATAAATATTCTCATTTGTAACTCTTTTCCCACTTACTAATATATTTATTACCTCTTTCCATAACAGTAGCCCCTGCTATTTCATTATTGCCTGCCTGAAATTACATTACGAGGTGACCTATAACTCATTCATAGGACTAAACCTTGTAAAAGCTATACATGTATTGCTCCTTGGCTCCCCCTCTTCCCCAGCTCCTGCAGACAGGTAGACAGATCTCTGCTTATGCTTTGAGTGCTTTTAACACATCTGGAAAACCTCTGCTACCCTTTACTTGGTGCTTGTCTTCCTAAGAAGCCATCTGTTATAAAACAAACTGATTCTAATGGATGGCCAGTGGAGAAAAACAAAATAGAACCAACTTAGCTTCAAGGGAAGCGGCAGCGTGAGCAACAGTGGACCTGGAGTAGGAGAGCTCAGATTTCACAGGCAGGTGTTCTTGGTGCAGTCTGGAGGTGTGGTCTCCATATCTCTAGGCAGGTGTTCTCCCAGAGAGCTGCATCTACACAAGCACAGACTTCACATGTGGGGGATCCAGGAAAACCTTTTTATTCTGTGTACTGCTACTGCTAGGGCCAATTTTTGTTTTTTGGTTTCTTTTTTTTTTGCCTCTCTCGGGAATTCCCTTCTAAGTCTTGTGCTAGTCTTTGAAAAATAACCACATGTGATACAATCTTGATCCATTACAGAGAGTAATTTGAATAATGGGATTTTCTGTTTGAAAATAACTAAGGGCCTTTTCTCAGCTCATATTTTTCTCTGACATTTTTTCCAGAAGAATTGGAAACAGTAATGATTCGAAGTTTTTCAGGGCAAAACCAAAACCCAAATGTTTCTGAGTGGAGGCAAGGGTGGTCAAGATGAGCCGTGTAGAAATGTGAAACAAAGCAGGGTTTAAACCCAGGTATTTAGTGCTCTTAACACAGTCCGGAGGTCTGAAAAAAGTGAAATTGACGAATCAGTGGGCCACGATGAGTGGGCTAGAATGAAGTCATGGTGTTCCCAAGATGCTTTCTCGGAAGAAAAGCCAGCATTCCTTGATAAACAAGCTTCGTCCGGTGCATTTTCTAAATAAGTCTCTATCTATGACATCATAGGCAGACCTGTGCTTTTCCTATTAAATGTAATAAAAAGTCTCAGCGCTGCTGGCATTTGGGGTTTCTGATGTTGCATTGAGCTACGTAGTTTGAGAAATCTCAGCAGTGATAGACCTGGGCTGGCACATCTATGGTGGCAAGTGGGCAGTGCTAAAGTGTGCGCTAGGGGCATCTGAGCTTGAGTTTGCTGTTTCTTCACTGACTGGGTAGGGACTGGGTACATGTGGTTATGTTTTCCCTGTTGTGTGGGACTCCTACTTATGGGCATGAACTGAATGGAGTTTAAGTCTAAAGTATCCAACACCTAGGGCAGCGGGCAAGGCTTAGAGACTTGCACAGGCATGAGCTGGAGATCTCGGCAGACACACTGTAGCAGTCAAGCCCAGGGTGTCTAAAATAAGCCTCAAGCTCTGCTCTCTCTCTCTCTCTCTCTCTCTCTCTCTCTCTCTCTCTCTCTCTCTAGGAAAGAAGTAGAGGCAAGCAAACCTTCCCAACTCTGGACAGTGATTGAAGAAGACACTGGAAAATTGAAACTATCGAGACAAGAGAACCTTAAAAAAAAGAAAAAGAAGCCCACCAAGAGGTCGCCTCTCAGGGAGATGATGTCCTCGGATTCAGATGGCTCGTCCCATGGCACCAGGTCCCCAGAGTCTAACCCCAAAACCTTTCATAAGCCCAGGGTGGGGGATTGGGAGGCACCCTGAACCTATAGGACACTTTGAAACCTCTTTCAAGAATAATATATGTGGGATCATTCCCCAGTTTCCGGGCCAGCGTAGGTCCCGGCCCAACAAAGCAGCCCCCATTCCCCCAAGTCATGCTGACATCCACTTTCCCAGAGAAGGTTCTCCACTCGAGGCCTAGGACACTGCCCACCTCGCCTTCGCTGCTCCACCAGCACCAGAAGCAGTCCTGCTCTGACAGATTCCAGCCATCCACAGCGCAAGGGGCTGAGGACCCATCGCTGAGGAACCCTAAGGCGTACACCCTAGTGGCAGCTAACTTTAAGCAAGCCACTGTTCCTCCAGGGCTGCTCAGATCCTAGCCTCTGGACCCTGTGGAGCAAGCCTCTCTTCTGAGGTAAGGCTTCCCTTCATTCCGATCAACGCCTTCCCTGTTGATGAGAACCAGCCAGAACCTGCTATTTGAGCTTAGGGATTTTTCTGGCCATCCCGTATCCCGCTTTTTCCCCAACACCACAAATTGTTCTCAGTCTTTTGATACACTCTGTCTACGTAGCAGCACTAGCTTGATGAGCTACTATCAGAATGTTCTCAGGGGTTTGGGGGAGTCCGTTTAGTTAGGCCCCACACCTACAATCTTGTTTTAAATTGGTTCTTCCTTGTGAGTTAAGAATGTTGTCACATAACATGAAGACTGAAATTAAGACCTGGTTGGTAGCTTGCCTGGGATCTGTAAGCCTGAGCAGTCTCTGTGTTACTGTTTTCTGAACATTTCTGTTGAGCCCTTCCTAATTGGTTGTGTCTGTAGTCTGTTGTAGGTACCTCTATTGAGTACAGAAGCTGAATAAAATCTTACATTGGAAACATTGCTCTGGCTGCTCCTTTGCTACTGTATTCTTTGAATGTTTAGTGCTAATGCAAAAGCATTCAGCTCTGCTCACTAACTTCAGGGCTGAAATAGCTCTCTCGAAGTCTCCTTCCTCCAGGCGGTGACAGTCCTCGGACTGTGAAAAACAAACAAGCAAACAAAATCCAGCACAGGTTATTAATAAGAAACAGGTTATTAATAAGAAAACAGGTTATTAATAAGAAACAGGTTATTAATAAGAAAAGAGAGAAAGAGTTCTGATATTCAGAGAGTAGACAAGCTAGTTAAACATGGTGTTCACATTCCTGAAAGCTAAAGTTGGAGAAATGAGAGGAGGCACCCACTTCTAAAATCATGGGAGAATGAGAAACATGAGCTCCGGCTTAAGCTGAATCCCATCAGAAAATGAGGATGGCGCTGAAGGCTGAAATGTGAGCAGAACGTGGGAAGCAGGCAGGGGAGCCTGTGGGAGGCCTGTTGCGCCTCCCCACCTTAGCCCCAAAGACAAAACTCAAGCCCTTGTTGGCAGGGTAGCCCCGAAGCAGCTTTCTTCTTCAGTCCTGAGAGAAAAGCCTGAGGAAGGGTGGTAGGTCCCTGCATTGGGAGCGCTGGCAGGGAAGAGGGACATCCTTCAGTCCCTGAAAGCATGGACACCCTCATGCATTTATTTAGTTGCTCAACTGAAAGCCAAGTACTGGCCGTGAGCCAGGCTTCAGGACAGCCGGTAGACATGGGAGGATGGCCGCCTCCTCCATACTCTATGTCCTCATCTTGATGTTCTTTTTTTCTCCTCCTCTTCTTTCTGCTGTGGGACAATGGTCTGTACCCTGTTAATTGTATTTTAATACAATGCTGATTGGCCAGTAGCCAGGCAAGAAGTAGAGGAGGGGCAACCAGGCAGGAAGTGGAGGCAGGGCGAGGAGAACGCGAGAATCCTGGGAACAGGAAAGAGTCAGTCTGCAGTTGTTACCCAGACACAGAGGAAGCCAGATACAGAGCAAGCAAGATGTGAGTGCCTCGCCAGAAAAGGTACCAAGCCACATGGCTAACACAGACAAGTATTATGGGCTAATATAAGTTATTAGAGTTAATAAGAAGCCTGATCTACTAGGCCAACCAGTTTATAGTTAATGTAGACCTCTGTGTGATTTCTTTGGAACTTAACAACTGTGGGAACCAGGCAGGACAGAAACCTCAGTCAACAGAATGGTGCCCAGCGTGACACCAGTCAACAATCTTCTTTTCTTACCAAACTTTGTTTCAATGGGTCACACAAAAACATTATTAAAAAAAAAAAAAGCCTCCAGAGAAGATATTGACCCTGTGTCAGGGAAGTCGCCAACCTCTAGTGGTTATATAAGCCAGGGAGGGTCTCAGCTCCTCTGTAGGTTGAATATCTAATATTTCTCTTAAACATTCCCTTTGATCCCTTTTCCTTAAATGTATAACCTGTCAGCCCATATCACATTTCTCGATCTAGACTGGAAGCAAGAACAATAGATGCTCCAGGGGGAATTTTCCATGGGAAGATGGCTATCAATAAGGCTACCTGGATTAGAACAGCCAGGTTGTCATTTGCTACATGGAACTGGAATCAAAGTCCCTGTCATTTAGAAAATACCAAATACCGAAAACAAGGAAACATCTACAAGAACTCAGAAAGAGATGGCATCAACCTTCTCTTTCTCTTTTGCATAGCTGTTGCGCTGCAGCTGGAGAGTGGAAACAGAAGCCAGGCACCCAGAGCACAACAGAGCAGACATAAAAAGCAGAGAAATGTGGAGCGAAGGAGTAACTAGAGAGGAAGACCATTCTCTCTCAGAAACAGGCCTGCAGATGCCTGGCAGATGGAGCAGATGTTGGCCCTGAGGAGCTGGCACCTCTAGCTTCCAGCTTGAACAGGTGTCTAGCACCTGGCAACTTATTCTTTGACTCCCAGTTGAAATCTGACCCAAGACTGGTCCCTAGCCTCTTACAGTTTCATGTGAGCTTCCCAGGTCTATCCGTCTTAAAAATGTCAACTCCTCCTGGTAACTGGCCAGTGATGGAGGCACATGGCTGGGAAAACATTAAGTCCTCCCAGAGCCCAGCAAACATATCATGTAACATAGTGTGTCAAAAGCCAAAGAACCTACTGTGGAGGTCTGACATTGCCTCCTTGGTTTGATAAAGGGAATTCATTGACTATTGACCTTATCACAGGGCCATAGAGTCTCTCCTATTTCCACAATCCTATTAAGCATCTAGGAAAGGAAAAATCAAAAAGAAAAAAACAGATGGGAGAAGAAGATTGGGATGTATGACTGAATGCCTTTGTCACAGGAGAGTCTAAGTGACAATCACCTAAGGACTCAGTTGTACTGGAAGTTTTATGGGTGCCACCATTTTTGTGATTGCCTTAACCAAGATGATGGTGAAGTTACATGATCATCGTCATCTTGATGATGTCACTAACCAAGATGGTGGCCAAGTCATGTAGTTTCCACCATGTTGTTGATACCTCTAGCCGGAATGGTAACAAAGCCACATGATTACTCTCTGCCAATTGTGAGCTCAGCTCCATGATAAATTGAGCCCATTCTCCCACAAGTATATAATTTCCTGTAGGATTCAGGTTTCTCACAGATTACATGTGGGCACTCATCCCCTTTCTCTGAAAAACAGAGCAAAACACCCGAGTTAGCATAGCATGGAGAGAGCAGGCAATGGTATAACTGGGCCAGGAGAAAATGTCGGTGGAGGGTAGGCCCCAAATAGCAAAGCAGAAAAATGGGAGGAGGAAGGAATTCCATGGTGTCCCAAGGAAGGCAAGTGCATGTGCATTGTAATTGGAAATATCAAATGATGTCACCTTGATCTTGTTTTGATATAGGTAACAAGACCTAGAAAAAGCATTCTGTGAAGAGAAGAGAGGGACTAAGAAACTGTGCCAAGACCAGTGGTGCTGTTGCTTTGGGACCGCATGGAGTAATGGAAAGAGAGTGTAACCTTGATCCTCACTTTGTTCTACCTGAGCCTGGGAACTGAGAACAGATCTGGGATCACCCACTGCCACCCCTGCTCCTTGTTAGCAAAAATTCACGTCCCTTAGAGACCAGCTTGTTACAAATAGTCACTCGTGATTTAAAACGCTACCCAGTTAGAAAAGCATCTGCCTGGGACCATGCTGTCCACACAGAACTGGTGCCCACCTGACCTTACGGTGGGACACATGGGCCTAACCACAGCAAACTCCTGTGTGTTTCCCTCCCTTCCAGCATACCTGACCCAAAGTCTCCCAGATTCCCTGAAGGAACAATGGTGGAGAGAGAGTCCCGTGCCCAGAAGAGGATGTGGGGAGTGTAACAGCATCACTTAGCTCCGAGCACAGGGCCACAGACATACAGAGGAAACAAACAAACCACCCCTAGGAAGCCTGGGAGAGAAGAGAAAAGAGGCTTTTTTTTTCTCCCAAGGAGGCCAAGGACCAGACAAATGGCTTATTGGGCCTCAAAACAAGACAGACTTAAAAGAGCTTGTCTAAGGTCCTGGAGTCCTGGTCACCTGTTGTGTGCTGAAGAGCTTCTGCAGTAGTCCCAAACGAATATGTTATGTTACCGGAATCAGGGTCCTCTTTTTAGGATTTAGTGTCATTAATGAAAGAATTTAAGAACAAACTCCAACAGAGGCTTGAGAACAATTGTGTTAGAGTTTCGAAGAAAGCCCCCGGGGCAGACAAGCTGTGAATCCTGATAGCTGCCCAGAGGAGGAGACAGAAAAAGAGCCCTGCTGCTTGAACTAAGCTGAGATGGGGTGGGGGTGAGGGGGCTAGGGGTGAAGGTAGCGGGTGGAGTGGGTCAGCCACGGGGCAGCAGGGGCAGAAGTTTTAGTGACAGAGTAAGGAAGCCCCAATTACCAGAAAAACATAGGCTCTGGCCAGGATCTGGAAGAAAGAGGCAAAAAAGAGAAAACAGGACAATTAAACCTTCAGAAAGGTGGCTGGAGCCAACAGAGACCCATGGTGGATTGAGAGCTAACATATGTCCAACACACTAAAAGCCTGAACAAAGTTTATTTAAAACTATTTCTCTGAGTGTCAGTCTCAAGGCACTCCAGCATTAAACATCAGGGATTTTCTCTTCTTTAATTCTGTTTTGATTTAATGTGCTATGCCATGTGTATGTTTGCCAGCATATGTGTATGTGTACACCTGGCACCTCCGGAGGCCGGAAGGTAGTAGTGGATCCCTTGGAACAGGAGTTACAGACAGCTGTGAGCCTCCGTGTGGGTGATGGGACCTGAACATGGGTCCTCTGTGAGTTCTCTGTGCCATTTCTCCAGCCCCAACTTTAGGGATATCTCAGTCAATGAAATCAGCTCAATAAGAAGCACAAAAGACCTCCACCTGAGCAGGCTTGAGTGAGTGACCTCTGTGGAACCAGGCCCAAGCCAACGACCTCCGAGTAGGTATGAGGGAGTGGCCTCCATGGGACCATTTGCAATATTAAAAATGCCAAATACTTTACCTACTGAGCTACCTTGCTGGCTCCAAATAAACCATGTTTAGTGGAGATACTTTAAAAAGGAGATACCCGATTAGCCAGAAGTGCCTAAAGAACTAGCCCACTCCATTGGTCATCAGGGAATTTGGTAGGCATCAGGAAAGAACCTATGTTACAATGTGGCTGGGCTACTATACCCAGCTATTTAAACACGGGTCTAAGTGCTATTGTGAGACTGTGTGAGACTGTAGGCCATAACCAGGAAGGAAGGAAGGAAGAGCCCTAGGTAATCTAAGTGGGTCTGTTAAATCAGTTGAAAGGACTTGGAAGAGCAGAGGATGTCTGGATGAAGATGGCATCCTGTGGATAGCAGCTCCCACCCTGTATCCTGAAGCCCTTGACCTGCCCTGCCCTTCCTGACTGCCTGCTCTCCACAGCTTTACTGGCCCTGGGAGCATGAAGATGAAGGCTGGGGAGGAGATCCCTGGCAGCCTCAGGAGGCCTGAGAGGAGACAGCTCTGTGTGAAGGTGGCTATATTGTCATCTTCTGACCTCCAGGAAAACAGGAAATATACATGCCACACACCATGGGGCTGCCCTGTGAATCTCCTGGGACATTAGACTTCCCAGGTTCTAAGGACAGGCTACACTGAGCCATTCGCAGGACAGGGACCATCAAAAGGGCTAGATGACCAGTGCCACACATTTGTTTTTATCTCACTTATACCCCCAGCTTCTGGAGTGACCCCTGGCTCACCAAAAGACAAGCGCTCACTTCCCCAGGAACTAGAACTTCATTTGGAGCTGGATGGTCCAGTAATTTACAATCCCAGAACTTCTGGGGGGGGAGTGCCTGGCATAATTGAGTAAAGCTGCCCTTCCCCTTTCTTTTCCACCTCCCACTGTAGCTATCCTAAACCTTATGTCTGTTTTGCTGTTTTTCTGTGACTGAGATCCAGAAAAAAACAAACAACAAACAAACACACACAAAAACATCAAATCCTACCTACACTTAATTCCCAAAGTACAACGTGTCTCTCTTCCCTGGGCACTAACCTACCTGCAGTCTAATTTCTGCATGATTATTTGTGTTTGTGTGGTTCCAGACACTTCCGGGAAGGCCTCCAGGTTTTTCTGCCCACTTCCGTCTTAACTTGGAAGCCCCCAGCAAACTGGGATTTTTCTCAGCACTTTACGTTATGAGGGGTGTGGTGGTTTGAAAGAAAAAGGCCACCAAAGGGAGTGGCACTGTTAGGAGGTGTGGCCTTGTTGGAGGAAGTGTGTCACTGTGGAGGCGGGCTTTGAGGTCTTATATATGCTCAAGTCATAGCCAGTGTTTCAGTCTACTTCCTGTTGCCTGCCGATCAACATGTAGTAGCTCCTTCTCCAGTACCATGTCTGCCTGCACGCTGCCATGCTCCCCACCATGATGATAATGAAGTAGACCTCTGAAAATGTAAGCCACCCCTCTTAAACACTTTTCTTTTATAAGAGTTGCCATGGTCATGATGTCCCTTCCCAGCAATAGAAACCCTACAACAAGTACTTTCCCTGAATCTGGCAAGTATATAACTGGAAACCTTTGCTTTTACCGCAAAGGTCAGGTACCTCATGCTCAGGTGGATTTTCCATGATAGACGAACATCCTGGCCAGCATTAACAGCCTAGAACCACCAAGGGGAGAAAGAATCTCAACTGAGTAGTTGTCTTTATCATGTTGGTCTGTGTACATGTTTACGATGGGTTCTCTTGATTATCAATGTATGTGGAAGACTCCAGCCCACTGTGGGTGGTACGTTCCTTAGGCATGTGGTCCTGTAAGAAAGTTTGCTAAGCATGAGCCTGTTGGTGAGCAAGCCAGCAAGCAGCATTCCTCCATGGTTCTTGATTCCAGGTTCCTGACATCTTTTAAACTTCTCCCGCCCCCCCCCCCAACCCCGTAATTGCTTTTGGTCAGAGTATTTATCACAGCAACAGAAAGGAAACTAAAATAATTATGGTAGGAATGTATAACAATTCCCCATCTTACCATTTTCCATTCTGTTTCATATTAAAATGAATCATCATTGTAAGTTCAAACTCCAGGTCACAGCAATGCAGGGAGTTAGGGTATGTCACTGTAGACAGAAGTTAACCATCTCGGTTTGTGAAAGGAGTGAGATCCCTTGGAGACCATCTATGATCAGGCCTTACACTCATTTGCTGCTATTTTAACTTTCTTCATTGAAAAGATTTTTGTATAAAACAAAATAAATATTGTCTCTAGATTTGCAGCTTTCATTGAAAATATTGGTAATTGTACTTGAAGTTTTTTAAAGATTTGTTTTATGTGTATGGGTGTTTTATTTGCATGTGTCTGTGTCTATATGTGTACTATATGCATGCCTGGTACCCATGGAGAATATCTGTAGAGTAATTCCACCATGCTGGAGATCTGTCTAAGTCTCAGTCTTATCCTGACGAGGACTCTAGAAACCACGGAACATGATGATTACAGTCAGTTTCTGTGTGCACTGACAGTTTCTACTTCTGTGTGTATGACAGCCTCAGTTAGAACATAAGCAGGAATAATGCATCTGTATTATAGCATGTCCAGACTCCGTTCTTGTTAGTTTCCCCTCAGGAATACGGTATAACACCTGTTTGCACAGCATTCACTTTGCATTAGGAATTGTGTCATCTAGAGGATTGTAAAGCTCCCTAGAGGAGGATGGGCACAGCATCCTGTGCAAATATCACATCGTGTCTTGTAAGGGACTTAAGAGGCTGCAGAAGTTTGTATCCACAAGGGCCTCGAACCACCATACTGAGAGACCACCTACAGTGGGGATTTGAAGGTTTAATGTGTCTCTAAATGGCCCTATTGACAACACAGACTTGCAAGTCCCACTCCCAAGGACACACAGTCAATACTCTGAGGTGCTGCCTGCCTTTCTGTATATTCACCACTTCCTCTGTCTTATGTAAGCTCTCATTCCCCTACGACTAGAGAAACTGAGGTTCTCTTTTAGAGTTCTTAGTCTCATAAATAAAAGAATCTAGAAATTGAATTAAAAAAAAAGAATCTCAAGAGAATTTTATTAGAGTTTAAAACAGGGTAGAGGTTAAGTTAAAATCCCAGCTGCTGCCAGGAGATGGGAAAAAAAAGTCACACCTTTTAGAATAGGTGTAGAATAGAAATAGAAACGGTTGGCTAAGAAAGGGAAAAACACTCCAAGAGTAGAAGTGGGCTAGTGAGCTGGGGAAAGAGTCCAAAAAGCAACCAGACATTCTTTATATAGTCATTTATTACCACACACACACACACTCACACATGCACACTCAGTTGCCCACGCGCACACACTCACATGCACAAGCATGCACACATGCGCGTGCACACACACACACCTTGCTGCCCCAGTTTGTAGTTTTGGACACTGTCCCATAGATACTCCATTCGTTAGGTGACACCAAGGGCCCTCAGTCTTTCACTGCAAACTGGCTTCTTTCACATGTTAATCTTGATTTAGTTTTCAAAAATCCTACTCTCCAGTGTTTTGGGGGTCAAAGAGGGCTGGAGGGACCAGGAGAGCTCCTGAGGAGGTCTTAGCCTGTTTCAAGACTTCTGTACCACACCAGCTCAAGGCTCAGGGAACATGGCAGACGAGGAGCAGAAAGACCATGAAAGCTGAAAGACAAGACGGGAGGAGGGCTATGAAGTACTGTATTCCGAAGCTGACGTGTCTGCTGTGCTTCATGACCTTCAGCCGCTGCGGTTCCTGTTCAAGTTCAAGTCAGCCCATGACACCCATCACCACCCTTACAGGCTGCAGTAACTGAACTAAATGGGTACCAAAAACCAAAGCCAAACAAACAAACAAACAAAAAAACATTACAGTGGGAGAAAGACACATTGAGGGGATGGGGGAAGTGAGGGTGAAGCCGGGAGTATGATCAAGACACATTGCACACGTGTGTGAAATTGCCAAAGAGTAAGTAAAATAGTCTAAAACTTAAAACAGGCATTAGAGAAACATGAAATGCAAATTATACATAGCATAAATAAAGAGGATTTATGAGAGAGGAAGAAGAGGTCTACAGGAAAGAAAAGAAAAGGTAATAAGATAAATGCACACTAAGAAAGCAGGAGGGACAATCGGGGAAATAAGAAGGGCCAGCAAGAGGAGGGAAGGAGGTATGGGGAGAGTAGAGTGGAGCGAATACAACCAAATTATAATGAGAGGTATATAAAAATATCATAATGAACTCTATTACATTGTATGCTGACTAAAGTTAATAATGAAAAAAGAAGTTGCCAGTTTCCAAACCATAGCATTTTGTGTTTCCAACACCAGTGTGACCTTTGCCCCACATCCCTTCCCAGACCTGGAGCTGCCGGTTTTGTTGACACTAGTCAATCTCGGGGGTGTGTCCTAGTGGCTCACTGAGAGGTCAGTCTGCACTTTAACCTTCTTCCTAGAATTTTGACTACTAATGACATGAGTGTTTGTCATGGGTAGATATCCCATCCCTTATACCATCCTCGACAAGATGTCTGTTCTTATAATATTCCCATTTGACAGTTGATTGTTGTTGTTGGCAGTGACATGGGATTTTATTCACTTGAAGAATGAACCCTTTCTCAGCCATGTGTGGATGCTTTATCTGTTTTGCAGCTTATCTATGCATCCTTTTTGCAACACTTCTTTTAAATAACTTAAGACTTTCAGAGAAACTGCAAAACCTGTCCAAAGAATTTCCAGTCTTTCTTCACAAACCATGAGTGTTAATATTCCACCATATCTCCTGTTTAACACATTATCTCTCTGCTTCTGTCTCTCATGTGTACACCTTGTAATCTTGTTTGCTTGTTTTTCGAGACAGACTCTCGCTATGTAGCCAAGGCTGGCTTTGAACTTATGGCAATCTGCCTCCCTCAGCCTCCCAAGCTCTGAGATTACACCTGTGCCACCACTAACAACTCAATATTTTTTTCTAAACCATTTGAGACTAAGTGGTAGAGACTAAATTCTTTTACCTGTGCTCCTTCGGTGAGTAAGTTTCCTCAGTAGCCTGTATACACAGAAAGCAATTGGCTCTTTTTCTAAAGTTTATTTTTAGAAACAGTCTGCGTGTGTACCTGTTTCTTGGTACCTGCACTATGTGAGTGCAGGTGCCGAGGAAAGCAGAAGAGGGTGTTAGATCCCTTGGGATTGGAGTGATGGGCAGCCATGCGTAGCATGATGGGAGTGCTGGGTACAGACCCAGGTCCTCCCCCAAAACAAGTGCTTTTAACCGCTGAGCTGTCTCTGCAGCCCCCTGGCTCTTATGTTTAGGTCTATCTAAAATCTATCACCATTTACTTCCCTTCATAAAACAGGGCTCGGCACTGACTTTTATCTATACATACCCTGTCATTTTAGAATCTTTTCTTAAAGATGAATTCCCTTTCCCAAATGATTTATGTTCTAGCTGGCTTCAGATTCTGTGACAAATACCACTATCAAAAGCAACTTGTGGAGGAAGAGGTTTATTTGGCTGACAGGTTACAATCCATCATCAGGGGAAGCCGAGGCACAAACTGAAGCAGGGATCATGGAGGGATGATACAGGCTTCCTTTCCTGGCTTGCTCAACTGCACATCTTACATAGTCCAGGCCCCCCTGCCCAGGGATGGCACCTCCCACAGTGGGCTGGGCCCACTCACCTTAATCAGCAGTCAAGAAAATGCCCCCACAGACATGCCCACAAGACCAATCTGAGGGAGACAGCTTCCCCGTGGACATTCTCTCTTCTCAGGTATGTGTCTAGGTTTATGTCAAATTTACAAAAAGCTGTCACCTTTTATCAAAGGACCTTTATCAAAATCAGCCAAACACGTACAAAAGGATCTTTTTCTAAAATTTCTGTTTTGCTTGCCTCTTTCTTTCTTTTAATTTTTCGAGACAGGGTTTCTCTGTGTAGCCCTGGCTATCCTGGACCCAATCTGTAGACACAGAGATCCACCTGCCTCCCGAGTGCTAGGATTAAGTGTGTGTGCCACCAAATCTCAAATAATTCCGGCTCCGATTTCATGCAAAACCTAATGTTCCTCCGACTAACCTGCTTCTTCAGACAATACCACACAGTTTGGATTATTGTAGTTTCATTCAAAGTCTTGAAATCAGACAGTATAACTCTTTCAGCTGTCTGCCCTTCAGATGGTTTTGTGTAATCTGTCTCCTTTGGTTTTGCATGACATTTGCAAATATAATTTCTTCGGAAACACTTGCTGAGCTTTTGACTGGGATTGCATGGAATCAGCAGGTCAGTGTGGAAGAAAGACATCGGTAAGTTTCTGAGACTTCACAATGCCCTCCGTGATATGCAACCATATTACATTCCATCCAGAGTAAGTGCCGGATTTATTCTTAGGTGCTTGGTCCTGTGAAAATGGTAGTTTTAAAGTTTCCCTTTTTATTGTTTATTGTTTGACTGTGTAGCACAACTGAGATTTATATATTAACTGTTTGGTGAAATTCCCTGACTGGTCCCATGGTTTTGGTATACTGCTCAGGTTCCCACATGCATGAGTGTGCTATCTGCCAAAAACCAGTTATCTTCTTGCCTCAGGGTCTTTGCTTTTTCTCTGTACTGTGCTTGTTAGGAATTTCAGTGCTAAGTTAAGCAGAGGTATTGAAAGGGAACACACCCGCCTTGCTTCTTATCTGGCCCCAAATCAAGCATGATTTTAACATCCTGAATGACTTTGATCAAGTTGAAGATGTTCCTTCTATTCTTAATTTTCTGAGTTTAGAAACACACACACACACACACACACACAAAGAAAGAGAGAGAGAGAGAGAGAGAGGTATTAAACTTTGTGAAATAAACTATACAACCAAAAATCCTAAACTGTCATTTAAGAAAAGGCTCCTGGGACTGAGAATGTGAGCAAAGAGGCCAAGACCATGATGGGGACAGCCAAGGAAACAGCTTACCTGAGCTAATAGGAGCTCGCCAACTCCAGCGGGATGGGGAAGGAACCAGCATAGGACCAAACTAGGCCCTCTGAGTGTGGGTGACAGTTGTATCACTGGGGCAGATTGCGGGACCACTGGCAGTGGAACCAGGATTTATTCCTACTGCTTGTACTGGATTTTTGGAACCCATTCTTTTTGGACGTATACCTTGCTCAGCCAGCCTAGATATAGTAGGGAGGGCCTTGGTCCTTCCTCAAAGCATTGTGCTAGACCTTGTTGACTCCCCATGGGAATCTTTATTCTCTCTAAGTAGTGAAAGGGGGTAGGGTGTGAGGAGGGGAAGTGTAGGAAATGGAGAAGGGAAGGGAGTAGGGACTGGGATTGGTATGTAAAATGAGAAAAGATAGTTTTTTAAATAAAAAGGATTACAAATTTAAAAAGAAAAGAAAAGAAAAGAGAAAAGAAAAGGCTCGTGGGCTGGAGAGAAGACTCATCAGCTGAAAGCATTTGCTGCTGTCATAGAAGACCCAGGTTCAGTTCCCAGCATCCACACAGCAGTTTACAGCCATCTGTACCTCCAGTTCCAAGGGATCCATCACCCTCCTCATGCTTCCAAGGGCTCTGCATGCATTGGTGTACTTCTACAAACTCCACTCACATACATAAAATAAATCTTTTTCTAAAGAAGAAAAACATAGTTTCTGACTCTTCTTTATGTTAAAAAAAAATGTTTTGGTCTATGAGTGTATATCACTTTGGGCCTGATCAAGAGACAGAAACTGCACCATGATTCAGATTAGTATAAAATTAACTATTTTTTTTAAATCACTGTAAGATATAAGAACCCTTCCTGGCACCCTAGAGCCAGAAGAAGTAGCCAAACAGACTTGGAACGGGACCTAACGAGGCTAACACAGACTTCAGTGCAAGGGGCAACATGGCAGCCCAATGGACCAAAGAGAAGTGAGATGCTTTGCACAGACGAGCCAGCGGGAGGCAGCAGTCAAGCAAGCCCCAGCCTGTGGCTAACCACCCAAGCAGGCAGACTAATGTCAGTGTGAACAGGACTCCTGCGGCTGTGGCCATTACGTTGGAAGGTTTGCAGTTCTAAAGGATCGGAAGACAAACCTGAGGAGGGGCCACCGGAAGCAGAGGGATTTGAGACTCTGGAGCAGGTAGGAGCTACAGCCTTCAATGTTTTCATTACAACAGTTGCAGAGAGGCAATGAAGTCGACAGTGGGGTTGAGCACCATCAAGGGACGGTGCCTTCTAGCCATGTGACCAGGACAGAGCACCACTGGTTATCCTTACTCCTGCTTTCTCACCAGTGATACCACCCCAGAAACATCAGGGGAGCCCCTTTCTACTCTGTGTCACTCCATTGTCCTCTACCAAGAAACTTCAACACCATAAGGAAGAAATTCTGCCCATTGCTGAGGGGTAGATATTGAAGGGAGAACCTGGAGCCAAGAGACAATAAACAGGTACCTGACAAAGTACAGTAAAGGAATGGGGTGTCCTTAGCCATCGAATAGTTGACCTTCCCAGAATTCTCTTCGAAGATTCTGAAATATAAGTGGATTATTATTATTATTATTATTATTATTATTATTATTATTATTTTATCTATGTAGGGAACCTGAATCTCACATTAAATTTAACTTTACTCAAATTTAAAGAAATTTCAAGTTAAGTTCTGTAGGCTTTATATCAAAATAAGTCCAGTTATATTAATATTAAGTTGTAAAAGGAATAAAAACAGAAAACCACCAAAGAAAGAGTAGGCATCATATAGTTAGTAGAATTACATATTTCTAGGCTTTCAGTGGGTGAACTAAAGAGGAGAAACATAAAATGTACTCAAATCTCAAGAACAATTACCAGGACTCAAGCAGATGGGACCAGGGTGATAGTTTCCTAAAAGAAACAACAACAACAAAAGCCTGCTAGTATGACATTAAAATCTCACAAAAATTGGACGGAAAAATATCAAAACTTGGATGTTAGTGGGAAAGGGACATGGATAGAAGATTCATAAAGTATTAACTAACAAAGAAGTAGACAAGAATATGCTCAACTTCTTCCTCTTATTGTGATGCAAATTACAACCATCACAGGTTAATTCATGCATTAAATTTGAAAATAAGATAGATGTTAGTATGAATATATGTATTTAAACTGGGGGTGACTCCACCGCTGAGAAATAAATAGAAGATGCTATGCCTGTCTCTAAGAGCTGTGGAGAGCGGTGGAAATAGGGAATAATGCAAACAAGTATTTAAAATAAACAGTAGTTGGGCTAGAAATGGCTCAACGGTTTAAGGGCTTTTCCTCTTGCAGGGACCAAAGTTCAAGCTGCCAGCACCTACTTCTGACAGACTATAAGCACCTATAACTCTAGCTCTAGGGAATCTGACACCTTCTTCTGGTCTCTACAGACACCCAAACACACACACACACACACACACACACACACACACAATTAAAATGAATTCTTAAAAATCAACCACTGTTTATGTTATTCTATTATGTGATTCATTTGAACATGGTCATAATAAATTGGTCAAATAAATTATTTGGCCATGGCTAACACTCACGGGAAGCTAATGTCACAAGATAGGCTATTTATCAAGGTATAAGAGAGAGTTAAATTTGAGTAGCAAAATATATTTATATCATTGTTGCTATCATCATGGATGACTATATGAAGAAGCATTAGAAGGTAGGACAGAACACGTATAACTGATTTATTACAGCAGTGTTTCCTTTTCGAGACAGGATTTCATTACGTAGCTCAGGCCTGCCTGGAAATCCTTTCGGAGCTCTCCTAGCCTCAGACTCAAAACCATGGTCCAGTAGGTGTGGTCAAAGCCTCTAGAGTGCTAGGATAATCTAGCTGCAAAGTTGATTTTTAAAGTTCCATGATTACTAACAATGCTGCTTGTGTGTGTGTGCTCGCACATGTACACACACACACGCACACACATATATATGTGTGTCTTGTATTGTTGAGACAGGGTCTTTCTCGCCATAGTCCTGACTGCCCTGGTACTCATTAAGCAGACCAGTCAGTCCTCGAACCCATAGAAATCCTCCTGCCTCTGCCTCCTAAGTGCTGAGGGTCCATGCTTGGTGTGGGAGGTCCTTCTGTCTATGTCTTGTTTTTATTGGTTAATGAATAAAGAACTGCTTTGAGCCTATAGCAAGAGGGACAGAACAGAACTAGGTGGGGAAAGCTAGGCTGTATGCTGGGAGAAAGAAGGCAGAGTCAGAGAGACTCCGTGGAGCTGCTGGCGATAGACGTGCTGAAACTTTGCTGGATAGGCCACGACCTCATGGTGATATACAGGTTAATAGAAACGGGTTAAATTAATATAAAAGAGTTATCCAATAAGAAGCTAGAGCTAATGGGCCAAGCAGTGATGTAATTAATACAGTTTCTGTGTAATCATTTCAGGTCTAAGCTAGCCGGGCAGCTGGGAATCAGCAAGAAGCCCTCCCTCCCACACGTGTCTAGCTATGCAACACGTCTTTTAAATGAAGCAATTGAAAAGAGAAGGATTCAGGTATGTTTACAAGAAAGCAGCTGGCCAGGATTAACTCTTTCCTGTGCAAGATGTCTGTGTTATGGCGGCCTTCTTTCTCACTAGTCTTCGGCAGCTCTTTGAAGAGACATTACAGTGCTTACATCGCACTGAGTAAGGCCGGCTAACTCTAATCTCTTCTTCTGACATTAGGGGCTGTCATTTGGACCCTCACATTTGTTCCTGTCACCTCATTTTTTGGTTTACACAGTCAGCTCATTATTGAAGGTACTCAGAAGGTTTGGCGTCTTGATGTATAACCTTTACTCACTGTATTTTATAGATGCCATGCTAACTGTACTTCCTCTACCTATTAAAATGCGCAGCCTAAGCCAGCTGTGGAGGTGCACGCCTATAGTCAGTCCCATTACTGTGCAGACCCTATCTCACACATGTAACAGGAGCTGGAGGAATGGCTCAGTGGATAAAACATTTGCTGTACAGGTGTGAAGACCTGAGTTCAAATCCCCGGAACGCAGGGAAAGCCAGGCATGGGAGCATGAGCCTCCAATGGCAGTGCTCCTGTGACGAGATGGGAGGCAAAGAAGGGAGAATGCTTTAGATGCTCACAGGCTTTTTCTAGTCATTCCCTCTCCCAGGTTATCTGCTCTTTCTTCTGGTCCAGCAGCCTAAGTTCTTCAGAGATAAATAGTGCTCCACCCATCAATGCCTAAGGGTCAATTGCATGCCCGGCCCTGTCCCAAGTGCTCTGTCTCACTCCATCAGATGTAGTCTATCGTCCATTCTGGAAGGTCTTCCCCCTGAGTCTGAGACACGGCATCCATTTCAGAAGCCAGCAGATGAGGGGGCTTTCATTGTGCAGGATGATGTCCGAAGTCACATCGTGGTAACCACTGCATTTTCCTAGACGGGGCTTTAAGATTCTTTTAGAGCGCTGCTATGTTTCCAGACAACAGAAGACACCCATCTGCTTCCCGTCTTTTCCCGGGGACAGACCAATGGAGAACAGCTTTAATTGGTAGCATAAATTGCTGGTATTAGAGGAAGTGAGTTGTTTCCTGATGGCAAAGACAGAACAATTGCTCATGATAACTGAGCTGCGTCAGAGGGTCTCTGGAATGCGAACTCTAAGCAAGCGCCTCGATGAAGCCAAGTCTTATAAATTTATGTTTTCTCGTGTGTTGAATTAGTTTCAAGCTCCTTCTTGGAGCACAAAGAGTAAAATAAGCACCCTCTGCTCCACCCTTTCATGGCTTTGATTTGAATTTTGTTCATTTGGTTGATTTTTGGGGGGGCGTGGTTTTGTTTTGTTCTTGTCATTTGTTTTCTGATATTTTGAGACACAATGACCAGGATTGTGTTAGAATTCAATATGTAGCACAGGCTGCCCTTGAGCTTCAGAGCCTCATGCCTTCTCCTGGGGTTATGGGCGTGTGCCTCCACACTGGGCTTCAGCTCTGTTTTGTTCATTTACATTTCTGCTTATTTTTTTTTAATCTGAATCTCTTGAATCTAAACAAGACTGAGGCTTCTTCAGAGGATTTTTTTTCTGGGCTTTGTTTTCCATTTTTATGACGTGTGTATGGGGGCACACATGTGAATACACTCATCTATTTTCCTCATTCCTAGTTTTCAAGAACTTCAATGCTTGGTTTGTTTTGTTTCTGTAGGGGGTGAGTTTAAGTCCTGTGCCATCTAATGACAGTCCTCATGAAAGGGAAATTTACTAAGTGTTTTCAGGAAATTTCATAGACGCTCCTTGGAGAAGTTCCAGCGTGCTGTTTGCTGTAGAATCTGATTTTGAGGATTTCTTTTTTTTTTTTTTTTTGGTTTTGTTTTATTTTGTTTTCCTTTTCCTTTGTGGTATATTGGCCATAAGAACATGAAACTCAGGAGATTGTCCAGTCCTTGTCAGATAAGAGGGCACAGCTTGCCCCTGGGACTCGTTGTGGGGCTTCAGAGCCACACATCACTACTGTAGTGATGGAGAGGTGGGATTCAATCTTTCCTCTTCCTCCTCCCTTCCTCCTTCTCTTCCCCTTCCTCCTCTTTTTCCCAGATAGTGGTTGAACCTAGGACCACGTGGCTAGGCAGGTGTTCTACCCTGTAGGTAACCCACTCTTAGCAGCATTGTCCTGTACACCTGCACCTACTGTATATAAATCAAATTTGGGGAACTGCAAAGTTTTATTGCAAAAACTCCTTATTTCCAAGGAGAGTTCCTACAAAGTAGGAAATACTAGCTGGGTTGGTGGGTTTAAAATTTTGGTTCTGCGAGTATAGAAGGAAACAAAATGGGCAAGAATATACATCTCAAGACAAACTTGTTTCTAAAAGCCTCATTAAGATTGTAGATGAGTGTAACACACACACACACACACACACACATACACACACACACAGCACCTTAAACTTCAAGCTGCCACATCCTTGCTGTCCTTACTCAGTGCAGACTCCTGGAAGCCGTCTGTGGTGTCCACTAGAGATCAGGAGAAAATCCAAAGTTGACAGCTGGACTTTGCTTTCTTGCTTCCTGCCACCCCCTCGTCCTTTGGAGGAGAGCTAGATACAAGCGAGTGGCTTCGGCCCTTTTCGTTATTTCTTTTGAATCTCAAGCGCCTCAGCTGACTCTCCCAGTCAAAGGAGGCAACAGGTTACTCTGCCCACTGGCCCCACAGGAGGGTCCTGGAGCTGAGGAGCTGCTGCCCAAAGCCCAGAGCGAGCGAGGAGACGTTCTTCCAGATCCAGGCGCGCCGAGAAGCTCAAACTTTGACGGGGTAAGGACTTAGGAGGGGTTGAGCCGAAAGTTGCTGGGGCGTTTCTGGATTGCTGGGTTGAGCCGAAAGCACTGGGAACGCAGAGTCCGGGCTGGATCCAGAACCGGGCGCGAAGCCCATGGGTCGGCGTGGCGCTGTCCGCAGCCTACGGTGCTGAAACGTATCCCGTCCGGGTGGAAAAACAACTTCTTGAATGACTATGCAGACACAGGGGCACCCCACATCTCTCCAGTATGCTGGGAACAAAAGCAAGGATCCTCGGTGCTCCTCATAGCACCCCAGTTCCTGCAGACTCGCTGAGCTAAGCCCGCTAAGCCGTCAAGGAGCCAAGCAGAAATTACTGGGCTGACTCTATTGGGACAAGACTGGGTCCAACCGTGAGTTCTCCCGTGACACCTCCAGCCACACTGTACCCAGAGGCAGCATGTTCACTGCCACTAAATCAGGAAGGGGCTCAAGATCCACCTTGTCCCTCTTGCTCAACTGATTAGAGTCTCCCAGCGCCAGCACAGCGCTGGGGACACCCATTTGGGAGACTTGGAAGGAGTCACCCTGTGTGAGCCATCTCTTCCAAACCCTATTCAGCCTAGAAAGACAAAGAGACAGGTGAAATGAGGAACGGGTGGGGAATTCGTTTAAGAAAGAAGCATACTTTCTGGTGTTAATTATAAAATTATATCCGACTTAGCCATGGGGTCAGAGGGCTTAGGGGCTAGAGTACAAAGAAGGAGTGGTGGCCCCTGATCCCTTTGAAATCTGCTTATCAGCTAAGATGTCTGGTTCTGTCCTCAGGATTTTCTCAACCTCTCAGCACCTCCCCTTTTCTTCTACCCCTTCCTCCTAGCCCATCACTGGCACCCACTGGCTGGTGATCTGGACTGGGACTGGAGTGGGGGGCTAGGAAGTAGGGAGAGATGATCCAGTTTTCTTCCCCCATTACCTTCCTTTCTACTGTTGTTGGGACTTCAATCCTCAGACCTTCCTAGGCACAGCTTGCATCTTGAAAGAAGGGGACTTAAGCAGAGTGGTGTGGAGCCTGCAGCCTTGAGTAGCTGTTGGTGAAACTGAGCCTCCCAGGTGAGATCTATTTGCTCAGGATTCTCCCTGTAGCTCTGCCCCAGATAATTCCTCCCACAAAGTTAGACTGCCCCATGTGGGTGACCATCATCAATTCTTATTCTGGGCTGAGCCTGGAATCTGCTGCACCACCCCCAGTCCCTCAAAGCTTTAGACAGTGGTCCACCATCTGGGTTCGAATGTCATCCCATAGCAGGCAGCTCAGATCCATGCCAACATTCTCTGCAAGGCATCTTCTCCCACCACCATACAATATCGTTCATTAAAACAAACAGTAATATGGTTACCTGGTCATAGCGGTCACTAACTGCAGTGTGCTTTGGTTCCCTGCCTCCTAAACTGAGAATTCATGGGAAAGGGGCCCTG
The DNA here is from genome assembly GCF_982192425.1 of Myodes glareolus. Classification (NCBI taxonomy): domain Eukaryota; kingdom Metazoa; phylum Chordata; class Mammalia; order Rodentia; family Cricetidae; genus Myodes; species Myodes glareolus. The sequence goes on from NC_142043.1 coordinate 35,669,825, forward strand.
TAGAAAGTTGAAAAGGCATCAGAACAGGTGAGGGATATCATTCATATCATGAGCAAACCAATCTTTTATGCCAACATTCCAGCTGTAGGAAATTTGGTCTCCTCATTATTGTGATTTCTACTGAGTTTCAAGGGATCCCCTGGTGTAAGTGAAGATGGATGTGAAATCTGCTCTGCTTCACAGCAATGTCCAAACACACCCTTCCTCTTCTACCCCTTTTCTAAGACCCCTAAGGGGGTCTTCCATAGCCCTGGATGCCAGAACCAGGTGGTTGCTCTCTAATGGCTGACTGAATGGCACCAGATTTCAGTCACTTTCTCTGGGACCTTAGCCAGGACTTTGTGTGCCTCTTGCCTTTGGTGCACCTGCTCTTATGCCTTTTCTGTTCTCATTCACTGTCTGCTGGAGGATGTGCTTCTGGTTAAGAATGGGGTTGCTATGGTGACCGGTCTCAGGTTGCCATAGTACCCAGAGGTAAACAGTTGGAAGCTGCTCAGCCTCTTCTCTAGTTCTGGAAGATGGCTCTGACTGCCAGCTTCAGGCAGGAGTTGAAAGACAATAGCCAGATCCCAGCACCTTGCTCTGACCTACCCCCAGCATGCTGCCCACCTGAAACCCTCACTACCGCTCCCCCCACACACACACACACAAAGCCTCGAGGTTGAGATGGGTCAGTCTTTTTCTCTACACTGCTTCCCACATCCCACACTCTGGCACTGGGGACAGAGAATGGCTTTCCCTCTGGCTTCACTTTATTGTACCCCGATGACTCCTGACTATAAAGCAAAATTCAATGGGAGAAACAGAATTAAATTAATTAAGCAGGCCCAGTCTCTGCCCTGGGGGACTTCTCTGTAGTGTGAGAGAGACGAGGCTTAAAAGCACCTGTGAGTGGCCTGTTTTCTGGACTGGAGTGGACATAACAGCAGCCCTGAGGTTAAAGAGATGTTGAGGCCTGGCAGAAGGCCTCTCAGGAAAGGTCACCTTGAAACTAACTGCAAGTTTAAGTTGAAGAAGAGCAAAAGGACTCTCTTGGGCGGAAGTGCCAGCAGGAGCAAAGGTGTGCAACTGATCAGGACATGGCAGGCCTGGGAACACAAAGCTGCAGCATGGCAGTGGCTTAGCCTGCGGCTCATGCAGCAGCACCGATGCTCTGAGGCATTGGGATCCTGCACCATGGGCTCCTAAGAAGATAGAAATGATTAGAGCTATTTCGCAGAAAGACTCTGTAGCTACTCTTAGAGATTCATTCATTCATCTATCCCATACTCATTGAGAATCTTCCTATCTTAAGAACCAGACTCTAGTTCAGTGGTTCTCAACCTGTGGGTTGTGACCCCTTTGGCAAACCTCTATCTTCGAAAAAATATTTACGTTGTAATTCATAACAGTAGCAAAATTACAGTTCTGAAGTAGCAATGAAAATAATTTTTTGGTTGGGGGGTCACCATAACATGAGGAACTGTATTAAAGGGTTGCAGCATTCGAAAGGTTGAGAACCCCTGCTCTAGATGGATTTCATGAAAGAAATATTAAGAGTAGAAGGCATTCCAACAATCTCAGAGAGAGAAACGGGAGCCTACACCAAGGTGGGGCTCAGATGGAAGTGGCTAGGAAGCTGCCTCTGTTTGGTTCTCAACTATATGCCTACTGCCTGGATGAGCCCCTCGGAAGTGACTGGTTCCCAGGCCATTTTTGAATTAGTGGATGGTGAAGAAGACAGAAGGTATCTCTGGTTAGTTTATGGTAATTGAATGGACTTGGGAATGTTCCATCTGAGGCAGTAAGGAAGAGCAAGAATGAAGGCTCACAGTCATAGCTGAATGGCCAGCAGACTCTGAGTATCACCCAAGTATTAACCAAAACGCAGCTTGAGAGCATGCCTCAGAGTGTCTCAGAAGGACGCTGTGACAACAGAGAGTGTGCCCCCAGGAAATCTTTCTAGGGAAGCTCCACTCTTCACAGTGCCCATACGTACCCTGGGTGGCAGTGAACTCCCAAGGCTTCCTCTGCCATCTGCAGGGCTTGCATCTTTCACCTTGAACTACAATACTACAGTGGAGGGGTTAGTCAGCCACAAAATCCTCCTGTAGTTGCCTGGCAAAGTCATCCTTGGAGTTAAACCCTTTCACCGTAGTACAGTGCTTCTCACTCACGCCCTAGCTCTGCCTCAGGCTGACTGGGAACAAGTTATTTAACCATTCTGCATCTCTACTTCTGCAAACTTAAGTCATACTTTCATTTGGCTGTTGGGGGAGGGGAGGCTGTTCTTTCCTTCTCGCATGTAAGTTCTGGAAGTCAAACTCAGGACGTCAGACTTGGCAGCGATCATCTTTACTCACTGAGCCATCGCCCTGTCATGGAGTGGGTGCTTTGTAACAGTTCCTGAACACAGATAGAACAATGAATATTTTTAATCATGGCAAAGTATTGCTTTCATCGTCATGTTCCAAAAGTTAATTAGCAACAAATACCTTCTGCAGTTGCATGGTGATGTCATTGCTAGAGAAAACGTTCCTGGCCTGGCCTCACTAGCACAGGGTATGGGGCAGGTAGGAGAGTAGTTCTCAAGAGGGCAGCAATGGGTTAGCTGCAGGGATGTGGGCTCCCTGACTCTAGTAAGTGCTGGGGACCACTTTCATCCTCTTATAATGCCAAGGCTCTTATTACAAAGTCTTGTGAGTAGACTTGGACCTGAAGAATCCAGGGTCCTGGTAGCTCCACTCATCCCTGGAGAAGATCAAGGCACTTCCTAAGCATAAGACAGGCCTCTGCCTCCCCTGCTAACAACTGTAATTGGCAATCGTGTTCCCATTTCAAAACATTCTCTTTCATTCCCAGTCTCTTCCTGTTCCTGGAAACAGTACTCGGTTTTCCTCTTGGGCAGGAATTGAAGATTTGCAGTTGGCGTCTGGGAGCCTCTTGCTTGTGTTATGAAAATGCGTAGACTTTAGAAGAGGGACAAACACACTCACCACCTCTTCCTCGAAAAACAACTGAACTCTCCCAATTCTGCTAATAGCAGACTCCCTCCATCTTCTTGCAGGGGCACCTTGGCTTCGGGTGTCTATACACTCTCTAGAGACATCCCCTCGCCTTCCACTTCAGCCCCCAACATACCTCAGTACACCCTGCTCAGTACACCTTATCTAAGACCTGAGGCGTTGTTTGGGACCCAGTGGGCAGGGAGAGCATGTTGTGATAGTGACTGGCCTCAGAAACTGCCCTTGGGTCTTGATAGTCAGGGATTAAACCCTGAAGTCTCACCGTCATGTTCATGCTGGCTAATGAGGTAGTCTGCTATCTGAATTTTTTTGCCCCAGATCACCAATCTGCAAAGTAAATAGCACTGATACTACCTCATAGGGCTATTGGTAGGATTAAATTAGTCAATTCAAATAAAACTTTATAGTGCAATGCCTAACATAATCCTCAAATTGACTTGGTGTTGGTGGTGGAGGAGGTGGTGGTGGTGGTAGCAGTGGTGGTGGAGGTAGTGGTATTGATTTATTAGTTACTTTTCTGCTGTAATAAAACACTACAGATAAAATCAACTCATAGAAGAAAGTCTATCCTAGTGAGAAGGCATGACAGCAACAGGCGCAGAAGCCAAAGCATGAAGTAGAGAGAAGCTAGAAGTAGGGCGAGCTCGCCCCAGTGAGCTGCCGACAAAGCTGGACCTCTCAAACCTCCTCAGGTGGTATAGAGGTTGTTGTTGGCCTGGATAGGTGACTAGGCCGGGCATTGATATGAGTCACAGTCATGCCAATAATTTTGTACCTTTCCTTTAATGCTAACCAAAGTCTTAGGGAACTGCCCTATTTTACCTAAAAACTGCATGATGGTGGTGGTGGCGGTGGTGGCAGCGATGGTGATGATGAATGTGTTATTTTGACACATGTCCCTGTAATTGTGTTCATATTTTGTTTTATGTATTGTGTTTATATCATGTTCTGCCAGTTAAACCTAGCAGATATTGTGAATTCTGCATTTTAGGGTATTTTAACTTTAGGTTGAGCATTCAACATTAGACACATACAATTCACATCTACACAGATTATCCACTTAAAGTAATGAACTTTTAGTGCATTGGCAATTTTGGAACCATCACAATATAATTTTAGGACTTTAAGCAGCACCCCCTCCATATACCATATACCTACTAGCACCGCTCTTCTTTCTAACCTCCCCACTCTAACCCTAGGTTGTCAATCTTCTTTCTATCTTCACGGACTTACATGCTCTGTGAGTTCCCATGAAATCACACAGTCTTCCATGACTGCCTTTTTCCACTCAGCATAATGTCTATCCATGTTACAGCATGTACCAGAATTTTATTATTTTTCATTGGCAGGTGATTATGTGGACAATGTTATGTGATACTGTTGGCCCATTTGTCAGTTGATTGACATTTAGACACAATCTACAGGTAAGAGATATCTTTCCATTTATTTATATCTCCTTAGCTTTTCTTTCATGTAAAGCCACTTAACTTCTCAAACGTGGTTTGTTTGTCTTGGGAAGTTTTGGGGTATTCCTTCTGTATAGGCCTCAGATTGCTTGAATGTATATAATCCGTGGAACTGGATATGGCAATGTCTGTCCTATGGCAGGCTCACAAGTCTCAGAGTGAGTCAGGACTAGGTAACTGAGGATCTACTCCACAGTTTGCAGGTAGGAAGGAAAAATAAAAAGACTATTAAAAGCAAGGTTTAGAGAAAGCTCCAGACAGGGGACACTGTGAGAATTGTTGGCTGTTTGGAGTGTGTTTGGACAAAGTGAGCCTGTCCAGTCACCCGTTCCCAAATGAGATGGAAATTTCCAGGGTGAATCACTCACAGGATTGTGTGAGGACCCAATAAATTAATATACACTTCTAGTTATCAGAGACCAGAACCTGACAGAGAACAAGTGCCCAGGACACGGGAGATGGTTCTGTGGTGAGCAGCACCCTTCGGGACCCTGCCACTGCTTCACTTAGCCCGTATACTTTTTATTGGCTTTTATATGTATGTGCAGTGGATTTGGAGAAGCAGTGTTTAGGTAAAATGGAGGAGTTCCTTAAGGCTTTGGTTAATAGTAAAGGAAAAGTTCAAGATTATGGGCATGGGTGTGACTCATATCAATGCCTGGCCTAATCACATATCCAGGCCAACAACAAAGACAAAGATGAATTCCATGGTATCAGATTCTCAGTCAAGTCCTTGAAGGTGCCCAGCATGGTGGCTAACAGGTGGCCAGTGTTAGTGAGATTGTGTTGTTTGGAGGAACCCTACACTAGTCCTTAAAGCAGGGTTAGGGTTTTCTCCCCTATCCACAAGGCACTCCATTCCCCTCACCCCCGTTTCAACACTTCTAGCACTATGCCCTTCCCATTGTTTTACACATTTGTTCAACACACCTGCATGCACACACTCGTCACTGAATTTTGTCATCTCAGAGTAGAGACCTTCACCTTCATAGTCCTCAGGGATAGGTCAAGTTCCTAGTTTCTGAGACATACTAGCAAAAAGCCAATAAAAGGCTTGGAGTAGGGACCAGGGAAGAACACAGGCCATATTTAGTCATATTATAAAGAGAATATAAGCTGTCTGAAATTGTGTGGTTTTAGTTCTCTGGTCAAGTTCTAGAATACACACATGCATTTGGAGATGGCTCACAAATCATTTCTAGATTCTTACCTATGAGTACACTTCAAGGTCACCTTCAAAGCTAGCGGGATGCATCTTTTTTCTGTTTTGGAAAATAATTCTTTTGTTTGCCATTCACACAATAAGGGATTTGCACGTAGCTAATCCCTTATTTGTGGATGGCAAACAAAAGAAGTCCCGATGTGGACTTCAGAGCCAGCCAGAACCAAGTCTCCCCCTTCTCAATGACAACATAAGCATCTCTACAACCTCATAGGGCTCTGAGGACTAGCAGCTGCAGCCAGGGCAGCCATGGCCACTGGGGCCTCTCCAGAATGGCAATTTCCTCTTCAGCAGAGCCTTGGGGCCACTGGCCTCTCTTGTAGAACTCCTTGGATTCAGGAGATGGGACAATATCACTCTCTTGATACTATGTTACTAGATAATATACTATGACTGAAGAACTGGGAAATAAAGAGAAAGAAAAGAGCCCCCATGCGACCCTCCTTCTGTGAAATGTTCACAGATCAAGAAACTAAAATGTTAGCATTTTTCTCTCTTAAGAATATTTCAGTTTATTGAGGGAGAATGGTAGAGAATCGTGGCCTAGCAACCTCTAAGGAGTTGATGAGTCTGCTTAGTGCCCATCGCCCGGAGGCAACGGTTAGGCTCAACAGGGCTTCTGAATGCAGTTTCTAACCCACCCCCCATCGTGAAGTCACCTTATCAAAACAATAAAACTGGATTCTGAATTTGAACACCCCTCAGCGAGAGTACCAGCGCACAAGGTGTGGCTTAGAGTTGGAACTGACAAGAATCTGTAACATAGGTGCATCAGTCATTCAGAATATAAGGACCTTATTTAAATTCTGATGCTTTTTACCTTTTTATAAAGATGATCATTTATGACACTTAAGAACCAATTAAAGCAAAATCTTATGAGTTGTATTTCCCTGTAATTACACACACACGTGTGTGTGTGTGTGTGTATCCCTATCCCTAAAGATAAAACTAAAAGAGAAATTAGGTTTACTCCTAAACACTGAGGAACCTGGGTCTCTTAATAACACATTTTATATATGTTTAAATATCTATCCTAGTGGTGATAATTTCCTCTCCCAAAGTCAAAACAACCGAACATGTAGGTGGTCTATTTGGGGAGTGATTGAAGGAAGGGCAATAGGGGCCTTGGACAAAGACAAAAGGGAGGAGCAGAAAGCCAAGGCAGTGAACATTACCAAACAGATCACAGCTCAAGGCAGCAGGGCCTCTCCAAAGAGCCTACAGAGTGTTCTTCAGAATTCTCTTCCTGAGAGATGGAAGGCTACACACCCTCTGAGCCCTGATCCAATTAATCAAGTGTGGCCCAAGGGGAATAAAGTCTGTTAAGTGCCACTGGGTTTGTGCATATGCCAGAATAGCTAAAGTGTTTCAAGGAGGTGTTCCTCGAGGGAAGAAAATGGAAGGTGACTAGCCCATAGCACAACTGACGTATTGCCAGGCTACCCAGCATGATCTAGTTGCCATAGCAACAGTGAACCTGAAAGATGGGTAGGAAAGATGTGAAGTAGAGGATCATGGATGCCTATTGTTCAGGCCCCATTGGCACATTGCGAACTTAAAAACGCCTCAGCTCCCTACTTTGACAAATACTCTTTCATCTTGAGACTAAGCTTCAGACTGTGACAGCAGGGTGACATTTGATTCTTAGCCTCATCCATGACCTACCCTGTTCTCTTCCCAGCCCTGGGTCACGAAGGTCCTTAAACATATGCATGGGGGTACTCTGCCCAAACTTCCACACTCCATTTCCCCATCCCTCTGAGACAACTGCCCCTTGGCCACAGGTGGACCTAAAGAAGTGCACATTAGAGCCATGCCCAGTAAGACCAGGGTCCTACTGTGCTTTCTGTTGCTCTGATAAAACATTCTGACCAAAAGCAACTTGAGGCAGAAAGGGTTTATTTGGTTTATATGTTCAGGTTATCGTCTAATACTGAGAGAAGTCAGAGCAGGAACTCAAGTAGGAAAATGAATGCAGGAACCAAAGCAGACCTATGAGAGAATGCTGTTTCCTGGCTAGTTCTAGGCCTCCATAACAGTCTGGATCAGAGTTCTAGGCCTCCATAACAGTCTGGATCAGAGTTCTAGGCCTCCATAACAGTCTGGATCAGAGTTCTAGGCCTCCATAACAGTCTGGATCAGAGTTCTAGGCCTCCATAACAGTCTGGATCAGAGTTCTAGGCCTCCATAACAGTCTGGATCAGAGTTCTAGGCCTCCATAACAGTCTGGATCAGAGTTCTAGGCCTCCATAATAGTCTGGATCAGAGTTCTAGGTGGGTATGTCCCCTTGACATCTGGGGTGAAGTGTGGTCAGAGGAGGGACAGCTGTGGCATAGAGCAGGGGTCCATGCTGCTCAGATCTAAGAACTGCACTATTCTTTGTTGCTGTAAACTTTACACTGTGGGGTTCTGGAGTCAGTTGGCTCTGCAGCAGATCCTGGGCAGCCTGGCATAAGCAGCTAATCTGCTCAGTGCTGGGTTTCTTTGTTTGTAAAACAGGAAGGGGAAACTGTTTGGAAACTCCAGTAAGAAAGTGTCCATAGCATCTACCCACACCTTCACGGCAGAAAGCAGGCCTGCGAGAAGACAAAGTGCGACCTCCTCAGGGGTACTGAACAGGGTTTATGCCTAGAATGGAGGGCACAGCTGAGGGGCAGAGGAGAGGAGCACAGGCTTGAGACAGTGTCCTTTATTTGGAGCCATTTGCTGGCACCAAATAGACAAAGGAGAGTCACTTGGCTGCTTTTCTATTGAATCCCCCCAATCTGATTTAAAGCTTGGTATGGCCCCCCATGGGGCTGTAAACTCCTTCCACAGAGAACAGAGAACATCTGGAGTTTATCATTTATTATTCTCTGATAAATCCCAGCTGCTGGAGTGTCCTCTGACACCATCGTAGGTGCTCAGTTAAACACGTAGAAGGGACAACTTAAAGTGAGTTTATTGTTTGCAACCAACCTCATACGTTGGCCGTGATGTTTCCTCAGGTGCGGTAGTCTGAACGAGAAATGTCTCCCAAAGCCAGTCCTTTGAACACTTGGTCCCCAGCTGGTGGTGATGTCTGGGAAAGATTAGGTGGTGCATCCTTACTAGAGGAAATCACTGAGGCTTTGAGATGAAGAGCATTGAACTATTTCCAGCTTGCTCTCTGCTTTGAGCTTTGCATTCGCAGATGTAAGCTCTCAGCTTCCTGTTCCTGCTGCCACGCCTGCCACTCGCTGCCCTGCTTCCTAGCCGTGATGGACTCTTACCCCTCTGGAACCCTAAACCCAAATAAACTCTTTATTCTATATGTTGTTGCCCTGGCCACGTGTCTTACAACAGCACCAGAAAAGTGCCGGCTACACCAGGTATCTCCAGTTGGAATCACTCTCGTCTTAAGCCTGTTTCCTCCCCCTCGCTCCTTGCTCCCTGCTCCCCACTTGTGTTCACAGCCCTGCTCCGGAAGCCTGCTGTCATGACGTCATCCTCGCTCCCTCCCTCCCCTCTAGTCCTTCTCACTGACGCTGCGTCCTGGCGATTCTACCCATTCCCCGGTTTTTAGCCAATTCATTATTGAGGCCAGGTGGTTGTTTAGCTCAGTCTACTGTTCTCTCTCCTCCTGAGATCTTGAAGCAGATTTTAGCTGCTCTCCTCACTCCGCCTCGGGTCCCTATGAATACATTCTGCCCTGGTGCAGCCAGAGTGACCTTTATACCTCTGTCACATCCTCACTGGACTTCAGAGTTAAGCCCAAGTTCCTTGGTACCACCTGTGAAGCCCTGTTGTACCAGCTGCCTCTCTAAATCGCAGGTTCTTGAAAAATCTGTCTATCAGATTTTGTCAACCTGACACAAGCTAGAGCTATCTGGGAAGAGGACTCTTAGCTGAGAAAATGCCTCCATCAGACTGGCCTGTGGTCAAGCCTGTGATTGATGATTGATATGGGTGGTGCTACCCCTCGGTAGGTGGTCCTGGAATGTATAAGAAAACAAACCGAGCAAGTCAGGAAGCGCAAGCCAGTAAGCACCGCTCCTTCATGGTCTCTACATCAGCTCCTGACTCCAGAATCCTGACTTGAGTTCCTGCCTTGACTGCAAGCTGGGGGTGAAATAAACCAAGTTTCTTTTAGTCATGGTCTTTTATCACAGAAGAGAGAGAGAGAGAGAAAGAGAGAGAGAGAGAGAGAAGAAAGCTAGCTAAAACAATAGGCTTTGTCTTACCTTTCTTTAGAAATTACAAAATTTAAAATTGCAGGTTGAAAGTATGAACGCCAGAGATCAGTCAGGCCCAGCTGAGCCAGGGCTGCCCTAGGTAGTTGAATGTTCTGACCTTGGCTGTAGGGCCACAGCTGCTTTGCACAGTGTCTTGGGCAATTGGAATGAACCTTTCTTTGGAAATAGAATTCATTTAGTCCCATGAGTCACTGGGCTATTTCTAGAAATCACCATCTTTCCCTGAAGTGACCTCCACTGACATTGGATATGCTTGGGCTATGGGGCTCCCCCAGAGAGCCTGTGCTGGCCTGTCTTAGTGACCCCAACCTCAGGGGACTGTCTGGAAGCTGGATGACTTTTCCAGTAGTTATAAACATGGCCTCATGGCAGCTGTGCCCTCCTATCAGCTTCCTTGTCTCCCCGATGGTAGGGACACCCTCCGCTGTCAGTCGCAAGAAAGTATGCGCGCGCCACTTGTGACTTGTGAACAGGCTGTAGTGTAGGCTTTATCTACTATTTTGACTGGACATGCTTCTTCACCTCTCTGAGTCAGTTTGTCCATCTATCAGCAGGGATAAAGGTTACAGAAAGTTCACTGTGATTATTAAATGAAGTGTGTCTTGCATTTGACATCACTTTTTTTTTTTTTTTAAATCTCACTGTGTAGCATTGGCTGGCCTGGAACTTACCACATAAATCAGGCTGACCTTGAACTCCCAGCAGTCTGAGCTCTGCCTCTGTTTCCTGAGCGCTGAGGGGGACGGGTTTGTACCACCACACCGTGCCCCGGCATCACCTTTTGTAAGGGTCTTACGAAGATTCACATGCTAAGCCCAGAATCAGTTTTCTCAGTGCTAGTGTTCAAATTCGGGACCCCACATCTGCTGGCTGTGAGAACCATGGTTTCATAATAAGAGGCTCAGAGTGGCAACAGTGAAGCAGTTTGTTTTGCAACCTCGCCAAACCAGACATTACTGATTGAGCACAGAGAGAATCGTTTCTCATAGCTCTGACTCGGGGCCCTACCCTCCCTTTTCTCACTGGCTGAGCAATCAGGAGCAAGCACTCTTTAGCACCATCTGTGTCTTTTCTTTCCCTCCACTGATTATATTCATCATTTTTTTCTCAACAAAAACCATATGTGGTTTTATCTCTGTTTTATAGCCCATTTCCTTTAGAACTGACAAGGTACATGATTGTTATGTCTGCAGATTGTCAACAAAGCTTGACTCTTAGTGATGTTATAGTCTCAGCTTCTGACAGAGTCGGGGTGGGGAAGCTAGATCAGCAGGCTCCCAGTGTCTGCTGCTCGGCTGTAATTGGACCTATGCTCCTCCGACAATGACTAAGGCATTTTATTTATTTTGAAACTAAATTTTGTTTAGCTTTGTTACTTACACTAAGCTAACACAGTTACTTACACCTCCAATTTTGTTACTTACACTAAGCTAACACAGTCAACCACTGAGTTGAACATCCAGCTTTAAAAGGTATATTGAGGCTGGAGAGATAGCTAAGTGATCAAGAGAGCTTGCTGCTCTTACAAGGGACCCAGGTTTGGTTCACAGCATCCAAATAGTGGCTCAAAGTTGTAACTCCAGTTCCTGGGGACCTGATGCTATCTTCTGACATCCATGGACACTGAGCATACACATGATGTGCAGACATACATGCAGACAAAACATTCATACATACAAAATAAAAATAAATCTTTTTTTAAAAAGAAGAGTACTTTAAGAACTATAAAAATTAAAATGAAAGTTGTAGCCCAGGCTGATCCTAAAATCATGACCCTCCTGCCTAGCCGGTTGTTTTCCTGCGCACACCGCCATGATCCACTACACTTTGCTATGAAACAGAACTCAGGGCAGCCGCTGAAATATGTACCAAAGGACAAGACGAACATTGGGAAATGAGGAAAGGTAGAGCCAAAGGGATAGTGCATTGCCCTGGAGAATCCCAAGTGCTTGGGCTTCTTCGTGTCAGAAACCACCCAGCTATTTACTCATTCACATATTCAGTAGTCACTCGTTTAGCACTGAACTCAGAGCAGCTCTTCAGCCTGTCGGGATGTGTAAAAGACAGGAGGTGGAGGGGCGGGAGAGGCACATGGGTCCGAGCCCTCCTGAGGATGCCACACAGAGTGTCTCTACTGTTGTTGTCATTTGCTCTCCTTTGCCAATCAGAAGTTGGCGTTGTGGATGTCCTAACGATGTATCTGCTTTGTGTTCACATTCTAGCAGCCACCTTGGGGGTGAGGGCGACAAGCGTGAAGATGGCCAAGGTCAACACCCAGTGCTCCCAGCCCTCCCCGACCCACTGTTCAGTCAAGACCACAGACAGAGATCTCGATCACGTTGAGACTAGCCTCGGCAGGTAAGATGGGCTTCTTGTTTCGTGTGAGTTCTTGCATTGTTCCCACGGCTGAGATTAGGGATAAAAACCACAGTATGGTACCCAGGGCATTCACAGTTCATTGTGCTGCCTTAGTTTCCTCTCCTGTTCTTGGGATCAAACATTCTGACCAAAGCCACTTAAGGGAGAAAAGGTTTGTTATGGCTCACGGTCTAAGGGTACAGTCCATCACGGTGGGGAAGCCAGGGCAGCGGGACCTTGAAGCAGCAGGTCGCATCACATCCACAGTTGGAAAGCAGACAGCAATGACTGATACTACCCCACTGGCTTCTCCACTCATACCCTCTACCCAAGATCCCAGCCAGGGAATGGTGCCCCCACGGGGGGCATGTCTTCCCCTCGGTTAACACAAGGTACTCTCTTCTGTATATATTCAGAGGCCCATCTCCCAGAGGATTCTAGGTCCTGTCAGGGTGATAGTCATCACATAAATCCTGACAGTCCCAATTCATTCTTATTTTAGAATAGTCCCTTATTTAAATGCTTGATTTCCAAGTTTAGAATAAAATGGAAGATGGGGCTCAGATTGCTACATTACAGAACAAAGGGGTTAGTTCAATCAGGTACAGTGCTTGCCTTACAAGCATGAAGATTTCAGTGTAAGCCTGGCATACGCTTGTAATCCCAGGTCTGGGGAGGCAGACACAGGAGAGCCCTGGGGTTTACTGCCTTACTGGTAGCTCTAGGCCAGCGAGAGATAGGAGGTGGACATTGTTCCTAAAGATGATACCCTAAGTTGTCCTCCAGATTCTACATGCATGCAAGCATACCTGTGTGCATATGCGCACACGTGCACACACACACACACACACACACACACACACACACACACGAGCATGTGTTAAAAAATGGTGTTGTTACTTTGAGAATGTGAGCAAATGAAGACCCAAGTGACACCAAGTGTAATTCTGTCATAAACATGTAGTATCCAGGCTGCCACACGACCCCAGGGACACATGAACAGAGTACTGGACTGTCACTCTACACCAGCCCCTGTCCCAAGCACAGGGAGACCCTGTAGGTCAAATGTCCTGTCCCTCATTTCTAAGGCAAGGTCAGGAAGCAGGCAGTGACTTGGGCCTTTGTGGGGAGTGAGTATCCCCTTCCCAGCCAAGCTGTCAGGCACATTGGTGACATTCAGACACAGCGGCCATATGAACACGGAAGACTTACTAGTAAATGCTGGAGAGACCTTCGTGCCTCGGTGTTTGCATTTGGGAAGTCAAACAACGTTTTCCCCTCAGTTCAGGGTCTAAGTTAGAACATAGGAGAAAACCTATTGGGTGACTGCTAGATTTATTCATCTTTTATTTTATTTTATGATTATTGGGGTGCGTGCAGTGCGAAGGTGGAGGTCAGAGGACAAGTTTCAGGAGTTGGCTCTCTCCTCCCAACATGGGGGTTCCAGGAATCAACCTCAACTTTTCAGATTTGCATGGCAAATACCTTCACCTGCCCAGGGCATCTCCCCAGCCCATAGCTCTTAAGTTCTTGCTGAGAAGATTGAAGCATGGAAAACTTCCTCAGACTTGCCATTTTGTTCTACTGCGATAGAGTTGCCTAACCTATATAAAACCAGAAATTTCTCCCTGCTCTCGAGATGCCAGGTAACTGATGGCTCCAAACAGTCTTGAGGGTCCCTCACTTCCCCTGCCCCATCCATCCTTTCTTCTCACTGGCAAGTCTCCCTTCCTCTTTTCAGATGCGTGCTTGCTCTTTTCTTTGTCTAGACTCTTAGTCCTCAGGTTCAGGGTGAACTCTCAGCAAATGCAGTGGTTGGTATTGGTAGGCAACTTAGCAGGTTTGTCACCTAGGAGACAAACTTCTGAGCATGTCAGGGAGGGAGTCTCCAGATTAGGTTAACTGGGGTGCACAAGAGAAGATATGTGTAGATTTTACGATAACTCTACAGTCTTACATAATGAACTTGGGCGTCTGAAGATGAGGGCATTGTCTGGAGTGGGGATCCTGGGGTATCTCCTAAGGATGGCTATATATCGACAAGTCCTCAACTAATGGATTTCCTTCTTAGGCTCAGATGTCTGTGCATCGGGTTGTCTCAAACTGTCATCTCCATTCCAGACTGGGGATGTAGCGCAATTGGTTGAATTCTTGCCTAGCTAGCATACACGAAGCCCTCAGGTTTGGTTCCCAGCACCACATAAACCCAGCCATGATTGCACAACCCCAGAGAGGTGGAGGCAGGAATCCAAGGGCATCCTTTACTGCAATTAGGAGTTTGAGGCCAGCCTGGGTCTATGAGATTCTATTTCCAACCAGTCAAGCAGGGAGATCTGTTGCATGGGCTGGGTCCCAGACCAAAGGAGAATGCTGGTGGAGCATCAGTATTCGTCTCTTTCTGCCTCCTGGTTGTTGATGCAGTGTGACCAGCTGCCTCATAATGGACCATACCCTCAACTGGGAGCCCAGATAAACCCTCCCTCCTTAAGCCACTTTTCTCAGACGCTTTGCACAGCAGTGAGGAAAGTAACTAACACAAGAAGTGATGTTGACAACTTCCAAATACTCGTCCCTAGTATTCCAAACCTACATCCTTCTAAGACACCAGGAAGGGAAGGAACATTTCAAACCCCAGGAGCCTAATGGTACTGCTGGCCCCTGTGCTGTAGCTCTTGGTGCTGCAGCTCTTTGACCTATACTTCTAAACCTGGCATAGAGGACAATTTGTTAGCTGATACTGGTGCCCCACCCCTGGGGACCAATTCCTGTGCCTTGAGTCATTGCTTCTTATCTCCAAGAAAGACAAACACCAAACACCATTAGTGCGTGCCTACTGCTAAGGCTTTTGCATGCAAAAGCAGCTTCTTTCTCATGATCAGCTAAGAAAGGTCCTTGAGAGGTCTTCCGTGTCAGGTTTGGGTGTGTAGGAGAGAGAGCTGCTGCACAGGGCCCAACACTAGCGTTAGGCTCCTGGGACTTTGGGTTCAGTGGAAGAACACAGAGATTGTCAGAGACAAATAGAACTCACCCCACTGCCTCTTTTGCCTACAGTGGGTCTTGACAAGAGCTTCTTGTGGAGCTTCCAGGTTCTCTGGACAGAGAGCACAGCCACCGGGTCTCCATCTGTTTCTCTTCCCTGAGATAAACTGTAGAGACAGGCAGACCCATTGGAGATAGCTAACTGCAGCATCAACCCAAATGTTTGCTTAACCAGAAACTACTGTGGACCTTATCCTGACTCTGCACTGACCTACCATCCCTTCTGACTTGTGGGGCCATGAGAACTCTTGATGATCTTCTGCCAAATGCCATCACACAAAGACATGCCAACTCCCTGCCATGGGTGTCTGGCTCCCAGCAGTCTTGCTGCAGCCTTTCTTTGTATTCTGAGCAGGCAAGCGTCATATACAATCTGATGGTGTTAGCATCATGATCAAGGGATATGGACTGATGCCCTTTGAAAAATATCACTTACCATCCTAGATTTGGATCTTGACTATCACCCAAAGGCCCACGTGTTAATGGTTCATTCTAAGGGTGGCACTACTTGGAGGAGGCAGAGCCTTTAAGAGGTAGACTTTGTGCAAGGACCTAAAGTCTTTGGATACATAGCTCCAAAAGAAGTTGTGGGATTCAGGTCCTCTGTTTTTGGCTCCACTGTGTATGATGGACTGCCATCATACAGTCATTGGCCCAAAGCAACAGAGCTGGTCTGTCGTGGACTAGAGTCTCCAAAACTGTGAACCAAAATGTACCTGTTTTGTTTATAAGTTGATTATCTCAGGTATTTCCTTATGACAGAAAGATGGGTCACCTCCCTTTCCCTCCTGTCCCCCTTTTCATGGCCAACATGATTCAGGTCAGACAGCTTGAATCTAACTGGCTCTGCCGTTGCTTAACTCTGGTAAATCGTCCAAATGCGCTAAGCCTCTGTTTCCTCATCCAGGGAAGGGGTCAGTCTAGTTTTGACTTTCTGACTTATGGTAAGGTTAAAACTGCCACTGAACACAATGCTCTTGGCATGGTCTTTGATGCGCATGACAAAGTGGTCTACCATTTTCTTGGTTACATTTAGGGTTTACCCTTCCTTCTGGTGAGTCCTCCTTGGTCTCTCACATGAGAAGTTTTCTTCTCTTTTGTCCTTAGACCTCTCGGGTGGCCAAGCATCTAGAATTAGTCCTTCCCTGACTGTGTCCAGGTAGTGCTTTCTCAACCTGTTAGAGCAGAAGAGGAGTACTGTGAGGGGCCGTAGCCTGAGCAGCCATTGCGTTCTAACATTGCATGTATACAGGAAATTCCAGAATGTTCCCTGGGATCAACAAGGAGAACCCAGCATGTGTTCAGGATAAACTGCCTTGGGGACTGAGGCACAGTCTATATCCATCCAGGGCTTCTCAACCCAACCTAGTATTTATTTATTCTCTGTGTAAGATTGGACAAATTGGGCTGGGAAGGTGGTTCAGCGCCTAAGAGCACTGGCTGTTCTTCCAGAGGATCAGGGTTCGATTCCCAGCTCCCATATGGTGGCTCGCAATGATCTGTAACTCCAGACTCAGAGTGTATGATGCCCTCTTCTGGCCTGTCGGGCACCAGGCATATGTGTGGTGCACAGACACACACACGGGGAAAGCACCCATGTGTATAGGATTTTTAAAGCAGATTTTAAAAGGACTCTGGTATATAACAAAACAAAACATCGTGAGTCTAAACACAACTATTTTAGGGGAAGAAATTGTGTTTAGACGGATCACATCATCACATTCAAATCCCAGTCCTTTGAGGGAGCTTTTAGAATAAATAATTGAGACTTTGTGGACTGAAATAGAAGGCTTTGTTTGTTCCCAATCAGAGAATGGGCCTGCCAGCCCTTGTGTGCCACCAGTCCTTCCCTAAATGCCCCTAGGAAGACAGAACTCCAATGCTTTGTCTCTGGAGACAGCCTTGCCAGCAGATCTCTCACCACATTGGGGGCCCGGTTTTCTTTTCTCTTTATTAAGTTTTCAAAGTTAATTTCCCAAGGGAACACCATAAGAAAGGATAAAAATGCTTTCTTCAAAATGAAAGAAAAACTACATCTTGAAAGTACCGGAAATAAAAATGTCTCAACCTGAGCTTGGTGGCACATGCCTACAGCCTCGGTACTGGAAACCAGAGAAGTGCAAATATAAGTTCAAGGCCAACCTCACCGCCATGAGAAAACATGACTCCCAAAAGTCTTGAACTTTTCTTTTTTTTTAAAAAAAAATTATTTATTTATTTATTTATTATGTATACAATATTCTGTCTGTGTGTATGCTGCAGGCCAGAAGAGGGCACCAGACCCCATTACAGATGGTTGTGAGCCACCATGTGGTTGCTGGGAATTGAACTCAGGACCTTTGGAAGAGCAGGCAATGCTCTTAACCTCTGAGCCATCTCTCCAGCCCTGGATTTTTCTTTTCTACTTAGTTGTTTGACTCAATCATCTAGGAGCCATCCAGCATATTTTTTAAGATACTGCACTAGCAAAAGACTTCAGAATGTGCTACAGAGAAATACAATGAGGTCTGAGGGCACCCCAAATCCCGAACCGTTTCCTGGTGTAGCTATTTTGAGAGAGCTTTGGGGCACAGAGGTCTGTGTCTTACAGAAAAGAGGCTTTCTTCATGCTGCTGTCTGTGCAGAACCCAAAGCATTATCACCAAAGAAAACCATTTTCACCGTGCTTCTCAAGGACCAAAGACTTAAAAATGCACTGACTTCCAGTCCCTGGTCACATGTGCCTAGTAGCACTGGAGTCATTTGGAGTCCTCGGGGCTTGAGAAGAGGAAAAGAAGAGTGTCATGTTCTCTAGCCTTGTGCCAGAAGGTCATGTGTGTTTGCTCTCCTGTCCCCATGTCACCTGAGTAAGACAAGATGTTACACAGAGCACAAAGTCAGTTACTAGCTCTGATGTTTATGGTACCTCTGCCCTCACTCAGTGACAGGTGACATCGGAAACCTTCCCAACACTGGCTTTCCTCTGCACACCGCTTTGGAGATTGAGTGTCACAACTGGAAACGTCACAACTGGAAACGTCTCTCGTGTTTTAAGTCGTTTCAGTGTATTGTACTGGTTGTCATTGTCCTTGTTGACATCAGAGAGCCTCTCACAATGGGAGAAAGAAGAGACTGAAACCTGGTACCAGCAGCCAGAGGGAAACTGATCTCCTCAGAACAGATTTACAGGTGGTCGACAATTCAGCAGGCCACCTTGTTGGAGACACTGGAGCCCAGGCAAAGATGGGGGGACAACCGCAGTCAGGACCATGGCATGACCGAAATGCATACCTTTCTATGCATCAAGCCTTCTATGTAAACTTCACTCTAGGACCCCAAAGATAGACTTGCGGAGTAATTTGGACCCCTTTATCCCTCTTCCCAGTGTGGCGATATTAAATAAATCTTTTTCTGCTATTAAATTGTCTCTTTAAATAGTAATTAGCTTATTTAGGGCAGCTGACTGAGGGTGGCTTGTCGGAGATGCCAGGGTCTAACCTGACCCTATTAAAGTCCAGCAACAGTTTGTGCTTGGAAGACAGCATGGCACCTGAAGTTGTTGCCAGAGCTGCTATCAGTCCGTTCCCTGGCCACCCTCTGTCTCCTGCCACTCAGTTTCTTGGAAGGTTCTAGATCCGTAGCATTTCACCAACTACCTCGTTTATCCTCATCAGCACCTGTGTCTTCCTGGGGGCTCAAAAGTCACCTCAGATTCTCAGTTTCTCTTTTCTCTGTCCGTCTCTCTTCGATGTACTTGCTAAGATAAGGTTCTCTGAGAAGTAATGACAATCACGCAGTTGACAGTGAGGATACCTTCCTGGAAGTCTGTTGTCAGGGAATGTCACAGTGGTGTGGCCACAGACTGTGTGTTGTTAGTTGGTGGGAATTCCTCAGTCCATTGTAATCTGAAAAGACCACCATGGGGTGGGTGTGTGTGTGGGTGGGTGTGTGTGTGTCCCTTGTTGAGCTGAGCATCTTTGGAGGGTGTGGGCTATAATTAGATTTGCTATACAAATGTTCCCAGATATTTCCCAAGGTTAGAGGCCAATGCAAGACATAATCAGGAGCAGAATTTCATGAAGCAGGACAGGAGACGCAACAGGAAGAAAAGCCCTCCTTGGATCCCCTGCATTCATATCGTAGAAGGTTCTCCTTGCCCTTTGGGGATTACGTGTGCCCATCAGGGCTGGAGTATTGGAGCAATACTTAAATCAGCATGGGGTTGCACATTTTTCTTTCTTTATGAGGATCAGAACACTTAAGTTATGAGAGGATGAGTGACCAGCCCTCAGGTTACCCACCGGACAGGTGCTGAAATAAGAAATTAAACCCTGCCTCCTGGCCGTTCACCCTGCCACCTACCCTGAATGCAGCTGCGAGACAATCTGTACGCAGTGTCTCACAGTTCTGCCTTGCCCACCTCACATATCATAATTTTAGTTCTTTTGCTAAATATGCCAGGAAGTCTGGTACTAGACAACGAACAGATGAGAGACTGAGTAGAAATACTGGCTGGGCTGCATGGAGTCTAACTCTGGTAGAGAGAATGGCGAGTCAGAACACTTCTGTCCTTAGAGCTGCCTCTGGATCTTCCAGACACACACGCTCTGACAAAGCTAATGGCGCTACCCACCTCCCAGAGAATGCTAACTTCTTAGATCCAAGGACCCGAGAAAGACATGCTTTGCCCCTGACTGACCAAGGCACCGTGGGATCTACCTCCTGCCTTGACTGTCTGCAGAATGTCAAAAGGGCAACCTCAGCAGCTTCAGTACAGCAGCAGGGCCCCTGGCAGTGCCTGTTGCGGGTACACTGCTAAGACGTGAGTTGACTCTCAAGGGTACAAAGGGACACTCGTATCCAGCGGTTTGAAAATTGAGCTCTACCCGTGGAAGGCAGCCAGGCGAATCAGAGCCGTGTCTCTGACAGCATGCTGCAGGAATTCACCCTCAGCCGTGTTCTATTCAACTTTGTTTGCATTTACATTGTCAGCTGAAACACACAGGGCAGATCCACGGATGTGATGGGGGCAGCCTTTGAAACGGGGTGGAAGGCCATCAGAACTGCCCCTTTTCCATTTGGCCTTGTGACCCCAGGGAAGTTACTTAAGCCCTCTGAACTTTGATTTCCCCTCTCTCTCCCAGCATCATTGCACAGATCCGTGGTAAACTGATTGCAGCTGATACAGCGTAAGCTGTAAATCAACGGTGTGTGGTTTGTTGTGTTTGCGATCACGTTGGGAGATGATACAAGAATGATTCCTCTGTACCCCGAAGATCCCAAACATCACATAACATCACATGACTCAGATAGATGGAGAAGCCTGATATTCAACTCTAAAAAAAAAAAACAAAAAACAAAAAAACAGTCACACCCGTGCAAGTTAAGGACATTGGAGTCACTAGCCACTTGTGTTGTAAAGCTTTGGGACTTGGCTTATAGCTACCAACAACATACAAACACATACTTCCTGGGTGGGCCCCAGTAATCATCAGGTACTCTTGGCTTTCCTGCATGGCCAAGCTAGACCTCAGGAACGTGGTCACAGTGAGTTGGCTGTGATGAGGGAAGACTTGAACCTGAGGAGGAATGAATGGGATCTGTGGCCTGAACAGCCAGACACTGTACAGGTCCCCATCACTGAAGATGGCCAACACCAGAGGCTGTCTTACCTCCATGTGGTTTCATCTTAAAAGTGACCTTGCTGGAAGGAAGCTGGGAGAAGGGGCTGTGTGCTGGCCGTTTGGCTATCCAAAGACATCCTAGATCAGACATAGCATAGAAATGAGCCCTCACCCCACTCCACCTGCATGCACCCCATCCCTGTTGGGGGCTTGCTACTAGAGGAGACTCAGCACCTGGCATCCAAGGACTCTAATCTCTCACCATGGGGAGTGACGCTTTCCCCAGACTTAATGTTTGCCTCTTCAACCACCTTGTTAAGAAAGCCGATTAGCTTGGAATAGGCCACATGATAGAATTAATTTGCCTTGCTGGGTTTCCTCCAAGAGTCACCGAGTGAAGTGCAGATCCCTGGGGGAGACACTGCCTGGCTGACTTTTAATCAGGCTGGTCAGATTCAGCCTTAGGAGGTTTTTAAAAAAGAAAGAGAACCGCTCCTGGGCACACTCTTGGTCTTAGTCGAGGTGTTCGTCAGATACCAGGCTCCACTACCAGCATGGGCCTGTACCAAAGGGTGGTCACCTGCCCTATTGACACACAGGTTGTCCTCCCTGCATGCACGGCTGGAGAGGCTCCCCTTTACTGCTGCATTGCTGGGGACAGGGACAGGGTTTGGCAAAGGGTGAGTGAATTTGCTCTTGACAGCACTGCTCAAATTGTTTAAACTCTGCTTGGAGGGGTAGGCCAAATCCATGCAAGGGTCCAGAGTTGTAGGAAGGCTACCAGACAAGTGTGTAACTGTCAAGAAAATGCACCTACAGCACACAGAGTAGGAAGGGAGGCTTCTGGAAGGAGGTAGACCAGATGCAGAAGTCTGTGGTATGTTGGAAGTAAAAATCTTGGTTCCAGCAGCATTGCATGGAAACACTGACTATGGTCCAAGACGTCAGATACTAGGAGGACCTCTGTTCCCAATCTCTGTTGGAGACCATGCTGGCGCCTGTTGTTTGTCTCCACAGCCTTCACTTCACTCATAGACAGTAACTGATCAAAATCTCTCCTTGGTCGGAATTGCTGTAAAGAAAGTGCCTCTTCGAGGTGACAATATGGCTCCGTGGGTAAAGGGGCTTGCTGCCATGGCTGAGAACCTGAGGTCAAGCCCTGCGACACGGCACACGCGTGGAAGGACAGAACACACTCCCACAAGTTGTCCCCCTGATCCTCACACTTGCGTGGTAGCTACACGCACAGGCACACACACACACCAAATAAATAAATGTAAAAGAAAGGATCATTGCCATCTCAGGGGTCCCGATTTGTGATGGGCAGAAGTAGGGCATCTTTGCTTTGAGAATCTGCACCGGTGTCTTTTCCTCCTGCTGCAGGCATCCGCCCATCTCACTCCTGACTCTCTGGGAGATGGATGAGCTGGAAATCAATTAGCATGCTGCATATTTGATTTCCTAGGTCTCACTCACCATGTGAGGAGACATCTTCCACACTGCAGCCAGGGATCGCCATGGAGACCCAGGGACTGGCTGGATCGGCACGGAGCTTATTCACAAGCCAGGGGCCAGCCAGGTAAAGGACCCGGCGCAATCTTTGCTTTGGGAAAAGAGAGAGTGAGGCGGAAAGATTGTGGCGACGCCTTGGAAGGCATATTAGATATGGTTGAAGATTTGCAGAACAGGGCAAGGATCCGAGCACCCGAAAATCTATCCGTAACTAACTTCTATCCTCTTGAGCCAGATGTTCCGAGCTCAGACAGGTCGAAGAAAAATAGCTTTAGTTTGGAAATTACTTTAATAAAAATAGCATGGAGTGCTTCTCAGTCCTGGAAGGACTCAGAACAAATCCAAAAGAGGCCATGTGAGAGTGGGTCGGTGTGAGAGGACCCTGGGTGGACACAGTGATGTGCTGAGGATGGTGTTTTCTGAAGTAGCTCTGTAAGGTTTCTCAGTACTCTAGACTCTGTAGCATGCATCCTTGCAAAAGTGCCAGGCAGATTAGTAAATCTCTAAGCACTACCTCTTTTGGGGGACATCTGTACCTAACTTTAACAGCAGTAGCACGTAAGGAAAGTCATCCCACCCTTCCGTGCCTTATCTGAAAACGCTTCTAACAACGCTGGCTCTGTGGAGCTGTACCATTCCCGGTAGCCATCCATGGCTCCACAGTTGCTGGGTTCATTACTTTCCAGCCATTTTCTTA
This sequence comes from Myodes glareolus, assembly GCF_982192425.1. Lineage (NCBI taxonomy): Eukaryota > Metazoa > Chordata > Mammalia > Rodentia > Cricetidae > Myodes > Myodes glareolus. The sequence continues at coordinate 35,692,942 of NC_142043.1, forward strand.
AGCCAACACCACAGTTTTACAGCTGTACATTTATAGTGTTAGTTCAGCCGACTGTCAAGTAAATAGATAAATATTTATTCATTTCTCTTATTTGTTTACCTATTTATTCATTGTATTGTAGAAAATGTTATTCTACTCTGGGGGGTGTGTGGGAGAGAGAGAGAGAGAGAGAGAGAGAGAGAGAGAGAGAGAGAGAGAGAGAGTGAGTCTTTCTCGGTTGCTGTCCACCACCTTAAAGCTCTCACTGAATCTGAAGGTCACTGGGAAGCCACTGTTCTCCAGAGCTCCTCCCACCTCTGTCTCTCAGTGCTAAGATAACAGACACCTGCCATCCCTGCTGGGATCTGAAATCAGGGTCCTCAAGCTTTCACGACCAGAACTTTATTTACTAAGCCTTCTCCTCAGTCCCTCTATCATGGTTTTTAAGGAGCTGGCTGTAGCTGGGTATTAAAATGGTTTCCAGTGCTGTGCATTAATAAAACAAGTGTCCGGCTGCAGAGAAGAAGAGCATCTTTCAAGTCAGTATAAATGAAAAGGACCTCAGGTAAACAGGACAGGGCACTGTTTCAGAACAGCCATGTGGTCGGAGGTGAAGATAGAGCTAAGGAGGCAGAGGAGGGGGCTGGGAGGCAGCTGTCATCTGCTTCCTTGTCCTGTAGATGTTCATGGACTTTGTGCCTCCTTCTACACATCTCACTCGTTTCTGGCTCTCTTTGATCACGCGTCATTAGGCACAGGGCTGAAAATGACCTTGAGTGAAACACCAAACTCCAGCACCGTGGAGCCGTCAGTTGTTCAGCAGCAGGGGTGATGTACTGTGGGCCCCTTGTCTGGTCCTGCTGGCTGGAGCTGGAGGAAGTAAGGGAATGACCTTCCTTCTGTTCCCTTAGCAGAGGACAGGCAGGGACAGTGTCCAGAGCTGAGACAGCTTCCACAAGGCCCCTCAAAATATGCCTATGCAACCAATCCCAGCATCGTGTGAGGGTTGCTTTCTTGCTTCAATATCGCAAGCATATAATTGGGGTCAAAGTATTGAGCATTTCATGACTTGTAGCAAGTTGCTTAGGGCTCTATTAGGAACACCATTTGTGGAAGTCTCTATAGATATGACGCGGAGAAAACCAGAGAGAAGCAAAAGCAGAGAAACAGAGGCGCCAGGGAAGGAGGGCTTGAGAAAAGGCTCACTGTTAAGAATACCGGCTGCTCTTTCAAAGTGCCCAGATTCAGTTCCCAGCTCACATTGACTGTCTTATAACATTCTTATATGGTGTTCATTTAAGCAGGTGCACGCATGTGCACACCCCCCCACACACACACACAAATGCAAAGAATTAAAGTCTAAAAGCAGAGAAATGAGGTTGAGTCTATCTTCTCCTTCTCTAGTGAAAACACAGGGGCGGGAGGCAAGGCAGGGGCAGGCTTCCCAAAGCTCTGGAGACATGGGCTGCAGTCTCAGGGCCTGATCCCCATAGCCCGCTCCTAGCAGGGTCTGATATTGGGATAGGGATTAGACACATTGTGAAGGTATTTCTGAACCAGCCTGAATGCAGTACTGGAGCTTATGAGAAAAATTAATAGAATTATGGAGGGGGTGGACTCACACTCTATATGGATGCTTGTTCCTTTATATTTCGCTCTAAATTCAACCTTATTTGAGGATTATATTATTATATCGACTGTTGTCTGACAAGAAGCCACTTAAGGGAAGAGGGTTTATTATGACTTACAGCCCCATCGCAGCGAGGATGGCATGGGGGTAGGGGGGAGCTGTTCACTGTATAAGCAGTTGGGAAACAGAAAACAAAGGGACGTGGGGCTGGGCATAAAACATCAAGGCCTGCCTCCAGTAAGACTTTCTCTAGCGTGACTATACTTGCTAACAATCACCCAATCTTTCCAAACAGTGTTACCAACTGGAGACCAAGTGTTCAAAACCTATGGGGGGCATTTCACATTTAAACCCCAAGGATTGTATACTTTCACTGTTCCTACGCCTAGCCATATTTTTCAAAGGTTTCATTTTTTAACTTTATGTGTACGAGCATCTTGCCTGGCATGTATGTATTGTGCCATGCGAGTGTCTCATGCCCATAGAGTTCAGATGAGGGCATCAGATTCCTTAGAACTGGAATCACAAAAGTTGCCAGCTGCGTGGAACCAAACCCAGGCCCACTTCAAGAGCAGCAAGGGCCCTTAACTGATGAACTTTCCAGTTCTCGTTTAGCAACCCTAACAAGAGGTCTGCTTTGGGCAAAAGGAGTGATGAGTAGAAATGCTTGCTGCTGCCCCACTAAAGGGAGCGTGGCTGTGGGAGAGCTGAAAGGGCAAAGCCATAATAAAGAGACAGCATCATTTATCAATGAGGCTCTGCCCCAGGCTGGAGAGGGAACGGGAGAAGGGGAGGAAAGGGCATAGGAGAGACAGAAGCCTGAGCCACAGGCCCCCAGACTCACCTCCGCTGGTCACTGTCTGTCCTTTCCCCTTCCAGGGTGTCACGCCTCATCATCTCACTTCGTGCATGGGCTGCCAGGCACTTACACCATGAGGACCAGAGACCTGATGCCTTCTTGGATCGATTCCATGGAACTGAGCTGAACGAGGTGTCCAGCAGGGAAAGCAATGCCCAGCCCAACCCAGGTGGACAGGAACCACCAGACAGAGGGTAAGAAACAGAAAAAGGAAGAGGGCCACCTGCACACCAGATGCACACCACCTGCACACCAGCTGTACACCGGCTGCATACCACCTGCATGCCATCTGCACACCGGCTTCACACCACCTGCACGCCACCTGCACACTGGCTGCACACCACCTGCACACTGGCTGCACACCACCTACACGCCACCTGCACACCAGCTGACACAGCAAAGAAGCACATGGGTCCAGCTTAGATGCCCTGAGGAGACCCCAATCACCATCCCTGTGAGTCCCTTCTTTCAGGAAGCATGTGTCCTTCAGGGAATACTACATTCCCTAACATTCCCCATCCAGAGTTCAGGAAGCCCCTGAACCAGAGTTCCCAACCTCATGTAATCCTGACCCCAGATTGCATAAAGCGGCTTTTTTCCCCTGCTACTGCTGAATCAGGAAAATTTATTTTAAAGGAACCGCAGCATGCCACCAGCAAGCAAAGCCCATTAGGAGAAAAAAAAATGAGGCTAAACTTTGTTTTTTAGTGTGTAGAATTCTTTTGCAAGCCCTTTCAGGTTTTAAGGGGATTTAGTTGGCCATGTGGGCGCCAGTTTGTTGAAATGAGGCTGCTTGTTGGTTCCCACTGCTCAGTTCCAAAATAATCACACAGAAACTATATTATTTAAATCACTGCTTGGCCCATTAGCTCTAGCTTCTTATTTACTAACTCTTACATTTTAATTTAACCCATTTCTAGTAGTCTTTGTATCACCACGTGGCTATGGCTTACTGGGTAAAGTTCCATCTGGCTCCTGCAAGGCTACATGGCTTCTCCCTGACTCCACCTTCCTTTCTCCCAGCATTCAGCTTAGTTTTTCCCCTGCCTACCTATATTCTGCCCTGCACAGGCCCAAAGCAGTCCTTTATTAACCAGTGGTACTCACAGCATACAAAGGGGAATCCCACATCACCCTGGCACTGCATGTACACGTACACACATACACATGCAGGCAAAACCCCTGTGCACATAAATAAAAACAAAGGAGACAAAAATTAATGGTGTGTGGTACTTGAGAAATGACACTGAGGTTGTCTTCTGACTCTCACTCACGCACATCGCACAAGCATTCAGGGACTTTTCTTTTTAAGGAATACTGCAGTGAAGCCAGATTCCGCCTTCTGTGCTGAAGAAACTAATTCTATTGTTGTGGGGAGAAACCATGACCAAGGCAACTCTTATAAAAGGAAGCATTTAGCCAGGTGGTGGCGGCGCACGCCTTTAATCCCAGCATTTGGGAGGCAGAGGCAGGCAGATCTCTGTGAATTAGAGGCCAGCCTGGTCTACCAGAGCTAGTTCCAGGACAGGCTCCAAAGCTACAGAGAAACCCTGCCTTGAAAAACAAACAAAAAAGCATTTAATTGGAGGTTTGGCTGCAGGCTCAGAGGATTGGTCTATTATCATCCTGGCAGGGGGCATGATGGCCGGGAACACGGTAGCGGAACACGGTAGCAGGCAGGTGTGGTTCTGGGGAGGTAGTTGAGAGCTACATCCTGATCTATAGCCAGAAAGAGAGACTGTGGGCCTGGCTTGTGCTTTTAAAACCTCAACGCCCACTCCCAGTGACACCCTTCCTCCAATTTCCTCCAACAAGGCCACACCTCCTAATCTTACTGATCCTATCAAAACCAAGCATTCAAATACATGAGCTCATGAGGGCCATTCTTATTCAAACCATCACAAAAGGTGTCAAGGTCCCCAGCTGAGATTCAAGGACCCATGGGAGAGGCGTGTTCATGTGTGAGGTTCCACACAGGCTGCAGCTACAAACCCACGTGGTTCCTGGGTACTGGCTAGGACAGGAACAGAACAGCCATTGAAACCTCTAATGAGGTGTAGGGAGACAGAGAAACAGGAGCGATGACAAACAGGTCAGGAAGAGGAGACCTGGGGGATGGGGACGTTTCCTTCCCCACTTGAGCCTCAAGCTCTGTGTTGCTGAGGATGACCTTGAGTTTCTGCCTCTACCTGGACAGTGCTGGGGTTTCCAGTATGTGTGGCCACACTGGGTTTCTGCAGTGTTGAAGATAGAGCAAACCAAGGGCTTTGTGTATGCTCAGCAAGCTCTCTATAAACCAAGCTACACCCCAGCCCAGAAAAGAATTACTAGCCTTCTGCTTGTCCCTGAGCAGGATGGTGATCTGGCCACTACAACAGGCCCAGAAAAGGACACAGTGGGACCACTGCCCTCTGCACTTGCTTGCTTCTCGGGGGAAGGAAGTCTGGAACTTTCTACAACTAGCTAGGCTGGCTCAAGTTGTTTGGAGTAAACAGAGACTTCCTTAGATAATCTGATTAAATTATCCTCTTGCAACCTTAGGCAAATGGAGATGGATGTTGTACTCAATACATAACCCCCGTGTGACCAAATAAGTGGAGGACTGGGTAAGAACCACTTAAGGCTAGACAGGTGCTACTTGGCCACTCACAGAAGGCTCAGGGTGGCAGATGAATGTGATGATGCACGGGGGAGAGGGAGGGGGAGGGGGAGGCTTCATAGAGAGGGAGGGGCTTTGAATTTTGGGTAACCAAGTCCCAACTGCAAAGCAAAACATCTACTGAGATACTTCCTCTGTGTGGATCTATCAATCATTATGGAAGTAGGGGTATACTTCCTCTGTGTGGATCTATCATTATGGAAGTAGGGGTATACTTTCCTCGTGTGGGTCTATCATTGTAGAAGTAGGGCCACTGTCCCCCAGGATTCTCTCCACCATCTCCCAGGAGTTGCAAGGCATTGAGGGACTTTTCAGATGAGAACAACCCAGAAGCAAGCAACTAAGACCACATCTTAAACGGGGAGAGGAAGTCTCAGGCAAAGATAGCCAGAATAACATAGAGAAAGTTCATTTAGTCAGGCTGAGGCATCACCAGTCACTGACTCCCCCTGTGGAGCGATCAACAGAGAAAGCTGGTACGCAAGAGACCTTTTTAAGGCTCTGCGAGGCCTCATGACTTTCTTACCTCTGTGTCAAAAGCTTCTCCAGGCAGCAGGCACTTGAGGATAACACCCGTGGGGTGCCGCAACAGGGAGTATCTAATAGGTGGCAAACCAGTCCCTACCTTCTACCACATTCCTGGGTAGGATCACAGATGGGGCCATAGGGCTGGGAGCAGAGGGGCCATAAGCCTAAGCATGGAGATGTGTTTACTATTGGTCAACTTTCTGGCCTGTTGATTAGAAGAGAGATGTTACTGTGACTAAATTTTCACAGCGCCCTGGGGAGCCACAGCTGGTCTGTGCAGACGAGAACAGCAAGCAGCTGTTCCTTGGGTGGTGTGTACCCTCGCCCCCACCCACGATGTACAAGGTTCCGGACTCCGTTCATATAAAAAGCGTGGAAGCACAGGCAGAGGTCCCACTGAGTCCTGTATTGATAAGGGCTCTCTACCCTGCTCAGGGTCGAATAGAAGGAAATTGAGTAGAATTTGAGACTCAGAAACTGGATGGGATTCAAACCATTAATCCTTCTTACCCAGAAGCCTGGATTTAACTAAATGCTTTCTCTCTCTTCCCGCAAATGTTTTCCCAGACCTAAGTATGCACACGTGCGCACGCATGTACACACACAATCACTTTGTTCCTGACAATAACAATACCCTATGAGCAAAAAGTTGTGAACAGAAAGGCCGGGGAGAAGTGGGTAGGGTTGCTGGCATAGTCACCTCAGGCAAAATGGGCCTGAGTCATTGAAACCATTCCCATTTTCCTGGCCCATGGCCAGAAATGATGCTAACTCTTGAAACAGCTCACAGGCGGGGTAAGTACCCAAGCCCCAAGCCAAGCATACTACACTGGCTTTCACTTTCCCCAGTCCCAGGAGACACCCCACCCACCACCACCACCACCACCACCCCACCCCTGCATAGAACCCCACTTTGCCTCTCTCTTCAACTGCTCACCACCTTCTCCAAACACTAGAAACCCATTCTAGCATCCTTCCTTTTGTGGAAACCCAGAGCAGAGGGGCAGAAGGGCTCTTATTACTTCTTGTTCTTTGTCTCCCTCATCTAGAAAGCCAAGGGCTTTCAGGGGATAAATCCTTTCAGCTTTGATACCCTCTATCACTACATTTTCAAGGGTGCAGATTTGGAATGCCTTTGCAGAGCAGCGGGTGATCTCCTTGGTTATAAGCATGCATATTCCATGCTACAACCGCAAGGGCCTGGGAACCAGGAAAAGGCCCTTGTTTTAAGGCTGACCTGAGCTAATCTTGAGGGAACCATCAGAGCGACCTAAGGAGAAAACTCCCTCCCTTAAAGGGTGGCCAGCCTCTTGAATGGGTGACCTGCTCTGACTAGGTTCTGCCACAGATCCTGAGCTGGCAGATGAGTTTGGTGTGTGAGCATCAGAATGCCACACACGAGCCCTGGGGCTGTGTGAGTGATAGTGAGATTGTCCACCAGTGACAGTGGGCATGCATGGGCACACAGGTCTGCAGCTTCTGCCTCTTTGGAATGTCCTCAATGAAGATGTAGGCGAGCCATCAGCATCAGAAAGAAATGCCAATTGCTTGACTTGCCATTGACAAAGAGCCAGAGCTTGGCACTTATTTTCTTCTCACTCAGTTCTTCGAGTAGAATTTTAGTTCCTTCAGACCACAGATGATAACTTTCTGTGAGTCTCTTTCCCATTTCTAGAATTGTCGTTTGGTCCCTAAACATGGTATAACTTCTCCCTTTCAGATCAAACTGCTCTCAGTTCAAACCAGCGGAATTCTGCGCGTCTATATCTTTATGGCATTTGGGGGGCAGTGGTGGGTAGATCTAGGGGCTCCGTTGGATGGTGCTGGGCTAGGTCCTCAACCATTGGGTAGCAGGGACTTTGAAAAGCCAAAGCCTATAATTCAAAGCCTGACCAAAGCAAGCCGAGGTGCTGTGCAGCATCAAGTGGGCCCAATAAGCTTGTGGGCGGTGCCCTCTGCTGGTGATACTCGTTAAGACACCAAAAAAATACTCCAGTAGATAAAGGGGACAAAGCTATTGTCTTTTGTGCTTCTTGCTTAACAAATTGAAGAACTCTTTGCTCCTATCCACAATCAAAAGATAAGATCATTTTTAGTATCTCAATTCTGTTTCATCCACAATTCTATAATCAGGTGGCCCCCCAAATCAAACAGCATCTCAGAGCTGCAGCGTGTAACAATTAGGCAGCAAGGATGCTTAATTTATGGCCGGGGATGAGGTATGACGGCAACTCAGCTGGCAGGACCTTGGCACTTTGTCCACGTGTAATTTGCTAAATGAAGTCCTATGACCCCTGCTCTGAAGTCAGTTATAGAACTCCTTTGTGAAACCATCCTCAGGCTTAAGCTGAATTAAACACTTTTAAAACCTGTACCTATTGGCAAAACTTTGAAGGGTTAGGTTGGTAATAATAGCTCACATTGAGGATGGAAATGCTGCTAGAAATCAAGAAATGGCACACTTGATTCTGCTGAGGTGACTTTTCCTTTTTTTTCTCTTTCTTTGGCCCTTCTTCCTCTTCTTAATAAACCTAGGCCCATCAGCCTAGGGATGGTACCACCCATAGTGGGCCGGCTCCCCCACGTCAATCATCAGTTAAGACGATACCCCACAGATGTGGCCACAGGCCAGCCTGATCTGGGCAATCTCTCAATCCTGCCTTTTTTATACAGCAGGCCCATCAGCTTAGGGATGGCGCTGCCCAAAGTGGGCTGTGCACACATCAATCATCAGTCAAGATAATTTCTCACAGGTGTGGCAGCAGGTCCGAACACCCCAAGTCAGACTCCCTCAAATGACTCTGGGCTATCAAGTTAACAGGTAAACCTAACTAGGACAGCATATTCCAAGAATTTAAACAGCAGACACTACTTTTCTTCTTCCTTCTCTACCTCCTCCTTTTCCTTGCATGTGTGCATGTATGTCTGTGTCTGTGTGGGTGCACACATTTGTACCTGCAGAAACCTGAAATTGACTCAGATGCCTTCCTTCATCACTCGCCACTGTATTCTCTGAAGCAGGGCCTCTCACTGCACCCAGAGCTCACGAATTCTAAACCGCCTTGCTCCCGGCTTGCCCTGTCTCTACCTCCCATGCGCCGGGATTCCCGGCAGTCACCTCATCTCCCCAACTGTGCCATGGGTTCTAAGTATCCAAACTCTGGTCTGTATGCTTGTGCAGCAAGCACTTTGCCCACCCAGCCAGCTCCACAGCCCCGTCACAGTACCGTAAAGCTGGGAGTCACCATGCGTTACAGCCGGCAAGAACATGGGAACTGAAGACCTACAGGGGCAGGGAACTGAGTCCCACCAGCCCTAAAAACAAGCAGCAGAAAACATGCCTTCTCTAAAACTTCCAGAAAAGATCACAGCGTCTGTTTGACATGTCTCTGGTGAGACCCATTCTTGACTTTCTATATACAACTCTGCAAGATAACAGGTTCATCTTTTAAATCACGGGTTCTGATGGCAGTGTATACAAAACAAATTCACCTATGATTTTAAAACCCCTTAATGTCTGCTTGTCTTGGTTTGGTTTGCCTGGCTCGTCGGACAGGGCCCCAGTTAGCTTCAGCTGTCACCCTGTCACAGCCGAGCGAGGGAGTCTGAACTGGGGGATTGACTAGCTCAATTAGTCCCACTGCCACATCTGTGCGGGACTGTCTTGATTAGTGACTGATATCTCAGGATCCAGCCCACTGTGGGCGGCCCTCTCCCTATGCTGGTGGGCCTGGGTGCGTGAGAAAGCTAACTGAGCCCCAGGTTCGTATAAGTGGAAATAAACTTCTTTTCCCCCCAAATTGCTTTAGGCAATGATATTTATCACAGAAGCAGAAAGCAAACTAGAACAGACAGGGTGTCTTACATAGTGAAGGCTGGTCTTGAGCTTAATCCTCCTGCCTCAGCTTCCCAAGTGCTAAGTTACAGGAAGGGGCCCCACATTCATAACCATTGCAGATAGTTGTTTTTTTTTAACAACACCTGCTCAGCCAGTTGGCATACCATGTCCTTGCATGACATTTCTGCCTTGTATGTGGATTTCAGTTTATAATCCAGTGCTTCAAAAATGTCTCAGGCCTCAGACTGGATGTAACTTCCCTGGGGCTAGTGGAAGCGGATGATAAATTATAAAACATTAGCCTGAGCCATTAATTTCTCAGTGGAGAGGTTTGCCTCGGACCTCTAGAATAATAGTCATAATGAAATCAGTAGCTCCATCTTATCACAGATGCAGGGAGAATTAGAGCAGGCCCCAGGACACTCCAGGGCTCCCAACTTCAGTCTTGCAGAACTGTCTCAGAGACACTGGGTGCTAACACACACACACACACACTTCCAGCTTCAGTTATGCAGAAGGCGTGGGTGGTCCCTAGAAACTGGCATTGCCACAAAGCTTGGCCAATATTCCGTTGGTCCCTCGCCAGCACTCAGCCACATGGCCATGCTGCCTTTTCATTCCCAGATGAAGGATAAGAACTATGCCACAGGGCACATGGCAACAAATATCACCATCAAGATTTTATCATCAGTTATGGAGATTGGGCCCAGAGGGAGGGACCTCCAAGTCCAACCTGGCTCCCAGCCTGTCTTCCCCACAGAGGTATCCAGATGATCCCCCCTGGAACTGAGAAGATCCTGTTGCGACCCCCCTACTTCTTCAGAGTCAACCTAAAATTGCTCCTGAGTTAACTAAGACCTTTATGTCCTAAGGGCTTGCCATACATAGAGCTGTCTATCTGTTCCCAGAAGGAAGAGGGATGCCGTTGTGGTGGACCCTTCTAGCGACATCTACTACCGCTGGCTGACTGTCATTGCCCTGCCGGTCTTCTATAACTGGTGTCTACTTGTGTGCAGGTAAGAGCAGCAACATTATTTTAGGCGGCCAGGGTGGAGGGACAGGAGGGGGGAAGGCAGCCACGCCTAAGAGATAGAGTGCTGAGTCTCACCTGAGAGAGTTTCTCTCCTCTCAGCCACCGTACAGCTCTGGCACCTTAAGTCGCTGGTCCCCAACCTTCCTAATGCTGTGACCCTTTCGTGTGGCTTCTCATGTTGTGGTGACCCCCCACATGTGACCATAAAGTTATTTCGTTGATACTTCATGGGGGTAGTTTTGCTATTGCTGTGAATCGTAACATAAATGCATCTGATAGGTGACCCTGTGGCATCTCGACCCACAGGTTGAGAACTACTATATTAGGTTCTCCATTAGTAGAAACTGGTCATTTCCCAGAGGACCCTGAAGGGGCTCTGAAGCACGGGTGGGAAGGGACCTGAGCGTGAGGTGATGTTGAGGGTTCTGGCACTCTGCCATTTACATTCGGGTTCTATGAGGAAGGGGTGGGGGCTAGTCCCTGTTCTGACAGGATTAGGGAAGCATTTTGAGTAAACTTGCTATGTAGAGTTAGCACTCAGTGAAGGCACAGTGGGAGCACGGCTCTCAGAGGCTGAATTCTGGGTTTCTGGTTTTCTAAGCAGGCTGCCGTGTTAGAATAAGCAGATGTGGGCTTTGGGGATGCTCCTAGGTTAGATGGGGGCTGTTGTTCTTCTGGAGAAGATCAGAGGCATTCAAGTTTTCCCTGGGTGAGCTGGTGAAAAAAGGAAAGAACATGGCAGGACCCTTGCTAGCAAGTGGGTTGGTGTAGCCCGGGCTCTGGGGGTGCAGAAATGGGAGCCACAGGACCGAGCTGTAACTTTCTTGTAAGCATTCTTTCCTGGGAAGACTGCTGCAGTGGGTACAGGGATAAGATGCCCCAGGAGGGGGCATTGGCAGAGCCTTTCCTAAGGAAGCATGCAGGGTGTGCCAGCAGGGACAGCCATGTAGACCTTCAGAGAACTCTTAAAATACATCGCCAGGTAAGGAAACAGATGAAGGGGCTCCCTCCCCGAGCTTGTCTATAGGGTGCAGGCTGCTGAGTGAACCCCAGACTCCACTGTTCCTCTCTGAAGGTAAGGAAGGGGATTAAAGGTCCTTGCTAGCAGGCCTCCATGATAAGGATACAGGGTTTATGACTCCTCCTAGAGGAGGCACAGGGCTCATGGATGTCCCTAAGTAAGCCTACAGGGAAGTTATGCAATGGCGGGTCTCTGTACTTGTGAAAGCAAGCTGGACAGGAGACAGAGGATCTCCTGAACCCATCAGGATACAGCTCTTTGAGGGAGACTGTACCTTACCGTGATGCAGGTGAGAGCCCTCTTCTTCTAGTAGACAGTAGGCCAGGGATGTTCCCGAGAAAGCCTGCAAGGCAGACACGGCTGCTCTGGGACGCTTTGGGGACATTCCTGACCATGTTCCTCAACTGGATAGGCTCACAGGAGTCCTATGCTACCTGCAGCTAGTCAGCTTTCCATTGATATGACCAAAGACCCAAGGTAAACAATATAAAAGAAAGGAAAATTATTCCGGCTCAGAGTTTCAGAGAGTTCAGACAATGGTTCCTTAGTGTCATTGTTCTGGGCCAACTGACAAAACAAAACAAGACCTCATGACCAGGAAGTAAAAATAGAAAAAGGGACCAGGCAGAGACCCAATATTCCTTTTAAGGCAAACCCTCTTAAACCTAAGTTCCACTGGGCACTACCGACTAAAGGTTCTACCACTTCCCAGTCAGGCTACAGCCTGGTGGCCAAGCCTTTAGCACACAAGCCTGTGGTGGACACCCAAAGTCTAACACCATATAAGTGAAGTGGAAGCTTGGGGATTCTGTCTCCAAAGGAAAGAACATGCGAGGTGGGGGGCTTCCTGACAAACGGGCAAGGTGGTAACACTGCTCCCAATGTGTGATCTAGAATGTGAGAACACAGGTGTCAGCCAAGGTTCTTTCCCAAGCATCCAGAAGACTTGAATGGCTGAGCAGCCTGATGTTCTTTGGAGGTAAGAAGGAAAGCTTGGGGTGCTGTCTCTGTGAGAAGCAGCAAACACAAAGGGGTAAAGGGTAGAAAAATATTTCCTGGCTTATTTAAGTTGGAATCTGAGTCTAGAAAGGACAGGTTCTTGACCCCTTTGCCTAATATCAATCGCAGCTGCTTGTTTGATTGGGTGGATGGTTAGTTGGTTGATTGCGTAGGTGGTTGTTTGTTCGTTTGGGTGGTTGGCTGGTAGGTTGGCTGGAGTGTTTGTTTGTTTTGAGTTCTACCATCAACCTTCACACTACACATCTAACTCCCCAGCTCTTCTTCCTAGGAGGCCAATGACTGTGGGAGAACATAGGTTCTCTGAGCCTGGAGTGATTCCACTGCCTAGCTACGGGGCAGCTTTTTCCTGGACACACACACACACACACACACACACACACCTCTACTAACTCCAGAAAGGGAGCCCATGACAGATCAAAGTAATGATGGCACCAAAGTCCAACTTGGTGAACCAAGGAGTTTTACTGGGGTTACTTACAGGAACACGATGGGTGAGGAGCGACTTACAGTTACAGAAATGACAGTTGTATCACCAACACCCACCCCAACATGGGCGACAGCTCGTGAAAACTGGGAACCTGGAACACACTGCACAGCCTGCCGATGGCTCAGCAGGTTGGAGAGTGTCCTTTCCCAGTGGCTCTGGTGATCTGAGCCTCTTCAAGACAGCTCAGCCAGTCTCTGCTTCTTCTAAGAGGTTTCATTGGTTTCTACCTCTTCCAGCCTGCTTGGCTTGTCTGAGAATTTTCCTTGTAGCTTGGCTCGTCTGAGAGTGATTCTCAGTGGTCTTTATTGGTTTTGTTTGTACACTCTTTGAGGAGAGAGGTCCTGGGGAATATGGTCAGTTTTAAGGACTTCCTGAAGCTACTTGGAGTTGTTTCCTCCCCTTCTTAATGAGCTTCCATGCAATGTTTTGCCTTCGTTTAGAACACTGGTTGCTTTGCCTCTATAAAAATCCTATATTAAGAGATCCCTCCCAAAACATACCATTCTAACGTCTGTGGAAACTGCTACATTACCTGTGTAACACAGCAGGAAGAACTGCTACTAGATACAGTGTATCTATTTGCATCACAGGGAGGAAGGGTTCTGGGCTCTGACACTCAGCCATCTTGTCCCATCTCACACTTGGATTCTTCAGGGCCTGTTTCGATGAACTTCAGTCGGAGCACCTGATGCTGTGGCTGGTCCTGGACTACTCTGCAGATGTCATTTATGCTGTAGACTTGCTGGTTCGAGCCCGGACAGGTAAGCGTGCCCCAAGCCCAAGGACAAAACTAGGCCAAGCCATAGAGCCTCAGTAGGGGGACCATAGGGTACTCAGGAAGATCCACGGTAGTGGGCTGGATGTTGCCTAGCTTTGAGCACGATGTGCTTTGGAGATCTGGAGACCTACCAAATAGAGTGGGTACTGGTATCTTGATGCTCAGTATGCTAAATCCTTCAACAAGACCTGAACAGGGGTTAAAACACCTGGGATTTGGGATCTGCTGTCCCAGTGTTTAATGAACAAATCAAGCTGGCTCTCTGGACCTCATTTTTGTCACTTGTGACATAAGGCTAAGCTGCCATCTCAAAAGACCCTTCCAGTACTGCCTATGTGAGGTGGAACTCAATTCAATCTGGGCATACCTCTCCTCAGAAACATGGAAGATCCAGGAACACTGCTCCATCATGCTCAGAGGAGATTTACAATTTATTTATATTATTATTATTTTTAAAGATTTTATTTTATTTTCAATTAAGTGATGTGTGTGCCTATGAGTGGGTTTGTGCACATGAGTGTAGTGCCTATGGAGGCCAGAAGAGGGCACTAGACCCTTCACAGAGCTGGAGTTACAGGCACTTGTGAGCTACTAGACACAGGTACTGGGAACTAAATTCAGGTCCTCTGAAAGATCAGCAAGTGCTCTTAACTGCTGAGTCATCTCTCCAGCCCTTCAAAGAAGTTTTAACATGTAAAGACCTGAAATTCAAAACAGGGCCTAGGAAGATGATGTGTTCTTCCAAACCCCCAAAATAACCACATGGAAATTGTATTAATTAGATTACTGTCTGGCCCATTATATATCTAGCCTCCTCTTGGCTAACTCTTGCATCTTGATTCAACCCATTTCTAATATTCAGTGTAGAACCACAAGGCCGTGGCTTATCAGGAAAGATTCAACATGTCTGACTCTGGTGACTTCATGGCGGCTCTCCCTTCCTGCCTCCTTCCTCCTAGAATTCTGTTCTGTCTACTCTGCCCGCCTAAGGGCTGCTCTACCAAAAGGCCAAGGCAGCTTCTTTATTCAACCAATGAAATCAACACAAATATAGAAGGGCCTCCTACACCACTTGGATACTGTCTGTGGCAAAGCCAGATTCAACAGGAAGTGAGGGGGGAGAGGTCAAGAAACTAGGTGGCCATGATCATAGTCCAAGAGGAAAAGATCTTCAGACTTGGGAGAATCGTAAAAGGGTGAGGAGCACACAAGCCAGGATGCTCCACAAAGCACTCCATAAACACAGGCACAAGCAGCCAAGAGATCTCTCAGTCCTGCACCTGGAGATCCAGCTGACTAAGTAGAAAACACTTGACAACAGTTTCTGTGCTGAACATTTAGAGGTTTTATTCTTCCTGTCATTATTCCCACACGGCACAACATGACTTCACAGCATTTGTGCTGTGTGTATTGGGTACTGTGAAAATCCCGGGGAGAATTTAAAACAGTCAAGAGGACATGCTTGGGTAATATGCAAATATGGCATCGTTCTATAAGAGGTGCTTAAGCATCTAAAGATTTTGGTTTCCTTGGGAGGAAAGAGATTAAGGGAATCCTGGAACCAATCCCCTGGAGATCCAGAAGGACAATTATTTAACAAGAATGCCTTGAGAAAAGGGGGAGCTGGAACTTGTACGGGTCAGCAGCGGTGATACCCTGAACTTATGAAAGTGCCTCACGGCCTGAGCTCTAGGGGACAAGCCCTGAAATGTTTTACTGGACACCATTACGGGTGAGACCAGTTTGGTAGACTTTTACCTGAGCTTTTAAAGTTTGATGATTAATAGTTTCAAGTATACACATAAGAAACCCCAGAGAGAATAGCATTAGGAATGCTCATGTTCCCACCCCCCAATCTCAATTAGGCACACTCTCTAATATCTGTTTGTCTTTTAAAATTTAATCTTCATGCTTTGCTGTCATCTAATATCCAGTCTATCTTCAAAGTTATTCAATCAATTTATAACTTTAAACCTGAATAGAGAACTGGGAATACAGATCAGTTATGGAACCCTAGCTTAAACAAGGCCTGGGCTCAATTCCCAGCAGAAAAAAAAATTAAACAGAAGGGATTAGAACATTATAGAAAACATAGCAGAGTGAGTTCCACCATTAGCATGTTATGTCTGATATTGTTATCACTGCCTGTTGTGTAACTATGATGGGAAATTCCTTTCTATAGTCAATTTAAGCCTCTTGGATGCCCAAGTGATTTCCCTCATCTCCCTCCTTAGGTTTCCTTGAGCAAGGCTTAATGGTCAGAGATACGAAGAGGCTGTGGAAACATTATACAAAGACCCTGCACTTCAAGCTGGACATCCTGTCTCTCCTCCCCACAGATCTGGCTTATTTAAAGTTTGGAGTAAACTGCCCAGAACTGAGGTTCAACCGTCTACTGAAGTTCTCTCGACTCTTTGAATTCTTTGACCGCACAGAGACCAGGACCAACTACCCCAATGTGTTCAGGATAGGGAACTTGGTTCTGTACATCCTCATCATCATCCATTGGAATGCCTGCATCTACTTTGCCATTTCTAAGTTCATTGGTTTTGGGACAGACTCCTGGGTCTATCCAAACATCTCCAAGCCAGAGTATGGGCGTCTCTCCAGGAAGTACATTTACAGTCTCTACTGGTCCACCTTGACCCTGACCACCATTGGTGAGACCCCACCCCCTGTGAAAGATGAGGAGTATCTCTTTGTGGTCATAGACTTCCTGGTGGGTGTTCTGATCTTTGCCACTATAGTAGGCAATGTGGGCTCCATGATTTCCAACATGAATGCTTCAAGGGCAGAGTTCCAGGCTAAGATTGACTCCATCAAGCAGTACATGCAGTTCCGGAAGGTAACCAAGGACTTGGAGACTCGGGTTATCCGGTGGTTTGACTACCTGTGGGCTAACAGGAAGACGGTGGATGAAAAGGAAGTGCTCAAGAGTCTCCCGGACAAGCTGAAGGCTGAAATCGCCATCAACGTGCACCTGGACACCCTGAAGAAAGTCCGAATCTTCCAGGACTGTGAGGCAGGGCTGTTGGTGGAGCTGGTACTGAAGCTTCGTCCCACTGTGTTCAGCCCTGGGGACTACATATGCAAAAAGGGGGACATCGGAAGGGAGATGTACATCATCAAGGAGGGCAAGCTGGCTGTGGTGGCCGATGACGGCGTTACCCAGTTTGTGGTCCTCAGTGATGGCAGTTACTTTGGGGAGATCAGCATCTTAAACATCAAGGGGAGCAAGTCGGGTAACCGCAGGACGGCCAACATCAGGAGCATCGGCTACTCAGACCTGTTCTGCCTCTCCAAGGACGATCTGATGGAAGCCCTCACCGAGTACCCAGAAGCTAAGAAGGCCCTGGAGGAAAAGGGTCGGCAGATTCTGATGAAGGACAACCTAATTGATGACGACCTGGCCAAGACCAGGGAAGATGCCAGAGACATTGAGGAGAAGGTGGAATACCTGGAGTCATCCTTGGACGCCCTGCAGACCAGGTTTGCACGGCTCCTGGCTGAGTACAGCGCCTCACAGATGAAACTGAAACAGCGCCTCAGCCAGCTGGAGAGCCAGATGAACGGGAGGGGTCGTGGCTTCTCACCTGCTGGGGAGACTTCCGGGGATACGGCAAAGACAGAGTGAGAAGTGCAGGCGACTGTCTGCCTCCCGCCTCCCAGGACCAACGGTCAGTGAGACACTATCTGCCGCCATATGGCACAGGGCTGGTCATCCTTCACAAGTGATATGACTGCAAGAGAGTCTTGGTTTCCTCGTCTAGGAAATGGGAGTCATGGGTGTCGGCTCCAGAGAGTTCCAGATTATCGTGAGGTCTACGTGATACATGGCAAGGGGTGGGGAAAAGCATGGTGTGCTGCCAATCAAGTGTATGATAGTATGTGTACAGGATATGTGTGTACGTGCAGTTTTCTGTAGAGGTCAAACAAGAGTGCTGGATCCCTTGGACTGGAGTTACATACCACCCAGTGTGGGTGCTGGGATCCTGTCTTAGTTCAGGCTTACACATCCACATCGCAGTCCATCACTGAAGAAACTCAAATGAGTTCTTGAGGGCAAGAACCAAACAGGGCAGGAACCTGGAGGCAGGAACTGATGCTGCCATGGGTGGGTGCTGCTTACTGGCTTGTTCTTCACAGCTTGCTAATCCTGCTTTCATATAGAACCCAGGGCCGCCAGCCTAGGAGTGGTTCCACCTACAGTGGGGTGGACCCTCCTACATCCATCACTAATTAAGAAGATGTAAAAAAAAAAAAAAAATGCATTCCAGGCTTGCCTACAGCTGAGTCTTATGGACAAATTTGCTCAGCTGAGCCTCCCTCCTCTCAGATGACTCTAGCTTGTGTCGATTAAAAAAAAACAAAACAAAACAACCAGCATAGATCCAAATTTGCAGCCCTTTCCATATTAGGTGGAGTGGAAGGTCTTGCTGTGTTGCTCAGTCCAGCCTTCAACTCCCTTGCTCAAGCGATGTTCACGTACCAGCCTCCCAAGAAGCAGGGACCAAAGGCATACTCCCGTTTCCGGCCTGATTATTTTCTGTGAAATCCAGGAGGAGATGATTAAGCCGCAGCCTAGCTTTCTTACCCACTCCATCTGATTGTGGAGACACAAGGGGGTCTGGGGATATAGGTCAGTGATGAAGCCCTTCCCTAGTGTGAGCAACAGCTCTGGCTTCGCACCCTAGTGCCCCCCCTCAAACAAACACACAGAACGGAGAAGACAACAGAAGGCCATTCACACAAGCTTGTACCTTAAGTTCAGCTTTACACAGGACAGTTTGGGCTGCGTGCTGGAGCCTGGCATCTCCCCATACGTGTGCTTACTGGGACCCTGGAAACGCCGGCTTTGTCAAGTCACAGCATTGTGAGATGGAGAGCCCTTCAAGTCAGGGTAGCAAATCTAGATTCTCTGCCTTCCGGTTACCGTGTCTTCTGTTCGCTTAATGGGGTGGGATGTCTCGTTTCTTCTCATTGGTCGATGGATTGAAAGTCATCTTCCCGTCTTCCTAGAAGTCAGACCTTGAGTAAGGGCTTCTCCTGGACACCAGAGGTATAGTAATTGGGAATTTCCTAGAAACTGGCAAGCATAGGAGTTTGGACAATATCCCAAAAGACTGATCCTAGGAGTCTAACGTGGAGGCTAGATCCAGCTGTCACTAAAGGAGTAGCCTGTTACTACTAGAGTCACATAACTCCCTGTAGCTACCCGTTCCAGCTCAAAGTGGAGAGCCATGTTTAAGTGAGACTTCCAGGTGGAAAGGTGGGGACAGTGGCCGAAGATTTAAGAGCAGATGACCAGGGCTGGATGGCTCAGTGGTTAAGACCACCTGCTGCTCTTCCAGAGGACCTGGGTTGGTTTCTTGGCACTCCAATGGTGGATTACAGTAATCTACAGTTCTATTTCCTGGGTATCCAGTGCCCTCTTCTAGTTTCCATAGACACTAGACACACGCATGGTCCACAGGTATACAGACATACAGGCGAAACACCCATGCTCATAAAATACATATTTTTAAGCTGAAAACTGAAACTTAAAAGCTGAGACCCATGGGTAAATGCCCTTGTGACCTGCACCTGTTACCACTTCTGCACACCTGAAGAAGTTTTAAGTCCCACATGGAACTGCATCTTCAGGCAAAAGCTCTTAGCTAGCTAGCTCTTCGCTCTTGAAACATTGCAAGAGCTGTTTTTTAAGTAGCAACCAGAACTCCGTTCAGAGTTTCACCCTTGGGCTCTGCGATTGTGAGCCAGGTCTTCAGTGTTCCACTTTCAATGCGTGCTGGAAGTTCTTTCTTCCCTCCCCATCCTTAGCCCTCCTTTCTCTTTCCTTCCTTCCTCTCCATCCTTCTATTGCTCTCCCTCTCCCTCCTCCTCCTTTCTAGCAAGCACAACTCTCCTGACCCTTGTTTTGAGACAATGTTGAAGCCAAATGCTATAATCTATAAATGGGTCCTGATGTAGTTCATACGAGAGCTACTCTGTTCAATTATGCATTTGGGTCTCTTCTTATGGGTCACATGACCATTTCTTGCGGGTCCTCTGCTGTTTAATGTTTTTAAATGGTTAGAAGATCTATCAAAGAGCATAGATTCAACTTCATATCATCAGCAAAATGTAATCAGCAATGTTTTATATTTTATAAAATTGAATATTTATAACAATGAATATATTCTAACAGCCTTAGCTATCAATTATGCATATATCCATATTTATATAGGAAAAATAAAGACCTGAATTAAAATCTGTGAACAACTCCTGTTTCAACTCTTGTTGTAAGGGAAGAGTCAGCACCAGGATGCCTTCCTAGGACAATGGCTTCTCTGGAAAGATCGGATGATGATGAACAAGGGATAGGACAGACACAGCCAGAAGTGAAGAAACAGCACCCTGGGTACACAGAGACATGCGCAGATGCTTACTGTAGCCTTGGTTCTAAAGAACAAAACAGAACTGAACTATCAGAATGCAAGAACAAAGGAAAACTATATGACACACTAGGTGCTGGACCAAAGAAAATTTGTCTGAGGGTGTTGGCAGCGCGGCAGACTGAAACAACAGAGATGGAGGTGAATGTTACTGAGTGGTAAGTACACGAAGGAGCTATCCACCCCGGGTCTGAAAGAAGAAAGATGCTCAGAGGGGTTGCCCCAGCAACTAGAACGTACACCTTCAAGGGTGAGTTACTGTTGGCCACATCTGATAATCCAGGGACTTAGAGACATCTGTAAACAAAGATATTTGGACAATATTTCAGGAGGGGCATTGCTCTACAGAAGAAAGAGGTTCTAAAGACTCGGAATGAAGCTAGAAGCGGCTGCCTCCGCTCGATGAAGATGTGGCACTGCCTCTGGGCCTGGTGGTCCTTAGGCTGTATGACCAGAGAATCGTGCAGATGAGCAGAAGAAAGTCCCCTCTCCCTTCCCTCTGCCTTCCAGGCTCCCCCAGCTGCCTCTCAGAGAAAGTTCTAGAAAAATGAGGCCAGTGAGAAGAACTTTGAATTTGACTGACAATATCTACCACATATGGCCCCACCCTTCAAGCATCTGGAACATGCTCAGGAAAGAGTCCTAAATAAATAATTCAGCAATTAAGCTGACTATTCACATAAATCATATACACAAATGTTTATAGTTAGCTTATTTATAAACACACACGCATACATACACACAAACCCTGATGCAACTATGTTGTCGCTCAACAGGTAGAGGGCAGAAAAGCATATCCACGCAATCCAATACTGCTCAGCATAAAAGTGAACAAGCTGCTGTAACTGACTCATGTGAAAACATTTTGCTGACATGGCATTCTAGAAAAAGTAAAACTTAAAGATGAAAAGGAT
This sequence comes from Myodes glareolus, assembly GCF_982192425.1. Taxonomy (NCBI): domain Eukaryota; kingdom Metazoa; phylum Chordata; class Mammalia; order Rodentia; family Cricetidae; genus Myodes; species Myodes glareolus. The sequence continues at coordinate 35,714,122 of NC_142043.1, forward strand.
CTCAGCGGTGGTCAGGAGGTGGGAGAGGTTGGGTAGACGGTTACAAAGGAGGAATTCCAACTGTGACTTTTTTTTAATGGTACTGGTGTTGTAGACACACGACCTTATACATTTGCCTGAACTCTCATAACTATACATCATAAAGAGCCAACTGTAATCCCAGCACGTGGGAGATGAAGGCAAAAAAACCAGACATTCTAGGCCAACCTCAGCTACATACAGAATTTGAGAGTAGTCTGAGCTACATGAAGCCCTATCTCTAAGAAAAAAAGAGCAAACTTTAGTGAAAACAAACTTTTCAATATCAACAAAGATATAAGGGCATGCCAGGAAGGAAAGAAGAGTCTAACAAGTGAATCTATCTGTATTCCAAGCACAGGGTATAGTCTCATTGAAGATAAAGGGGAAAATGACAGCTAAGGTACCTTTTAAAACTGTAAAACAAGGCCAAAGACAGAAGAGAGTGGTGTGAACACACACTAGAGTTGTATAATATTTAACATGGTGGTATAGGTGAATAATTCTGAAATTACATTTATAATGTGTGGGTGAGTGGGTAGATGGATGGATGGAGGTTGGTAAAAATGAAAGACAAGCTTACCATGGAGAAAAAGGATTCAAATAAGTAAGGGGATGTTCTAGTTTCATTTCTGTTGCTGAGATAAAATGCCCTGACAAAAAAAGTTACTTAAAAAAGAAAGGGATGGGGCTGGAGAGATGGCTCAGTGGTTAAGAGCATTGCCTGCTCTTCCAAAGGTACTGAGTTCAATTCCCAGCAACCACATGGTGGCTCACAATCATCTGTAATGAGGTCTGGTGCCCTCTTCTGGCCTGCAGACATATACACAGACAGAATATTGTATACATAATAAATAAATAAATAAAAAGAAAGGGATTTATTTCAGTTCACAGTTCCAGATTATACTCAAGGCAGGAACTTCAACAGCTAACCACATCCCATCCACAATCAAGAGCAGAGAGAAATGGATGCATACATATTTCCTTGCTTGCTTGTTCCCAGCTTGACCTCTCCACTCTTATACAATTCGGATAGCCTGCCCATGGAATGATGCCACCCACCGTGGGCTGCATCTTCACATCTCAGTCAGCCCCCTACAACCCAGTGTAGGACTGCTGAGGCATCCAGCTTCATGGGCTGAGATGCTAACAGGTTCTCAGCCTCTGTAGCATGCCTGTCGTGTGTGTGTGTGTGTGTGTGTGTGTGTGTGTGTGTTTACACATGCATGGATACGTTAGTATATTATATATTCTATCAGTTAATTCCGCTAGAGAATCTTGCCTAAAATACTCTTCCTCCATAAAAGTTGCTGAGGTTGTTTGGCTTCCTGAGTTGGCTGCCAGCAGTCACAATGCCCTAATGACTCGTGAGTCACATTCGTGAAGACAGCACTGGTGCCAGAGCAAATGGACCACAACCCTGGGTGATGAGTGCAGCATGAATTTCCTTCCTCCTCTGCCACATCCTGCAAGGATGCTCCTGGCAGGTGTGGATCTGGGCACTGCTTTTGGTTTTCTCTTCCCCTTGATGTCAGAGCTCTGCAGCCTCTAGACAGAGCCTGGGGGTTTGGAAGATACTTTTGCTGCGTCATCATCTGTCCTAAATGAGATAGCCACCCTCCTATTTGTGAACTTTGTCATATCCAGTTTCAGGGTGGAGACACAGGGGGAATGAATGGGAAAAGGGAAATGGGAACTCTAGCCTTCGACTAAGCTGCTGATTCCCAGGACAAGGTCACTCATAATAGGTGGTCATCCGTGCAAAAGCAAAACTAAATATATAGATCTTCAGGACTAATATTTAACACACACATCTGGTATTCAAACTTTCTCTCCAATTTGACACTGCTTCATATAATGGAGTGGTACAATGGAACCAGTCATATTTTTCTGATTTCTAACCATACTAAGGAAGGGTCATCTTCTACAAAAGTTTTCTATGTAGAGGGACTATTAGGTGCCATCAAGCTTACCCCAGGGACTGTTTAGATTGCTCACTGCTTATAGTCTATAATGTCATTAGAAGCATGGACAGTGTCCCCTCCAATTTGGCAGACTGCTCACTCTTTGGCTGGGAGCCAGAGGAAAACTTACCCTCTCTTTAGTGACCATGTGTGTTCAGGGATACCGCATATAACCGCACTAGCTGGACACTTCCACCAATGCATGCCTTTGAAAGAGGCATTCTTGCTTTCTCGGATTGTTTGATTGCGTTGATTTTGCTGATGTTCCAGCAGATGGCAGTAGAGGGTCCTCAGCTAATCTAAGCAATTTTTCATGAAATATTGTCCTCAAAAAATTCACTTTAAAAGTCTTATCCGGATGGTGTGGCTGTGTGTTGCTCCCTTTCCCACAGCCATGAAGACAGGGGTTCTTCTTCAAACTATTTGTCTGTTTTTATTATATATGTGTTTTGCTTGCATGAATGTGTGTGCCTGATACCCACAGAGACCAGAAGAGGGTGCTAGATCCCCTGAAATGGGAATTACAGATACCTGAGACCCACCATCTGAGTGCTGGGAATTGAACCTAGGTCCCCTGCAAGAGCAACAAATGCTGTTAACTGCTAAATCATCTCTCCAGCCCCAAGACATGGGTTATTAATCAGATGTCACTGTTCAACTCCCCCAGAGTGCTGCAGCGACTCTTCAAAATAATATTCTCCATTTCTGAGCTCTTTGGCATATATTTAACTTTGACAGTACTAGTAGCTGGTTGATAACTTAATGTCTCAAAATCAGAAGTAGGTTGAAACTCCTTAAGATATGCAATATTGCAAGAAAAAATAATCAAGCTATCGTTTCTATAGACAAAGGAATAATGAGACATAAAAGCCTTAAAGCCATCAAAGAATTTCATTTTCCAAAATCAAAGTGGTTGTTTTTCCACAAATTTGCATATTTTAGTGTCTTGACAGTCCTACCTGACTGGAAATTTAAAACATCACTTTCATATTGGACACTTTGTAGTCCTCATTTGAAAGCATAGCTTTGTTCTTTGTCATTTGTCCTGAGAAAAAAATAGTGCTGGTTTGGGGGGCGTACAGAGGCAGGAGGATGGCAAGTTTGAGATCAGTCTGGAGTAATTAGTAAATTTTATTTTAGTAAAATTATTAGTAACTTTATTTATTTTCAATAAAGAAAAGAAAAATAGCAAAGATAAGAGAAAGGAAAGGGATAAGACATTATCAAGTCAAGCATTAACAAATGCTATTTGCCCTGCTGCTGGGGGCTGGCCACCACCGTGTTGAACTGCTGAGATACCCACTTCAGCTGCAGAGCAGTGAACAGACTCTCCCACTCTGTTCAGAGAAATGATGGTTCTGTATTCCAGGGCTCCTCTGCAGTGGATGCAGCCAATCTTAGAGAGGAAATATCAGGAGAAAACTTTGCTGTTCCCAGAAGTTCCATCAGCAATGTATCCTGGGTCCGGGTTCTGAGACTATTGTGGGCTGGTAATGTCACAGCCAGTAGGTGACCCCAGGACTGCTGCATCTGTTTGTCTCTGGCACAGAGCAAGGGATCGCAGGTCAGCCAGGTCCCAAGGCTCCTGTGGTTATGCTTCCTGCCTGGGATCCAGCTAGTAGAAAAGAAAGAAGGGATGGAGGAGGGAAAGAGGGAGGGAGGGAGGGAGGAAGAGAGAGAGGGAAGAAGGGAGGGAGGGAGGGAAGGAGGGAGGGAGGGAGGGAAGGAGAAAGAGAGGGAGGGAAGGAGGGAGGGAAGGAGGGAGGGAGGGAGGAAGGGAAGGAAGGAGGGAGGGAGGGAGGGAAGGAAGGAGGGAGGGAGGGAGGGAAGGAAGGAGGGAGGGAGGGAGAAGGAGGGTAAGGTGGAGTGGGGTGGGTGCTGTCCACGGTGACCCACACCTGTATTTAACACTCTGGAGGCTGCGGCAAGAAGAGCACCACAAGTTGGAGGCCAGGTTAGGTCGCACAGAGGTTTATTTCTTATAGTTCTGGGGGTTGAGAAGTCCAAGCTCCAGGTCGTTGACTCTGGAGGCCAATGATCCTATGACTAAGACTGCCCTGACCCAGTGTTTCCAACATTAACAATGTGTGCATGCTGGGAGGAAACAGGACCTGGGAGTGGCTGGTTCTAAGTGTTAACCACCAATGCCTCTGAGATTGCCGTGTAGACAGCATCACACTGAGGACATTGATCACCTGGAATCCCTTTCCAGACACTTAAAAAACAAATCCAACAAGCAGAAAGCCCACTAGCAGCTACAGTCACCCTGACAACCGCCTTCCACACAGCTCCCGAACTCCCTGGTTGCTGGTTATGCTGTACAGGGACATCTCCTGCTGTCTTGTCTAGCCTGGCTTCAAATTCACTGCCACTGAAGCTGTCCTCGAACTCTCAGTCTCCTGAGTGCTGAAACTAGAGATATAGGCCATCACGCTTGACTCATTTTTTCAGGTTTTTGGCCGTCAGCTGGGGGAGGGGCATTTTATTGACTTCTATTGTTCTGGTTAGTTATGCCTTATATAATATAGAATTATGTCCTTGTAATTCATTTTTTGTTCCCACAAGCCACTCAGTTATTCATAGTAAAATGTTATTAAGACTGGATGTGGGGCTCCACCCTGCTAGCTTCCCCGCCAGCCATCCCAGCTTCCATCCAGAGGGCCTTCGGAGTGATCCTTCATCTGGCGAAGGACGGCGATACAGTCGGAGACCCACATTGGAGCACCGGACGGAGCCCCCCGAGGTCCAAATGAGGAGCAGAAGGAGGAAGAACATGAAAAACGAAATCAGTACTGCGAGGGATGCTATCACCCACTGATACAAGGGAACGGATCTGATGAGAGTTTACCAAGGCCAGTTGGACTGGGACTGAACGAGGACGTGATCTAACCAGATTCTCGGAATTTGGCCGGATTCTATGACTGTGGCTGGCCCGAAGTCTTTCTGAAAAGCCATTGACTATGACACTGGGACCTGTTTCCTCTACATATACTGGATTTTGGGGATCCAGTCTGTTTGGACACTCACCTTCCTGGACCTGGAGGGAGGGGGAAGGAACTGGAACTTCCCACAGGGCAGGAAACCCTGACTGCCCTGGGGGACGAAGAGGGAGGAGGAGGGGGAGTGGGGGGAGTGGGAGGGTGTTGGGAGGGGGGGCGGAAATGGAAACTTTTATAATTTAATAAAATTTACTTTAAAAAAAAAAGACTGGATGTGTTCTTAGATTTGACTTGCCAGTATTTTATTGAGTATCTTTGCATCAATGTTCATGAGTGAGATTGGTCTGTGATTCTCTTTCTTAGTAACGTCTTCGTGTGGGTATCAAGGTAATTGTAGCCTCATAAAAAGAGTTTGACAATGTACCTTCTGTTTCTATTGTGTGGAACAATTTGAGGAGTATTGGTATTAGTTGTTCTTTGAAAATCTTGTAGAATTCTGAGCTGAAACCATCTGGTCCTGGGCTTTTTTTTGGTTGGAAGACTTTTGATGACTGTTTCTACTTCTTTAGCATTTATAGATCTATTTAATTTGCTTATCTGATCTTCATTTAATTTTGATAAGTGATATTTATCCAGAAAGTTGTCCATTTCCTTTAAGTTTTTCAATTTTGTGGAGTACAGGTTTTTGAAATATTACCTAATCTGCGTCTATTGTTATGACCCCCTTTTCATTTCTGATTTTGTTAATTTGGATGTTCTCTCTCTGCCTTTAGGTTAGTTTGAATAAAGTTTTATCTATTTTGTTGATTTTCTTGAAGAACCAACTCTTTTTCTCATTGATTCTTTGTGTTGTTTTCTTTGTTTCTATTGTTGATTTCAGCTCTCAATTTGATTATTTCCTGCCATCTTGTTCTCCTAGATGAGTTTGCTTCTTTTTGTTCTAAAGTTTTTAAATGTTCTGTTAATTCACTAGTATGGAATTTTTTCCCAGCTTCTTTATATAGGCATTAATGCTATGAGCTTTCCTCTTAACAAGGCTTTTATTGTGCCCCATAAATTTGGGTATGTTGTGTGGTCATTTTCATTGAATTTTAGGAAGTCTTTAATTTCTCCCTTTATTTCTTCTTGACCCATTGATGCTTCAGGTTAGCATTGTTTAATTTCCATGTATTTGTGGGCTTTCTGGAATTAGCATTGCTGTTGAATTCTAATTTTAAGCCATGGTGATCTGATAAAATACATGGGGTTATTCCAATTTTTTTATCTGTTGAGGTTTGTTTTGCTTCCTAGTACATGGTCAATTTTTGAGAAGGTTCCATGAGGTACTGAGAAGAAGATATATTCTTTTATGTTTGAATGGAATGTTCTATAGATGCCTGTTTAGTCCATTTGAGTCATAACATCTGTTAGTTCCCTTATTTCTCTGTTAATTTTTTGTCTGACAGACCTGTCCAGTGGTGAGAGTGGAGTGTTGAAGTCTCCCACTATTAGTGTGTGGGCTTTAATGTGTAATTTGAGCTTGAGAAGTGTTTCTTTTACATATGAGGGAGCCCTTGTATTTGGGGCATAAATGTTCAGTATTGAGATTTCCTCTTGATGAATTTTTCCTGTGACTAATATGAAATGTCTTTATCCTTTTGATTGATTTTAGTTTGAAGCCTATTTTGTTAGATATTAGGATAGCTACACCAGCTTGTTTATTAGGTCCATTTGACTGGAAAATTTTTTTCACAATCCTTTACTCTGAGGCAATGTCTGTCTTTAAGGTCGAGGTGTGTTTCTTGTATGCAGCAAAAGGATGGATTCTGTTTTCATAGCCAATCTGTTAGCCCGTGTCTTTTTATAGGTGAGTTGAGTTCATTTATTTTAATGATCAGTGATTGCTATCTCCTATTAATTTAATTTTTGTCGGTGGTGATGTTAATTTGTTTATTTTTCCCTTCTTTGGGATTTGCTGCTGTGAGTTCATCAATTGCCTGTGTTTTTATTAATGTAGTCAACTTCCTTGGGTTAGAGTTTTCCTTCTAGGACTTTGTGTAGGGCTGTGCTTGTGGCTAGGTATTGGTTAAATCTGGTTCTGTCATGGAATATCTTGTTTTGTCCTTCTATGGTGATTGAAAGTTTTGCTGGGTATAGTAGTCTGGGCTGGCATCCAAGGTCTCTTAATGTCTGCATAATGCTTGACCAGGACCTTCTGGCTTTCATTGTTTCCATTGATATGTCTGCTTTTATATGTTACTTGGCCTTTTTCCTTTGTAGCTCTTAATATTATTTCTTTATTCTGCATATTTAATGTTTTGTTTATTATGTGGCGAGGGGATTTTTTTTATCCAGTCTATTTGGTGTTCTGTAAGCTTCTTGTATCTTCATAGGCATGTCTTTCTTTAGGCTGTGAAAGTTTTCTTCTATGATTTTGTTAAACATATTTTCTGTGCTTTTGAGTTGAACTTCTCCTTCTTCTATACCCATTATTCTTAGGTTTGGTCTTTCCATGGTGTCCCATATTTCCTGGATATTTTGTGTTAAACTTTTGTTAGACTTAATGTTTTCTTTGATGAGTATAATTATTCTATTGTATTGTCAGCGCTTCAGATTCTCTCTTCCATCTCTTGTATTCTGCTGTTTATGCTTGCATTTGTGGTTCCTGATTGTTTGCTCATGATTTCTGTTTCTATAATTTCCTCAGCTTGTGCTTTTTTTATTGTCTCTATTTCACGTTTCAAGTCTTGAATAGTTTCTTTCATATGTTTGATTTCTTTTTCTTGGTTTTCTTTAAGGAATTTGCTGATGTCTTCTGATTTTTTTGTTTGTCTTTTCCTCCATTTCTTTGAGGGAATTTTCATTTCCTCTTTAAGGGCCTCAAACATTCTCCTAAAGTTATTTTTAGGTCATTTTCTTCTGCTTCATCTATATTTGGTTGTTCAAGTCTTGCTGTTGTAGGGTCACAAGTTTTTACTGGTGTCGTGTTGTTCTTATGTTATGTGTGTTCTTTTCTTATCTACTCATCTTTTCCTCCGACTGGTGTAGTTGGGACTGTCTGTGACTCTGGCAATCAATCTTCCAGGTGCCAGTAGATCCAAGGCTCAGACGGTTGCTCCTCATGGTGCAGTCAGCCCACGGTTCCAGTCACCCTGGAAGTACCTAGAGACCTCCCTGCACTACCAGAGGTCATTCAGGCCTGCTCCCACAGAGATTACTTGCTTGGGGATCTTTTTGTTGATGTTGCTGCCTTGGGCCTGCTCTGGCAGAAGTTCTGGCTCAGGCCTACTCCCTCAGCAGTTCCCCCGCAGACGTCTCTGGTTCTGGCTTATTTCCTCAGATGTCCCAGACTCACATCCGGACCCACAGAGGTCTCTGATTCCTTCCTACTCCCTTGGAGGTCCCAGACTCATGTCCAGACCCGCAGAGGTCCTGGCTCAGGTCTCTTCAGAAAAATTTTAATCAGAAACCTGTATTGCGTTTTCATTATTTATTTCTTAGATGCACCTGAGTGTGTGTATGTTAATGCAAGATATAAAAGAGGAAGAATCCTGGACCTGGGGCCCTCAAAATCTTTGGTGACCAGATCTGAGTCCCGCCTTTCTGTCCTGGCCAGAAAGGACACTGTGTATGTCCATTACTCAGCCAGTCTTCTGCTTTATGCTTTGCCATAAGACTATACCCAAGCTTTGCCGGTCTGGCTTTTTAAGCACAAAAGCCGCAACCTGATTTGGCGCTGTTTAGTTAGCAAGGACAACTAACAAAGCAGAGCTGTAGAAGCCATGAAAGCAAGAGCGGTACATTTAGGGACTTTACTAGAACTGTGAACTATGATGGATTAGGTCCTTGTTTTCATTTTGGCAGATGCTGGGGTCTACGTGATGGGTTCTGAGGTCAGGACAGTGCTTCTAACGTGATGTCCGTTGTTTGAAGTCTAAGGGCCCCTTCCATTCTACACTGGTTCAATGGGCATGAGTCAAATGGACTCTTCATGGGATAGTGGGTTATTTCATCCCTTCAGTATTAATTATTTAACAGAATTTACTCGCTGTCTTACATAGTTAAGTAGGTGGTTAAGCAAGCAGGATCCTACAGTGAGAGCTTGGATTAATGACCCGGCCGTGGCAGCAAGCAGAGCAGCGGAAGGGCTTAGAGACAGCTAGGGGCCAGTGCAGAGATGTGGGCCTTCTTCAAGGCCCTGACAGCTTGTTTTCAGGGTCAGCCCACTGCAGGTTGGGTGGATTGTAGTATGTCTGCCTGTTGTGGGCTGTAGTCCACTGTAGGCTGCCAGGACTAGCATATGATGGCTTAGCTAGTGCCACAAACCCCACGCCCATGAGCAGTAATCCTCAACTGTTCCTAGAAATATCTGCTTCTTTGTCTTAGGCACAGGGGTCCATAGGATCTCTGAGATTTGACTCCAGCATATTGTTCATTGTCCTCCTTTCAACTGTACCCCAGTAGGTGACACGGGGTACACACGGGTGGGCCTTTTTGACTGTCTGGTACCCTAGGCTTGTAGTGTCTGTAGTAGGCCTTTTGTGATCTTTTTGCATTTTTTTCTGTTTTTGAAGCTATAGGAAGTTATTGCTTCTTGAATTCGGATGTTTTCCATATACCCTTGTTGGAAAGCCATGAGGTCAGCATTTAAGGCCTCATTAAAGTGTGTGTGTGGTGGTGGGGGGTGAATCCTGCAGCAATCTAGTCCAGGTCAGTTGGCCTATAAAACCTCTCTCAGAATCAATCCATTCAAAGGCAAAAATGGGTTGGCTTATAGGTGGCAACTGGAGCCCCCCCCAAAAAGGAATTCTTTAAGTTAAGAACTGTATATACTTCTTTTTCAGGGGGACAGGAGGCTCAGGAGAGTGGGGAAGGGGATAGAACCATGGCATGGGTTATCTCTACACATATGTTGACCTTTCTGAGTTCCCATACTGATTAGTCATCCTGGGTGTCCAGCTTTAGGACCAGGAACCTGGGGCATTCCAAGGGGAATGGCAGGGGATACGATCCTATAGCTTGTAAGTGTGTTTAGCGGTCCCCTCTTTGACTTCCTAGCTCCTGGGATACTGTTTGATGCATAATGAGGTAGCAGTACTTACTGGTGACAACTGGTGCTTGGTGGGTGGCCAGTCCTGCTGGGTTGTTTCAGCCCAGACTCTAGGATACTGTTTGCTGCCAGTCCTGAAGGTATCCCAAAGACTGAACACTATTTTGGGGTGTTGGACTTGATTGGAGGAGATATTCCTCTGACAGAAGGCAGGTCACAAGAAAACAAATTGGGGAACTGAGTGGCATTCAAGGTAAGATGGGTGGTGGCCTCTCCAAAGGATATGGTTTCAGGTAGTTTTGTAATAAATCTCTCCCAACTAGGGCATAAGGCTAGTCTGACATTACTAAGATGGGTGTCACTAGTACCTTGACCCAAGTCTACCACCCAGGAGGCCATCCAGTCCAATTGCCCCTTGGATGGCTGTCTATCAAGACATCATCAGTTGGAGTGGTTCTGTCTGGACTGAATGGGCGGTGCCTGTGTTGATCAGAAATTTAACAGATTTGACCCCCACCTTTAATATTACCCTAGTGTGGTAGTTTGAATGAAAATGTCCCTATAGGCTCAATATGTGGCCTTGTTGGGTAGGTGTGGCCTTGTGGGAGGAAATGTGTCACTGGGGGTGGGCTTTGAAGTTTCAGGTGTTCAAGCCAGGCCCAGTCACTCTTCCTGCTGCCTGTCAACCCAGATTTAGAACTCTCAGCTCCTTCTCCAGCACCATGGCTCTCTGTGTATTGCCATGCTTCCTGCCAGGATGATAATGAACTAAACCTCTAAATCTGTAAGCCAGCCCCAATTCAATGTTTCTCTTTATAGGAATTGCTGTGGTCATAGTGTCTCATTGGAGCAATAGAAACTCTAAGTAAGATGACCTGGGCCCTGAGAGTTCGGTGGAATGGAGCTCCAGCCATGCCAGTTCTCACCCAAATATAGGACAGGGCATCCTTTCCTCTTCTGATTTGGGCATTTACTTTTTAGTGTCCTTCTTGCTTGTAATAAGCACATTTTTTTGTTGTTTTTGCTTTGTTTGGTCTCCTACTTAATCATTTAATTATTTTTTTGTTGGTTTTGGCCTTTTCCTCTGAGATCTTTCTTATCAGTCTTCCTGGGCATTGTCATTATTGCCTGGTTCAATCACACACACACACACACACACACACACACACACACACACACACACACACTTTATATATCTGTTGCAACTTTTTGTAGTTAACCCCTACTTGACTAGAGGACAGCTTTTCTACTCTCAAGCCAGAGTTACTTTCTCATTGTTGTCAAAACTAACAACTACTATTTAAGGGCTGACAAGATCATTCCACACCTAAAGATACCTGACTCCAAGCCTGACAATCTGTGTTAAAGTCTCTCGGACGTACAATGTGGAAGGAAAGAACTGACTTCTGAAAGTTGTCTCCTGACCCTCACATGTGTGCTGCAACACAACACACACAACACAGACACACAACATAAATAAAATGCAATTTTGGGGACTGGAGAGGTGACTCAGGGGGTAAGAGTGTTGGCTACTCTGCCAGAGGTCCTGACTTCAATTTCCAGCAACCACAAGGTGGCTCACAGCCATCTATAATGAGATCTGGTGCTCTCGTCTAGTGTGCAGGCCAGAACATGCAGACAGACACTGTATACATAATAAATAAATCTTTAAATAAATAAATAAAATGCAATCTTTAAAAGGGTGGGAAAGGAAGGGTTTGTTTAGCACACAGTTTGAGGGTACAGTTCATCGCTGTGGGAAGGCGTGGTTGTAGGAGCAGAGATTGGCTACTCACACCTGGAATCGGGAAGCAAAGTTCGTGCCCAGATAAATTCCTCCTTTTTATTCCATCCAGTGTCGCCCAAATTGAGGTTGAATGTTCCCACCTTAGTCATCCAATCTAGCTAATCCCCCACAATCAAGCCCAGAAGTTTGTTTCCATGGTGATTCTATGTCCCACAGGAGTTTACAATCAAGATTAATTATTATTGCGCTCATGTGTCTAGAAGCTACAAGTCCAAGTAAGTCCTGGTAAGCCTACATCCTGGCTCACGGTGCCTGTGTGTATGATAACTATGAAGCTTACTGGCTACTCACCCTTGTCTATCACGCTTTAGTTGTCAAGGATAAATGTTTCCTTTTAAAATGAGGTTATCTGTGGTGAAAGTGTAGGATATGAAAATGTCAATCTCTTTTGAAAGCCCTTTGAAATAATCTTGAGTTCTTTTCAACAAAGCAGTGGTTGTTAGATAAAAACTGTCTTAGGAAAATCTTTTCACTATTAAAGGTAGCATTTGCTCTATATGTTCACAGAACTCTTAAGTTTCCAGGGACATTTTCTAAGACAGTGACAAATAACATGTAATAAGCCATCTGTGACATTTCCCCAGGGCTTCTAGTACAGTCGCTGCAGAATGAAAATGCTGTTCTTCAGGTCTTCCTGGACAAAGGGGACAGTGGTGAACCCTGGACCCAGATACCTGAGTCTACACTAATGACGTGGCTTGAATCTTCTACCTACTTCTTATGACTATGCACAATTCACACTGGTCATACAACCCAGCCTTCGCAGATTTGGTGGCAATGCTGGACTCTCCAGTGGCTGAAGCACAGCCCACATCTTTCCTAGACTTGTCAGATAAACCTGTGAGTGTGTGGTGTGAGTGTGTGTGTGTGTGCGTGTGTGTGCATGTATATGTGTGTGTGTGTGTGTGTGAGAGAGAGAGAGAGAGAGAGAGAGAGAGAGAGAGAGAGAGAGAGAGGGAGGGAGAGAGAGAGAGAGAGAGAGAGAGAGAGAGAGAGAGAGAGAGAGATGCAATTAGCATAAAAAGAGTGACAGTCATGAGGAGGCTTGTAGAGAATGTCTGCCAGTACTTTGAACATTTGAACATTAGTAAGAGGTCTGGCTGCGCTATACATACATTCCTACCTGAAGCCTCCCCTGTGGAGGGAACGTGGTGGAAAGACAGATCTGAGGAGGCAGAGTGGGAAAGCTTCTTTCCACACAAACAGTGCCGGAGGCTGGCATCAAGGCATTGGTTGTTCTTTTTAGTAATTAAGTCAGGGTGGCAAAGCAAACATTCTGTTGATGTTATTACACAATTTAAGATGCAATGACAGGAGTGGATTGGTGCTTCCAGGAGCAGTTGTGTCTCACATCAGCAGAATTCTAAGTTACTAAAAACATTTAAATGTCATAGTCTCTAAGTATTTTAAAATGTTTGATGATTACCTATCTTGAGGAATACATTGTTGTGCATCTAGAAAACGTAACTAACATATGTATGATGAATATGGGTTACTATCAACCTGCAATTCTTAATAAGCTATATAGTCTAAAGACTAAAGCGTCAAATTATAAAAATAAACAATCTGTAAATATATACAATATAAGTATAAGGACAATGACTTCTAAATTGAAACAATATACAAAAATATCTTAATCAGAGGTAGAAATGTATAGTGCAATATGACAAAAATATCCTTAATTTCCATCGATGTACAAAATATCCTAAACAGAAGTAGGAACAAACATACAATATGACAAATATAACTTTACATTTGTAACAATATACAAAAATATTTTAAACAGAAGTATAAGCATATATACAATATGACAAACATAATTTTGAATTTGTATCAACATACAAATTATCTTAAACAAGAATAGGAAAATAATTTCACATTTGTATCAATATACAAGAATCCATACCAATGCAAATTATCTAAAACGGATAGTTGCTATTGCTATTTTAGTTTACAAGCAGATACAATAATCTACTATATTGTCCTATCCCATCTATCCCCCTCTTTTCTGTTCCCAATGAGAGTACTGAGTCTAATCTTTATTGCTCCGCCCCAACTCTGTAACAGCTAATAACCAACCCCTTAAAATTTTACAAAGCCCTGAAAAAAAACTAAAAACCATCCACACCAGCTTTGCTTCCCCTTCCTATCTATGTGAAGCTGGCCCTCGCTACCCCTCCGCCATCCTTGCAGTTAGGCACCTTGGATCATCACCATCCCCGGTCAGTTGACCATGAGCAGAAGCAGTTGCAGGTCTTTGAGTTTGGGGATACATGCTACTCTCCATTTTGACTGATGGGCTTTATGGGTCTGGTACTTAAGAACTAGAACCTCTGAGCCCTTGCTATAATACTCAAAGATGTGTGTGATATGGGGGCCAGCAAGATGGTTCAGCAGGAAAAGTCTCTTGCTGCCAAGCCTAAGGTCAATTCTCAGGACCCACATGGTGGAAGGAGAGAACCATCCCCCCAAAGTAGACCTCTAACCACTACAGATGTTCTGTGACACTTGTAGCCTCCCACAAACACACACACACACATACACACACACACACACACACACACACACACACACACACAGAGAGAGAGAGAGAGAGAGAGAGAGAGAGAGAGAATAAATAAGCAAATAAATGAACAAATGTAATGAAAAAAGAAGTTATGTAATGTGGGAAGAAAAATAAACCTTCATTTTGGGATGTCAGTCATACTTGCTGTATGACTTTTTATTTGATATCTTTTAGGTGGTTATTATAAAAAATGTTAAGAGTCATTGCAGGAGATAGGCATGTTTACTGCCTCGATTACGGTATTGTCATTATAGACACGTGCATATGTGCAAATGCATCAAATCGTATCCATTAAACACATGCAGTTTTTGACTGTCAGTTTTGCCTCAAAAAAGCTATTTTAAAAAATCTGCCTTTTCGCATGAAGAAAAGCACATCCTGTGCCACTGAGTAAGGGATATATTTATAGTTGAACAGTGTCATTTGCAAACCTACTCCCTAGTTGAGTGTGGTGGCTCATACCTGTGGTCTCAGTACTTGGGAAGTTAAGGCAGGAGCATTGGTTTAAGGTCATCCTTGGCTATGTAGCAAATTTGAGGCCAACCTGGGCTACATACAACTCTACCTCATAAACAACACCAAAACCAAACTTGCTTTCTGGACTCCAGTGCCCCTAAGGGCACTTGTCCTTCGTCATCCATGGTATACGCTGCATATTTCATGGCATCTGGAGTCCAGAGGTCTCTGCCATTATGGCATATGGGACAGCCAAGGGTGAGCTTAGGTGGGGAGAGAGATGTGGGATGAGAAGGGAGCTTTAATTATTCTCATTTTCAGTTGGAAAACGGTTTACTTTTGTTGGTAGCATACGCCCTCAAAGTCAAATGAGGACTCTGGAGCCCATATCTGTCACCACTGTGCTAAATTATGCTCGATGGAGTTGGATCCACTTCATAAATCTAAGCAGAATACATCCAAATGCTTTCCTTGCAAATTTACTATGGTTCTACTGAAAACTTGAAAAAAAATGTGGGTTGCAATTCATCCTCGAGTTGTGGAATCAATCACATTACAAGCTCGAAGGGAACATGATAGAAAATCCCAGACTGCGTTGGCACCGCTCTAGAAGTCTCATGGCGACTGTGTTTGTTATACACACATGCCCACATATATGTGATTAATATATTAACTGCATTGGAGCTGGAGAGATGGCTCAGTGGTTAAGAGCGCTTGCTGCTTTTGCAGAGGACCTCAGTCCTGTTGCCAGCACCCATAACAAAGCTTACAATCATCTGTCACGCCATTTCCAGAGGATCCTGTGTCCTCTCCTCACTTCAGAGAGTACCAGGCACACACATGGTACAAAGACATACGTGCAGGTAAACACTCACACATTAAAAAACATTTAAATGTGTTAACAGCAGCTTCTGCTCCATATTGTAGCCAATAGAGATTAAAAATATCTCAAGTCGTGCTTGTCTTTAAATGTTTGTGAAGTTAGCAAGAATGAAAAATGTTATGGGTGGGGCTGGGTTGTGGCTCAGTTGGTAGAGTACTCTCTTCTCATGCACAAAACCCTGGGTGCAATTCGCAGCATTCATAACTCATGCCTGTAAGCCCAGCTCTCAGAAGTCAGAGGTAGAAGGATCAAGAGTTCAAGGACTACAAAGCATGTTTATGGCCAGCTTGGGATGTAGGAGACTCTACCTAAACAAACAAACAAAAATAAAAACCCAAAACCTTACATTTGGAGGAGAGTCAGAATGGCCCAGTGTTCTTGACTGCAAAGCGTGAGTTGAATGAAGCTGCTTTATTTTCGAAAACACCAGTGTCAGCGTGCTCCCTGGAAACAGGATCTGCTTCTGTGTTCCAGCTCCCAAGCCTGTGGCATCTCTCCAGCACACCTGGAAACGGGAATATCAAGGTCAGACATCTTTCTTTTTAAGTAACCCGTCAAAGGACTGGGTGCCGAGCCACAGAGACTAGGAAGTGTCCCATCAGAGCCCTCCTCCCCTGTTCCCTCCACACTCAGAGACCCCTCTCTGCCAACCTCATTCTGCCCCTACCTAACTTCAGTCTTTTTCAGACTGGAAGTTCTGCCTTACTTGAGAAGAGAATAAATTATGATACACTGTTGAAAGGAAAGCAAAACAGAGAGGACCATAAAGGAAGTAAAATTTAATGCTTAGCAAGCAATTAAGCGTTCATGTGACACCTTCTGTTTCTCAGGCGTTAGCACACATGGGACTCCTCTGGGGAATGTATGAGCAAGAGAGTGTGTCAGGAGGATCAGGTAGGGCCAGACATCCTACATCGCTAGCAGATTTCCTGGTGACATTGACCTGCTGGTCCCAGAGCACATCTGGAGTAGATCTTTAGTATTGAGGTTGTTACACAGTTGGATCATGAAACTAACTCTGATGGCATACACAAAGTTTGCTCTAGTCATGAAGTTTCTTACATGCATCCTGTCCATTTACATAATTACTCCATCAACATAGGCTTAAATAGTTTCATTTTGTTGTTTTATTTTTTAATTACAAATATTTTATGTGTATGCGTGTTTTGCTTGCATGGTTATATGTATGTATGTATGCATGCATGCATGCATGCATGTATGTATGTATGTGTATTAAGTGCCTGTCTGGTGCCCTAGGGAGTCAAAAGAGGGTGTCATATCCCCTGGAACTGTGGTTATGGATGGTTGTGAGTTGTGTGGGTTTTGAGAACTAAACTTGGACCCTCTGCAAAAACAATAAGTCCTCCTAACTGCTAAGACATCTTTCTAATCTCTGTGGCATTTTAGAAAGAAGTAAAATATCATAAACTGAGTTTACATTTACATGTGTGTGTGTGTCTCTCTCTCTCTCTCTGTGTGTGTGTGTGTGTGTGTGTGTGATGTTTGCATGTATGCGTGTAGGCACAATGTAATGACAATTTCATAGAGGCCAGATGACAGCTTGTGGGAGCCAGTTTTCTCTTTCTTTGGTCCTTAGACTTGGTGGCAAATAACTTTACCCTCTTGTCTGAAGGTTTCTATTGCTGTGAAGAGACACCATGACTACAGCAACTCTCATAAAGCAAAAACATTTCATTGGGGTGGCTTACATTTTCGGAGGTTTAGTCCATTATCATCATGGTGTGAAATGGTGGCATGCAAGTAGACTTGGAAGAAGTAGCTGAGACTCCCACATCTTGACTCCCAGGCAATAGGACGTGGCCTGAGACACCATGTGTGACTTGAGCATATATGAGACCTCAAAGCCCGCTTCTACAGTTATGCACTTCCTCCAAGGCCACACCCACTCCAACAAAGCCACACCTCCTAATAGTGCCACTCCCTTTGGGGGTTCTTTTCTTTCAAACCATCACACCACTGACCCATTTCACTGGTCCCCTTTAAGTATTTTCTCTCTCTCTCTCTCTCTCTCTCTCTCTCTCTCTCTCTCTCTCTTGTTTTGAGACAGAGTTTTTCTGTATAGACATGACTATCCTGGAACTCACTCTATAGACCAGGATGGCCTCAAACTCAGAGATCCACCTGCCTCTGTCTCTCTTTTGCTGGGATTAAAGGCATGTACCACCATTTCATGGCAAATAACCTTAAATATTTCTTAGAAGGTGGGACTTCCAGAAATAAATTCCAGTCTTAATCTCTCCCCTTTTCTGAAGGCTAGTCTTTCTAAAGGTAAAACTCTAGGTTTGAAGCCTTTTCCCTTCACTGCTTGGACTGTTTGTGTTGGATAGTCTTATGCCAGCTTGATAAGAGCTAAAGTCATCTGAGAGGAGGAAACTTCAATTACGAAAATGCCTCCATAAGATCCAGTTGCAAGACATTTTCTTAAGTAGTGTTTAATGGGGGAGAGCCCAGCCCACTGTCGGTGGTGCCATCCCTGGGCTGATGGTCCTGTACTCTATAAGAAAACAGGCTGAAGCCAGGCAGTGGTGGTGCACAGCTTTAATCCCAGCACCCGGGAGGAAGAGACAGGTGAATCTCTGTGAGTTCAAGGACAGCCTGATCTACTGAGTGAGTTCCAGGACAGGCTCCAAAGCTACAGAGAAACCCTGTCTTGTAAAACAAACCAACCAACCAAATAAGTAAATAAGAAAGAAAGAAAGAAAAACAAAAAAAGTAAAGAAAGCAGGATGAGTAAGCCATGGGGAACAAGTCAGTAAACAGCACCCCTCCATGGCTTCTTAATCAGCTGCCTCCAGGTTCCTGCCCTGTTTGAGTTCTGCCCTGACTTCCTTCAGTGATGAACTATGATGTGGACGTGTAAACCAAACAAACCCTTTTCTCCCCAACTTACTTTTGGTCATGGTGTTTCGTCACAGCAACAGTAATCCTGATAGGACAATGTTGCTGGCTACTTATCGTTTCTTCTGATAAGACAGGGGCATCAGTTTTATTGAGAACCACTTATGTGTGATAATTTGCTTCTGTTTTCAAAGTTCTCTCTCTCTCTCCATCTTTGGCCTTTGACAGTTCATAATGCCGTGTTAAGGCATGAATGTCCTTGAGGCCATTCTAGTTGAAATCTAGCAGACTTCTTGGATGTGAAGGTTAATATTTTCTCATCAAATTTGTAAGATCTTAGTGGTTATTTCTCAAAAAATTCTTTCCCTATCTCCCTGTCTCTTCTCCCCTGTGTACAGCTAGAACAACTAACGGTATCCTACCAAAGTTTCAAGTTCTTTCGATTTGGCTTTTCTCTATGGCTTTTCATATGTCTTCCTCAGACTATGCAACATCAACTGGCCAACCCTCTCAATTGCTAATTCTCTATTTTTCTGACTCAATCTCTGGTTGTATATTTGGAACAGAATTTTCATTTCCGTGATTACATCTTTAACTTACAGCATTAAAGTATAATCTCTACATAATTAACATTCTGTTTTGATGTGGTATTGTTCTTATATTTTTCTTTAGTTTTTGAGAAATGGTTTAATTTTTTGACTGTATTTATAACAGCTCATTCAAGATCTTTGTTGGGGTAGCTGAAGAGATGGCTCAGTGGTTAAGAGCACTGACTGCTCTTCCAGAGGACCCAGGTTCAATTCCCGGCACCCACATGGCAGCTAATACTTGTCTGTAAATCCAAGATCTAATACCCTAATATACATGCAGGCAGTGCAAATAAAATAAAAATAAATTATTTTTTAAATGTATTTCTCTAGTAAGTCTAACACCCATGTTATCTTTGGGTCAGTCTCAGCTACCTCTTAGCCTGTGTCTTTTCTTGTCCTGTTATCTATCTTGTAACTTTTTTGTTTGTTTGTTTTCAAGACAGAGTTTCTCTGTGAACAGTTCTGGCTGTCCTGGAACTTACTTTATAGACCAGGCTGGCCTCAAACTCACAAAGCTCCACCTGCCTCTGCCTCCTGAGTGTTGGAATTAAAGGTGTGCACCACTACCAGCTGGCCTGTATCTTGTAACTTCTTGTCAAAAATTGGACATTGAAAATAATATGATAACTCTGGAAATAATACTTCCCCCTTTCCCAGGGTTGATACTGGGAAACAATAGTCCATTGTTGCTACTGTTTATTGTTGTTGCCCTTTTGCTTGCTTAGTGGGTCTTTTGGGCTAATTCTATAATCTATGTATTTGTGACTAGATGTCATCAATGCATCACTGTAGTCATCCATAACCTGTACTGATTATTTTTCTTGTTACTCTGATCAAATATCTGACAAGAAACAACTTAAGGGAGGTAGGCTTTTTGTGACTCACAGTTTGAGAGAGATACGGTCTCTCACAGTGAAGAAGGAATGGTAGGTGACTGGAGCAGTTCGTGGCATTGGTAGCAGGAGCAGGCAGCACAGATTGCTCATATTTAACCAGCAGACCAGGAAGCAGAGAGGGAACCGGTCTCCAAACCCGAGGGTCTATGCTTCAACCAGTAAGATATGCCCTGTGACCCATCTCCTCCAGCAAGGGCCCACGTTCAAAAGGGCCCCAAACTTTCTACAACAGCACTCTACCAGTTGGGGACTGACTTCAGAAGCTCAAGCATGTAAGCCTTAGTCAATTAAAAGCATACGGGTGTAACTGCTGCTTGTTTGAGATGACCTCACTGTCCCTGAAACTCCCTTAGCTGTGCTTAAAATAAGCCTGCTGCTCCTCTCAGGGTCATCGCCATTTTGTACCAGTGAATGACCCTACACGCATGCGGGAATATTAAGAAACACTCTTTGTTTTAACATGTTATTTGAGTCTGGGGTCTTCCTTCAGCATTTCCCCGAACTCTTACAGTATTAGAGCCTCCTTCATTGGGATTCCAGAAAATACTGAAGACCAGCTGAGACATCCAGCTATGAGGACTGAGTAACTCCTGGATTCTTGGACCTCCTGTTCATAGGCAGCCATTGTTGGATTAGCTGGACCATAGCCTATATGTCATTCTAACGCATCCCCTTTTTATGTATAGAGAGATTCATTTTGTAAGTTCTGCTACTTGAGAGAGCCCTGACTCCTGTGTTGCTTATCTTTCGGTTGACATGACATAATTAGAATCATCTGAGAAGAAGGAACCTCAGCTGAGAAGATGCCTCCATCAGACTAGCCCATAGGCACATCTGTAGGGCAGTTTTAAAATTAATGATTAAAGTAGGAGGGTCCAGCATTGGCAGCTGTACCACCCCTGGGCAGGTAGTCTTTGGCTGTACAAGACAATGAACTGAGCAAGGCAATAAACACCATTCCTCCATGGCCTTTGCTCTAGTTCCTTCTTCTAGGTTTCTGCCTTGAGCTTCTGCTCTGACTTCTCTCAGTGAAGAACCATGATCAGACATGGAAGTCAAATAAACCCTTTCCCCTCAAAGTTCCTTTCGGTCTTGGTGTTTATCATAGCAACAGAAAGCCAAGTAGGACAAATCCCCTCCCCATGCCTTTGCATTTCTGTCCATTTTCCAGGTTTGACCCCTCAAGCCTCTGTAACCCTTACAGTCATCCTGTAACCACATATGCACATTAGATACATTTGTTGCTGCGTAATATGTGATCAAAGAGTTAATATTGGTACTTAGATTGAAATATATGAACAGGCTTTTGCCTCTGCTAGGGCTAAGAAGGAACACAGGACTGAATAGCAAATTGCTGCTGCTGAAAACACTGTCCCTTATGATTTTATTGTTATTCAATAATTCTGACATTGTAGAAAAACGCAAACATGTTGGCCTCTTTCTAACAAAGCAAACTCATAATAGCTACATAGCCATACCCTCTTGTAATAAAATAAAAGCCAAACCAATAACAAGCAAGCAAACAAGACCCCACAAAATCAAAACAAGAGACCGTCTACGTGAGTGTCTGGGGGCCATGTCACGTCCAAGCCATCACGGGTCCTTGCTTGGTTAGCTTATTGGCTCTCCAGTGATTAAAGACTTCCTCGGGTCCTTCCTGTGTTTAGAGCTAGGGCTGTGTGTGCGTGCTGGGCTTGTCTTCAATTCTCAGGCAGACCCGACAGCTTCCTGGAGTGGCACATCCTGCTTGTTCTAAGTCTCAGAGTTGGCTGAAGGTGGAAAACTGGGGCTGTTTCAAGTCTGTCCCGGGCCTGAGCTCAGTTGTGTTTATGGAAAAATCTTTTTAAGATTTCAGAAATATTTCTCATCTTTTCAACTCCTTCCTCCTTGGACGTCTCACTCCCCAGGTATTTTCTTTTAGGATTTTTTTACTACTTTTATTTTTTATGTGTATGGATGGTTTGCCTGTCTGCATACCACATGCTTGCCTGGTGACTGTGGAGGCCAGAAGAGGTCATTGACTCCCCTGGAATTTGAGTTACAAATGGTTGTTCACTGTCATGGGACGTTGGGAATTGAACCCTGATCCTCTGGAAGAGCAGCCCTTGTTCCTAATTGCTGAGTCATCTCCTTTAAAGGTTTAGAAATGATTACAATTTTTTTAGCACTTCATAACACATGACTGTGTTTGATCAATCTCACCCCCAGTTTCCTTCCCCTCCAGTTCCTTCACTGTCCTTTCCCACCACTACCACTACCCCCTCCTTTTCAGTTTTAGCCTCTGCTCAGCTCCAACCAGCTCCAACCAGCTCCAACCAGCTCCAGCAGCTGCAGTGCTAAACACTTGTGGTGTTGTTGTTGTTGCTGTTATTGTTGTTTAACCTGGCAAATTGCTCCATTTTCTATGAAAGTATTGTTAGTCATGTTATCTAAAGACAAGTCCTACCAGGATATTATCAGACAAGTCAAATAGTTCTGAGTCTTAGGGAACGGACTTTTTGAGGCACCCAGGTCCTGTTGGTCCTTTTGGCGGATGTCAGAGTGACTTTCCACAGCAGTTAGGGCTTCAGAACCCACGGTGCTCTAGTCTATGTCTGTTTTCTAACAAAACTACTCATACATATAAGCATCATACTTACTGGTCTAAGAGAAAGCCTCACGTAGGATGGCTCTAGTCCTGATAATGCTGCCCAGCCCTTAGTTCTTGTATTAAAAATCAGCTGTTTATTGTACATAGATGTTAGTTAAGTTGGTATGCTCCTCAGCACCCCCCTAGGGCTTGTTAGAAATAGGGTCTGAGCCAGGCGGTGGTGGCACACGCCTTTAATTCTAGCACTCGGGAGGCAGAGGCAGGCAGATCTCTGTGAGTTCGAGGCCAGCCTGGTCTATAAGAGCTAGTTCCAGGACAGGCTCCAAAACTACAGAGAAACCCTGTCTCGGAAAACCAAAACCAAAACCAAACAAACAAACAAAAAAGCAACAAGCTCTGAGGTGGGGCTTGGGAATGTACATTTCTAGTGTTTTTGTTTGTTTGTTTTTTAATTTTAAGATGGTGTGTGTTTGTGTGTGTGTGTGTGTGTGTGTGTGTGCATGTCACAATGTGTACATGTGTGGGTGGTGGAGCTCAGAGGACAATTTGTGAAGATTGGCTCCCTACTTCCACCATGTGGGGTTTGAACTCACGTCCTCGGGCTTGTTGGCAAGCACCTCTATCTGCTGAGTGGTCTCACTGGACCCCCAGCAAAGTTGTGAGTGAAAGTTGACGCTGTTTCTAGAGTTGTTAGGATCAGAGCCTGAACTCTGATAGCTTGTAGGCGAGACTCGGCCATAAGTCCTCAATAGGCCAGTTCAACAAACAGTAGTGAAACACAGGACATTTGTCCAGTGTGACTTCATGGGGAGAAAGGCATAAAGATCCAATGGCATCCTCTCCCATCCTTCCAAACCCCCAGTCCGTCTTCCCAGGTCCTGACCTGAGGATTCTGTTTAAATATAACATGAGTTCTGTGTAGCTAAGCAGACCCAGGCCAGGTCATTCATGCTCACCGTCACTTCCTCGTCTCTGCTGCAGAGTACTCTGACAAGATGCAGGAGATGTGTGAAATCTCTTTCTGGGAGACAGGCTCCACTTTCCCAGCCTTTTCCTTCTCCCAGCGTGAGGGATTTCTGAGTCAATTCCAATTTCAGAATTGTCAGTAGTTTGGCAGTCAAGAGGAGGGGTGCTCTGTCTGCTTGGAATAATTCCAGTCCTATCGAGATGTTTACATTGCTGGCGTTTGGGGCCCGTGTTGAGAACTGGTACATTGTGCCCAGGGTAAACCTTCTCTCCAGGTGTCATGTGTAGGAATGCACATGGCTATATATGTCCACAAATTCAGCTTTTCTTTCCTTGCTTATTTTCTTTGTACAATGGATTGGGGATATCTATCAACACAGTGAAAACATGACTGGTCTTTTAATATTCTTAATATTAATTTTAATAATATTTTAAAATAATAAAATATAAAAATAATATTTTAAAAATAATTTTAATATTTAATAAGTGTGCAAGAGTCAGGGGCAAATATTGGAGCTCTGATCATATTTGTTACTGTCTTGAATGACTGTTGAAATGAGACTGATATTTATTTATAAACCTGTGAATTGAAAAGTATTCAAGGCTATTGATTTGAAAACTATTGTTAGCTTGATTCTAAGTAGTGTGGTTGTACCGGCTAGTTTGTTATTGTTGACCCAAGCTAGATTTGTCTAGGAGGAGGGAATCTTGATTGAGAAAATACCTCTATCAGATGGCTTTGTAGGCTCCTCCGTGGGGCATTCTTTTCTTTTCAAATTTTAATTAATTAATTAATTACATACCAATCCTAGTTCCTCCTCCCTCCTCTCCTCCCGCTCGCCCCTCCCCTCACCCAATCCCACCTCACCCTCTGCTCCTTGTGGGGCATTTTTCTTAATGATTGATGTGGGAGACCAAGGTCTATTGGGGGCCATGTCACCCCTGGGCAAGTGGTCCTGAGTTGTATACAAAGCAAGCAGACTGAGCACCCTAACAACTAGCTTTTATCCTTGGCTTTTGCTTCAGTTCCTGCCTCCAGGTTTTTGCCTTGAAATCCTGCCTTGGCTTCCCTGTTGATGGACTTGTAACCTCTAAGCCAAATAAATCTTTCCCCACATTGTTTTTGGTTGGTGGCTTACCACAGCAATAGAGAAGCAAACTAAGACACTGGCCAGGACATTTATTACCTAAATGGGATGCTTTGGAGAGTGAAAGGAAGGGGGATTGCTATTAGCAGTTTTCCTGGGAGGGGGGTGTAAACAGGGGCTGCCTTGAGAAGACCAGGCATACACTGAACTTTAGAAAACGAAATAGGGTTTCACTTTTTTGCAAGCATGTTTGATTTACTCAGCTTTTGGTCTTAGGGTTAAGGTCTTGTCAATATTTTCTCCCATTCATACGAAGAAATAACAAAAGATAAGCATTTTGTTAATAAGTTACTTCTCAGAAGATAAAATTGGGTTTTGCAGTGGGTACCTGCAATCTCAGCTTTGCATCAGCATTGGGAGGCAGTGGCTCCCTTAACTACACAGTGAGTAGGTGACCAACCGGGGATACATGAGAGACCCTGTTTCAAAGAACAAACAACAACAAACAAAACAAGCAACACAAAAGACAAGTGATGTGTAAAAAAACTGAAAAGTTAATGTTTATGTTTAGCCCAGTAGTTTCCCTTTTTCAGACAAATTTCCCTTCTTCAGTCAGAAACTCGTATCTCCTGAAAGTTTCCCATGGAAAAACAGAATTTTGAGCAAGAAGGGGAAGGACCATTGTCTCTTGGGAGTCTATATAAATGCGTATCTGTACACATGAACTAGACCAAGTGTGGAAGGACATTCAAATGATAACAGTTTGGTTGATAACCACGCCCACCGACTGACTGATTAGTTACACCTGTACTTCCGACCTCCATCGCTTTTCTCCTAGTTACCTGTTCTCTTAGCAGAAGCTAGGAAGGGAACAAAACTATCCACTCCTGGGTGACGTCACAGAAGAGGGCGAGACCTTATGGGCGGTGCGATCTCCTAGGGGCGGAGTCAGCAAGGGAGGGGGCAGGGCGCCGGTCGGGCGTGAAACGCGCATGCGCGACGAGGGGGCGGAACCGGGGCGGGGCTGTGCGCTGTGTTCTGAGTGAAGGCAGCGGCAGGGTTCGGGCTGCGCGGAGACAGGGGGTTCGGATCTTGGGTGGACACTACCGGCCGGAGCAAGGCGGCCAGAACCTAAGTCCCTGCCAGTCTTTAGGACCCGGCAGCGACCGGTGGGGCCGAGGCCGGGGCACGCGGCCCGGAGGACGGAGGCTGGGACTGAACAAGTGCTCGGGTCGGGGCGCGCCAGGTAGGTGGGCCGAGCTGGGCCGAGCTGGGTCCGGTGGTGTGGGACTGAGCTGAGGGGCCCGGCGGCTGAGAACTGGAGACACTGGGGACCCGACCGGACGGCGCCCGCGGTTGTCATGGCAGTGGTACAGCCTAGCGGTTCGCTGGTTGCGTCTTTGGAGAGTGGTCCTAGACTTGCAGTCCCCTTGCCTTGGGCCTCTTGGGAAGCTGTGGGATGCTATATACACCGCGCCTGCCGGATGCATCTCTGCTGGATTCCGGGCTTCCAGTTCTGAAGGCCTCGCGGGTATCTCAGGTGTCAAAACACCTGGTAAAAATAAACATGCATCTTGGTGGAGGACACCGACTGCATCCTCGCAACTCTCCAAGCGTTTTCTGTCCGCGCATCGTCCCGGACAGGATCTCCCTTACCTTTGCCTTTTTTATGTATTTTATATCCGGCTGCTTTGCTAGTAAGCTAATTGAGGCCTGAGAGGTTTCCAGGGATCCGTGGTCGTCTTTTGCAAAGCCAGTCATGAATGTGTAGGCCACTTAAACACTCAAAATGTCAGACACAAATTTATATCTTTGTGGGCGAAGGATGGAAGCATTGATGGGCCTTGGCTTCTCTTGCCCCTTGTCGCTTGCCCTCTGACATTACATAATGGTGGGTTCCTCCTGCCTGGAGTTGACAGCTCATGAAAATGTCTCTCTGGGTAAGAAGGAAGTATAGGCCGTTGTAAATCCCATCTTCTTGTCTTTCGCTTTGCCTCTGAATGTGTTTGGTGTTGAGAGGCTGCCCGAGAGTATAACGTGATTTGTCACCTGCCAGTTAGGGCATTTGAGCCATGGAGATGGGGGAGGGTGGGGTGGCACCGAGGTTGGGATGTTGCAGTGATATTCAGCTTGACTCACTCCTGTGCCCAGTTGTGTGGACAATGGGTACATCACAGGGGCCTGGGGACAGAGTGTGCTGATCTGGGTGTGAATTCTGAAGGTTCTGTCATTTCCCAACTCAGGTTCTCAATGTTCTCATCTCTAAAAGGTGAAAACCGAACCTCACTTGCTGAGTTTGTTTTGAAGTCTAAATGTTAGTGTCAGGCAGTGAACAGCTCTAGATTGTCCTACTTACTTAACCATCTCGTCTTTGATTGAAGTCAGTAAATTTTGTCGTTTGAATCTGGTCTGAGGTTTCTCCTGGACAATTCAGTTCTTTGAAGGGAGCTGGTGCTCACCCAAGGAGGTCTGAGTGTTGGTTCTGTATAAGAGGTGGTGTCAAAAGATCACAATGCTGTTTCTCGGGGGGTGCTGCATGTGAGCATCATTGTCAGGTGGTGTTTTTTGTGTCTTGTCAACATGATGTAGAAATGAGCCAAACTCACTAGGAGGGTCATCTTAAAGACCGAGCTTACAGGAATGGAGAAAAATGAGGGCCATGTTTCTGCTGAGCTCGGTGAGAGCGCTTGCCATCCTTCCGTGGCTACTCTGCCTGTCTAGTGACGACTCATTTGTCATCCTCAGAATCTGCTTGGGTAATCCCAGGCTCTCAAGCAGACCCAGCGTTTAGAGCATACATTATAGTTTACTCTGTTGTTTTGGAAACTAGGGACTTTGTAGTATTACTGTTAAAATGAATATGAGTTGTTAAAAACAATCACTTTAAGGAAATATGTACAGAAGCTTTGCATAAGTGATTAGAACATGCGGGAGGCAGAGGCAGGTGGATCTCTGTGAGTTCAAGGCCAGCCTGGTCTATAAGAGCTAGTTCCAGGATAGACTCCAAAGCTACAGAGAAACCCTGTCTCGGAAACAAAACAAAAACAAAAAAGGATAGAACACTGGAGAAATGGGGTGTGTGATAAAGAACTATTGGCCCTACGCAGCTGCCTGCCTAGGAGAATTCTCAGCTAGCCACCAGGAATGCACTAGAAAGGACTAGGAGAGCACTCCCGTCCCCATTCTACCGTAAAGCCTCTCAAGAACTCAGTAAAGCAGAGTGGAGGGAGAAACTTTCCATCAAGGCTTTTTTATCTTGGTTTGACTTTTTAATGCAAAACTCCTCCTTAATTTCCATATTCAGAGAAGTTCTCAGAATCATCAGCTACATAATGGTGTTAGGAGGCTTTGACTTTCATGAAGAAGTAAACAGCACACGTCTGTGGCAGAGAAAGCTGGATTATGTTCTTTTTCAGACCTTGATTGATGAGCAGGAGACTGGGCCTGGAGCAGAGGCTCTGAGCAGAGCGTATGTTAAGGAGACCAGTATTAACCAGCCCCTTGCAGGCTTGCTTCACTTTGCCTGTCCCTCAGTGCCTGAAAGAAAAGACCCTCATGAACCCAGTCCTCAGAAACCCCTAGAGTGCTCCTTTCTCTCTTAACTAATTTTTTCTTTGTATTTTGATGTCCTTTCAGACTCGCAGCAAAACGATAAGAATAGTATAAATGTAAGTGATTTTTCGGAAAATCTTTGTCCAGATTCTCCTAATATTAGCATTTTGCTACCCTTCTCTCGTTTTCATGCTTTAAACAAAGAAACAAACAACTTAGTTGTAACTTGAGGCCAAATACCCTATGCCTCTAAATACTTCCAGGTGGATTTCTTAAAAACATTTTATACATACGGCACTTAAAACTCAGGAAATGAACATTGGCAGGGATGCTGCTATTTAATGCATAGGTCTTATTTAGATCTTAGAAATTGCTCCAACAATGTCCTTTATCCCCAAAGAAAACCCTAGCTTATTTGTTGCCTTCTGGGTTTTTTTTCTTTTCTTTTAAGCTACAGTCTATCTTAACTAGTGTTTCTTTGTATCTAATGTCATTGACATGTTTGAAGACTGTTGCCTGTTTCAGATAATGCCCCTCAGTTTGGGTTTCACACTATTTGGATTCGGTTAGCTATTTCTTGCAAGAGCAGCAGAGCTTGCAGCCTCGTTGGTTGGGCTCATGTGAGGCAGATACTGCCTACTTCTCATTAAACTCTATGCTAGACTTGTTAGCTTTGATGTCTTGATTAGGATGGTGTGGGGCTCATTGAAAAGTTACTAATAGTGATTAATATGCATCTCGTAGGGATGCAGGACATGCTACTCCTCAGTCTTTCCAGCCACAGATAGAACCCGCTGATGCCTCTTTTCTGAATCTATAGAGTCGACAGATGGGAGTTTTCTAATTTCTTGTTTGCTTCTATGTGTGTTAGAGAACCGAACTAAACTAAAGAGGATTTTCCCTAAAATACACTTCTCGATTTACATCCCTAGAACACGAAAATCTTGCTGTATCCATTAATTAGGCTTTAGTCTGTTCCTGTCATTATTTCTGTATGACTCTGTCCCAGATTTATCCTTTAGGGAGTCCCTTTCTTTGTACATGTTCCGATCGTTCCTTAAGGACTTCTTTTCCATTCTGGTACAAAATCTTTGAGACTCCATTTGTATTATCCTTGCCCAGCCTCAGAACCAGCCATTTTCAGAGCTCTGTTCCCTTCTTGGAGAGTGGCTTTAGACCCCAGAATGCCCGCGGTTGTTGTGCAAGTGGAGGTGGTATCATTGCCTTTATGTATGTGTTTGTAACGTAGGAGATCAAACTCAGGGTTTCGTGCACGCCAGAGAAGCCTCTGCCACCAAGCTCCATCACCAGTCCTTGTGCCATTGCCTGTGAACCTTTCCTGGGGACTGGAGTTCTTGTTCGAGTTGGCAAGATGGCTTGGCAGATAGAGGCACTTGCCCCACAGCCTGACAACCTATCCTTGGTGACTCAAAATAAATGAAGATGGAATGTTTAAATTGCTCACGTAAATGTAAATATAGTCACATTACATACCATATTGTCTGATTAGCTTTTTCAGTTTTGTGCTATGTTCTGGAGACTGTTTGTGTACTGACATGATGAGTTTACCCCTCTTTGGAGGCGGGGAATCCATATTCCAGAGTAGGGTGTGCTGTGATTTATCTAGCCATCTTATAATGGTGGGCATGTAGGTCCTTTCCAATTTTCTGCTGTAAAAAAAAAAGTCAGTTATATATGGACCAGGTCCCTTTAGCGCCCATCTCTCAGTCTTGCAGGGCCCTGCTGGTATTAGTAGCAGTAGGACAAGGAGTAATTGTGAATCAACAGTTTTGTCAAATTACACCCCCAAGTGGGCCTCATTAGCCACACCCTTCCATCATTTGTTTCCCTTCAGATTTGACATCTTAATTTTGCCAGTCTAACGCCCAAAAGACATTATGCTTTTATTATGTTTCTCAAATAGCCAAAATCATTAAATTCCTTTATATGTTGAATTTTTTAGTTTAAATTACCCGTTCATGTCCTTTGCCTGTGGTTTCTCATACTAGATTGGTCTTATGTTACTCAATAAGGTTTCTGGCAACTTTAAGTAGGAATTGTTCCCCCAAGGAAAAGGAACCCAATTTTTTCTGACCACACCACATGCCAGACCTAGGCCATCTCTCCTCAGGCATCCTCTGAGAGGTCTTGTCAGGTGGTAAGCATCAATCTTGAAGAGAGGCTTAGGGGAGGTGTGGTCAGGGAGCTGCAAGATGGTGTTGACAGAAACTGGGTGGGGTCGGAGCCAGGTGTTTCTGCCTATGGCACTGGTTCCTTTAAACCACTATATTTCCATGCAAGGACTGTAAGATTGGCTCCTAGAACTCAGCGAGCTTTGAACTGGACTTCCAGAAGCCCCCAAATAGGCTGAAATCCTGACCTCCTGCCTTTGGCCTTTTTTAGACATGGTTTCTCTGTAGCTTTGGAGCCTGTCCTGGAACTCCCTCTGTAGACCAGTCTAACCTCAGACTCACAGAGATATGCCTGTCTCTGCCTCCAAGAGTGCTGGGATTAAAGGTGTGTGCCACCACCGCCTGACTGCATTCAGGCTTTTATTATAGTATCATTCTTATTATGAGCCTCAGGGACCCAGCAGCCCTCCCCCCCCCATATAATTTACCATCCCCTGATGGAGGCCTCAGAAATAGGAAGGTAAATTATATGTGGTGGACTGGGTCACAGAGGCTCACAATATGAAGGAGATGTCTGCTTCCTGTTACAGAGTCAGGAATCCAGAGGTGTCCTGATCTCTTGAAGGGGGGTGAGGACTCTGGTGGAGGGAAATGTTTGCCCCTTCCAGTCCCCTTCCCTTGCCTCTCCGCTCCCTCCTTCACACACCTGGAACTCCTGACCTCAGTTTCCCGCCACCAGATTTCAGGGGTCTCCTGAAAATCCCCTGGGCACTTGCTGCTCTGCACCTCTGGCCGCAGCCACAGCATCTGGGATCAGCTGTTACAGAAGCCGTTTGATTGAGTTAATTCACAGTAGGGTGTGGGCCACTTGCTTTGCCTCTCCTGTGTTGCTTGCATTTTAAGTGATTTGTTTTCTGACTCACTGGACTTAGGTTTTTAAGACTGATGAGCCAGGTTTGTAAATTCTGAACTTCTGAAGGAAGTATGTTTAGGCAAGTGGACATCTTTGGGAAGAGCGCCTCTTTGGGAAGGGAGGGGGTACCCTGGATTGGAGGGTATCTGCCTGGGATGTTTTCAGCTGCCAAATAAACACAGGAGAGTTCCTGCGTCAGCAGCTTAGCAGTCTCGTCAGGGACCTAAATTCTTCTCTCCATCTTCAGCCGGCACTGATGCTGTTGCCTCATGATTACAGGATGGTTGCTAGGGTTGGTGGGACTAAGTGGTTTGTTGCTTCTATCCATCAGGGACAGAGAAGGAAACAAACAAGCCAGATAGATTCTCAGCCATTGTACAGATCTCTCTGCTCTGCAGGGTCCCAATATTGTGCCTTTCCTAGACCTAGCATGAGAGTGCTGTGTGCTGATTGGCTCAGACCAGTATTCCTCCAGGTGTTCCCAGACCAGCAGCATCAGCAACACCTGAGAGCTTGTTGGAAATGCAGCATGTCAGCCTCATCTGGCTAATAATTCAGAAGCCCAGGATTGGGACCCAGATATCCTGCTTCCTTATTTTAACCAAGACTACCCTGACTCTCCTGATGGAGGTGGGACTGACTTTGCATGAAGGGACTGTCACGTTGGGTGGTCAGCTCATGGTGTGAACTGACAAGTGTTTTAGGACTGTGGGAGCTGCTCTGTCCCTAGCTTGCCCACCCAACTGTCGTGCCCGCATCCTTGCCAGCTGCTCTGAGTGTGGCCTGTGTCTCCTCTGTAGACTGGATACTAAAGGAAGCAGTGTGGACTACATTCCAGCCCCAGGTTCTGTCTTTGACCTAGCAAGGATGAAGTCTACTGGGCTTGGCCCAAGTTGGCCCTGGAGATCTAGGCTCCCTCTTCTGGTACACTGTTCCACAACATTTCTGTATGGTCTAATATGTAAGGTTCACTGAACTCTGCTGCTGTTTGTGCAGTTTAAAGAAAAATGAGAACAGTATGGTTCGCAGGAACTCAAAAAGTGTTTGGGGAACCTGCCTGGAGTCAGCCCAGTGAGGACTTTTGATAGTGGTTGGTAGCACTCTGGTTTCTTCTAATGTGACCTGCTTGCTGTGTGTCCCCTCTTCACCAACACAGCTCCCGCTTCATGTTTGGGTGAAGTAACAGCCACCACCAAGTACAGCTGTGCTCAGAGTGGCCCATCCTTTCACATTTTCCCTGGAGCTAGTGAGCTGAGGTATGTCTAGTTTTCTTGACTTTCCAATTTAATGTCTCATCTCAATTCATAAAAGCAATGGGAAGAGCAGACTTACATCACACTCTAGGCCCTTGACACTGATACCGAAGAAGGAGATAGCCGGAGAGCCTGGAGGAGGAGACACAGTGTGTCTCAAATGGTGGCCCTGTTGAAATCAACTTGAGGTTATGACCAGTACTTTAAACTTTTTGTAAATAAAATATCAAAAATTCAAGTGTTTTTTTTTTACATGAAGGGTAAGCATTTTTAAATAAAATATTTAATTTGCACGTGATTTTAAGTATTGTAATAATGTGAATATCTCTTGCTGGGTTTGGTAAAGAGTTGTCAGATCTTAGGAGTGAGTGCAGGGGGAAGTAATTTGCAATGAAGATGGGGCATGGCCCGTGCGCTTCCATGGACCTTCCTTAGGGATAGGGCCTGTGACTTCCATGAGAACCTGAGTGTCTGACCTTGGGGTCAGGCACAGAGCTGAGAAGGTAGGGCAGTGGGGCTGGTGAGCTGGTGGCAGCCGCAGGGAGCACTGACTCTGTGGTCTGTGGTAGCTGATCACCTAGGCCAGATGCTCCTGACGCTCAGAGAGGCAGCAGACTCTGTGGCTGTGAGCTTGTTCATCCAACAAAAGTTTTAGAAAAAAATCTACTTATTTAGTGTGTGAGTGTGTATGTACATACGTGCTATGGCACACACGTGGAAGCTCAGTTTACAGTCTTGGTAAGTATTTTCTCCACAATGCCCCATTTTAAAATGTGCTCCAAAGGCTAGTTACAGTTAAGGCAGAAGCAGGCAGGTTTCTGTGGGAGGTGAACCTAGTCTGCTAGTGAGTTCTAGGCTAGCCAGGGCTGCACACTGTCTAAAACAAAAAAAGTGCTAACAGGGCTGGCTTCTGTCCCATCTCTGGGTACCACTGGGGACATAAATGTTGAGAGAGGTATAGAGAAGTGGGGACAGCCAGCAGAGCCCAGGGAGGGAAATGTGGGTGATGGGAGAAGGAAGGGGGAAGAGCTGGGTCTACCAGCTTTTAGTTAAGCGGTTGCTGACCCAGCTGTTTTCCAGGAACTCTGTTTAAGACATGTAAAAGTCTGTTGTTGTGTGCCATGAAGTGTCAGGTGTTTTCACGTTTCCCACATACTGCTTTGTGTTGTACATACAAAATGTCAGAGGAAATAGTCCCGTCACATGATTGGGTGGTAATGAAATAGGGCAGGATGAGTGACTGGCAGAACTTAATTAGGATGAGGCTAGATGCTGAGAATTATCAAGGTACCTTGTTTGCAAGAGAAGAGGGAGCTGGATGAATGGGTTGGGGTAGGATGAGCACCCCATTGAGACAGTACTCTCAGGGAGGGGGGGGTCAGGCTTGCACTTTCTGGGTTTTGCCCTCAACTTGCCTGTGACTTGGAGCAGTTGTACCAGGTGACCAAATGGGGTGTGGTGACAGGGCTGTGTGAAGTGTTGCTTGTTCTTAATCTAGTTGACATGAACTTGCACACATGTACACACATACACACATACACACACTCACACACTCAGTCTATTTGGGGAAGTTTTGCCTCTTCTCCTTTCTCTTTGTCCAGCAGTTACTTTCTAGAGGAGAGAAAGCACTTGCATCAAGATTTGGAGTAGTAAGGGCAGTGGTGGAGAGGGCTGCTGCCATGAGTCACGGACTGCCCTCCCATGCCCCTCAACCCTGCACCCTTCCTTCAGAGGCCCTTTCGATAGTTTCCCACTCCGTACAGGCCAGTGCTGCAGTCCAAATCCCATGGATAGATGAGATCACTCTACCCCATCCCCCTAATAATTTTTGTACACGACCTCTGGCCAAGGTCAGTTTCCTTCCTGGTGAGTGAATGGCCTTCCCCAGCTTCTCCACCCACCTCTTTCTTTGACCTGTTGTCCCTATTTTGGCCTAGTTGACATCCTTTTTACTGTACTATTTTCAATTGACACTAAGTATATGGCTCCACAGGCTACAGGCAATTCAGAAACAAATTGCTGATGATCAGATGAGGATACCGGCATGTCTGCCACCTTGGTGTTAGAACAGTCAAAGTCTTCTCTACTAGATATTTTGACATAGTTAATTGTTGTCAGTCGTCATCAGCGTATTGTGCTGTACAACGACAGAAGCCATCATTCTTGTCCATTAGCCATCGACACAAACCCTTCCCAGGCTTTAGTAATTATTGGAGTATATACTTATTTTTTTTAAAAAAAAATAGATTTATTTATATGACTATTTATATGTCTGTGCACCAATAAAAAGCAGTGCCCATTGTAGAGGGTGCCGCCTCCCTGGATCTAGAGTTGCAATGGTTATGAGCTGCTGTGTACGTACTGGGAACCGAACCTGAGTCCTCTGAAGATAGGCAGTGCTCTTAACTTCTGAACTGTTTCCCCAGCTCCATGTTGCCTGCCGCTTTGATGTCAGCTTTAAGTTTCCACATACACATGGGAATCTACGATATTGCCCTTCCCGTGCCTGCCATTTACTATAGTGTCCTCCAGCTACACTTACACTGTTGTGAATGACAGGACCCGTTCCTTCTTTATGGCTGAATAATAGTCCTCTCTCTGTGTGTACACACATGCATATGTATTTGTTGAGCTCCCAGGCCCAGCTGATCCTCTCACCTCAGATGAGATGACATTCCATGTGGTTTCGATTTATATTTTCCTGATTAATGATGTTAAACATTTTTCACATGGTTGTTGGTCATTCATACATCTTCTTTTGAGAAATGTTTGTTCAGATCACTATTTTTGTGTGTGTATATCTGTGGTGTATACGTGTGTGTGTGTGTGTGTGTGTGTGTACATGTGTGTCTGTGGTGTTTATATACCTCTGTGTGTGTGTGTCTGTGGTGTCTATATACCTCTGTGTGTGTGTGTGTACATGTGTGTGTGTCCACACGTGTGTGTCCGCCCAGAGGTCAAAGTCAGGTATTTTTCTCTCCTTCTCACCTTGTGTTTTAAGGCAGGGTCCCTTACTGAACCTGTATCTTGCCAGTTTGGCTAGCTTGACTGGCCAGCAATTCCCAGGATCCTCCTGTCTCCCTGCCAGCACTGAGATTACAGGTTCAAGTTGCTGCACCTGACTTTTATATGGACAGGGGATCTGAACCGAGGTCCTCATAGTTGCATGACAATTACTTTACTTACTGAGCCATCTGAACAGCCCCTTTTTTGACCATCTTTGAATTGGATTATTTGGGTTGTTGGCTTTATTTGAGTTCCTCTGTCACGCAGTTCCTGTTTAGTGTGAGTTAGCAATGTTTTTATCGGTTGCCCATGTCCTTCACTCTGCTGAAATGAGGGAGTTTGATGAAATCCCATTGGTCATTTTTTGGCCTTTAACATCATATAAAAATTTTCCGGCACTGATGTCCTGAAGCATTTCATTGTTTTCTTGTAGTAAATTTTTATTTTTAGATAATAAGCGAGTCTGGTTTCTTCTCTGTATGTGGGCGTTCAGTCCCCCAGCTCCTATTGTTGAAGATGCTTCTCCCGTTATGATCTTGCTACCTTAGTAGAAAGCACATCAGCCGCTCATATGTGGGTTGCTTCTCAGTTCTTTTCCATTTGTGTGTGTTTTTAATGCCAGCTCCATATTGTTTTGATTACTCTAACTTTATGGTATGTTTTGAAGTCAGGTATTTAATGCCCCCACTTGGTTCTTTTTGTTAAAGATCAAGATTGCTTTGTATTTCTTTGGGTCTTTTGTGGTTGCATATTAAACCCACGGTAGTTTGGCAATGCCTGTGAACACTGTCAGTGGTACTTTGATGACCTATCTTCTTTCCTATGAACCATTCCTGACTTGTTGCAAAAGGATAGTTAAAGCTATCAACTAAAGCACAAGCTGAGCAAAGAGGGGAGGGGCACTTCAAATGGAGGTATCGAGATGGATTCTCAGAACACACTCAGAGACGCTGACAGTGCTGAAAACATCACACTCTTTAGTCATGGATCTCCTCAAACACTGTGGTGTACACAGGTCCAGGGACCTTTCTTACTCGAAGTGCTAATAGTCTAGTTAGTGTCCACCCAGCCATCACCCAAGATGTGTTCCGAGGTTGTTAATTCCTTGCCTTGGATGTTTATAGTGTTTTCAAGAATTTTGCTGGAAGGAGGAAGATTTTTTATTTTAAGTCAAATTAATGATTTAAGCATTTTTAGTTAACCAAATGGTATTAGCTTTTTGGTCAGAGAGAGATCAGAGGCTTCGTGGCTCTGAGAAAAGCCATTATTATCAGTAGCGCCTGCACATGGCTCTGATACTGACTTGACTGGTGAGTGCATCCAGGGTTTCAAGTTAATCTCAGTTTCTCAGCAGTGCAACTAATGCTAGCCTTTTGCACTGGGGTTTGACTGTGGTGTCCTGATTCTGTCAGGGTGCTGGGCCACACTGTGTACAGGCCTGTCCTTACAATAGCTGGCATAGACTGAGCCCCTCTGATAACAGAGAGAACTGTAAGCCATTGTGCGTAGGACTCATTCCAAACAGGATTTGCTAAGGTGTGATCAAGGTCTTAGGGCAGCAATGACCGCATCATTAATTTATATTAGGCATTCTGGGATCTAACTTGTATTACATACTCAGGGGCTGGCTGGCTAAGAAACTGTCTGGTATTGTACTGGTGTTTCTCCACCTGTCATGGCTTAGACTGTAAACCTAATGTAGTAGACTAAGAAGTATAATGACTAAAACCAGGGCATCCTTGTACCCCTGAACCTTGATTTGCATGCACTAAATATGCAGGCCAAGTTATCAAATGTTTGGGGTAGCAAACAAGAATTGGGTATACGAAGCTTTTTGTGCTTGCTATTTGGACATGCCAGAAATAGGGCTGGCAGCTTTTTAAAGGGTTGTCAACTGCGGATTATATTAGGGAGAAACTGTTTTGTAAAGTGACAGCAACAAAGTGAATCTTGCTGTGCTTAAAAGGCCTTTGGGGCATGTTCTTACCCTAGTCCTAAGCCCTGGGTAGATTTGAAGATGCTTTATTTAAAGATGCTCTTTGTGGAAGCATGGAACAGTCACCAAGCTGAAACCTAAAATAGTACTGTTTCCTATCCCCAGTCCCTAGCAGTCTAGAGTGCTGATATTCTGTGCATTGGGTGCACAGTGGGAACCGTAAGGCTCTTGGGACTTGACATGATTATCTCTAACAGAAAAAAGCAGAAAAGAGACTTAGTAGAGTATTTGTGTTTCCCGTACTGAATGTAGAGTAGGCAGTTAGAGCTTTTGCCTTGCTATCTTCCGGGTGAGGCCAAGGACTTTGTGTGCAGGAGGTGGTTAAGGTGAGGTTAGCATTTAGGCGTTCCAAGCACTAGGCTAGGGATGGAGGTGCAGGTCAGTGGTAGAACATGTGCCACACTGGTCTAGCATGCATGAGGTCATGGATTTCATTCACAGCATTGCGAGGAAAGAAAATTAAAATACGAGGCTCTATCTCTTCTCGGTACATCAGCCTTATATCTCTGACAAGAACTGAACCTCTGCCCATACATAGCAGCAATGGAGGCATGTGGCCCTGGGCCAGCTACAAGTTCTGAATCTTACTAAGAAAGAACAGAAACGGAAGATATTACCCACAGTGCTCTGAAGTTAAGGAGCTCTCTGAATGATTTCAGAGCTAATAATAAAAATGAGCTATTTTGTAGTAACTGTTTTCCTTAGCTTTTAAAGCTCTCTTTTTAACTTTACTTTTCAAAAGGCCAGAATGATCAAATAGCCCTCTCCCCTTTTCTAACCTGCGTGGGGCAGGTGCTGACAGGCAGTAAATGGATATGTCATTTCCAGTCTTGATGTGGGAGAATTGTCTGTATTCTGTCAATCATATTTTAATAAAACGCTGATTGGTCAGGCAGGCAGTATAGACGAGAAAACCAGACAGGAAGTAGAGGTGATGCAAGGAGAACAGGAGAATTCTGGGAAGCAGAGAGGTTCCTCAGCCACTCCTGCACAGACCACCGAAGAGGCAACATGTAACCTGCCCAGCTGAAAAAGGTACGGAGCCATTATGGCTAACATAGATGAGAATTATGGGTTAATATAAGTTATAAGAGTTAACAAGAAGCCTGACCTAATGAGCCAATCAGTTTATAATCTTATGGAGTCTTGTGTGTGATTTTCCTTGGGACTTGCTGGCTTGCTGGGGTACTGGGCGGGACAGAAACCCCAACAAGCCGGCCCTCATGTTACACAGTCTTCCAATTCTTTGGTGCCTGTGATGCCCAAGCTAGTAATACTTATTGGAACCATTATTCTAGCCAATTCTTTCCTAATAGAACACCCCCTCCTCCTTTTTTTTTTTTTTTTAAAGAACAAAACACTTTGCTTGAAGGAGCTTCCTGTCAAACTTGGTGAAAACCCCTCCCCTCCTTCACCCTCACGTGTTGCTGTTCTGTGTGTCACTCGGAGTTCACCTTTTCATTTGCCTGGTGTCCCGGGTAGGGATCTGATTTCGATGAGTGCGTTGCTGTATGTTTTTGTGTAGAAGAAACACAGCTATTAGGACCCCTGAGCTTAGAACTGGTATGCAGAAAGTGAGACCAAAGCCAGGAGGGAAGTGGATCTGATGTCCACGTTTCCTCTGGCACTCGAAAGTGAGGAAGCTCTGTTGCTGGAGTGTGGAGAGAGGAAAGTGCAGGAAAGTCTGAGATCCTTGAAAGCTTGACCCGCAAGGGATTCTTCGCGTGACCACTGGTTGTGATCAATGCTTGTCAGAGATACACATAGTAGGTCCCTGGAAAGCATCTCAGTTTAAGATGGCAACCAGTACAAGCCTCAAGACACCAGAGCTGTTAATTTTTAATAACCTCTGCTATGTTTGCTACAAGTGTGACTTGAGCATCCATGGGGTCTTAGGTCAGGATCGGAGGGTGCTTAGACAAAGCTTTGTCATTTGGGAACCATGCTCTCTGTGGGCAGACTCAATATTACAGATGAAGATTAGCCCAGCAAAGGAGTCCAACAACAGAGCTGACCCAGTCAGGTACTTACCCCTAGGCCAGTAGTCCCTGCTACTGGCAAAGTCCGCACTCTGAGTGTCTGCCCAAGCCTTCTGCCACCCTTCCCCATCTCAGTGGAGAGGGTGTGTGCTACAGTTCCTCCTAAAGGGCTTTAGTGAACTGTTACTTGGCAGAGGGTGTGGAGAAGCTGGGGTTGGGGTCATTGCGGGGAGGCGACCTGGCAAACAGCTAAATGTGAAATTAAATATTCTTGCCAGATCACTCTGAATAGAATCAGTAGATGATGTGGTGAGTGACTTATCTCAGGCTTGGGCACCCTCTGACCTGCTCTTTCCTTTCCAATAACCTCTTCAGGGCTGGGGAAAGTCTTCCTGTGTCATTGAGGACAGGTGTCCCACAGTGTTAGTCACAGGAATGAGCATCACCAGAGCTGTTTGGGGACATGCTCCGTGAACATTGTGGATCTAGGGTAGCCTAAGACTTCAGTGACCCTCAGGGCAAAGGCAATAGCTCAGTTTTCCTTGTGTTGTTAGTGTCTCACAGTGCCTGTCATAAGTATGTAATTAATCAGTGTTGAGTATTCAATGAACAAAGCCACCATCGTTAAGTGTCGAGCAAAGCCTTGACCTCCTGAAGATAGCTCTTTCCGGAGGTTATCTGGGGGTCTCATTCTGCCAGAGGAGATGGGAGTTGAGGCCAGAACCTGTGACCTAGCTGTTGTCTCAGGAGTTCTCAGGCTGAAATCAACTGTTACCTTGCTTTATTGTGCCTGTCACTGGTAGAAGTCTGTTCTCAGCAGTGACCTTTTAATGTCCTTGTCACATGAGCCCCCTCACCTGCTGGCTACCTGAGGGTTTCCTTGAACCCTTGGGTCAGAAAGTGCCCTTCCTTAGGGTCTGGCAATCTTACTTTTTAAGTTTAATCAGCCTAGGCTACCCCCCACCACCCCACATAAGAATACAAATGAATATAAGTTCTATGGCATCGGTTCTCAATCTGTGGGTCAAAACTCCTTGGGGTCAAATGGCCTTTTCACAGGCATTGCCTAAGACCCCTGGAAAACACAGATATTTACGTCACATTTCACAACAGTATCAAAATTACAGTTATGATGTAGCAACAGAAATAATTTTATGGTTGGGGTTCACCACAACATGAGGAACTGCATTAAAGGGTTGCAACATTAGAAAGGTTGAGAACTACTGTTCTAAGGGATGAGAAGCCTGAATGGGTAAGGGAACCAGGAAAGGCAGCTGCCTCCTTTAGTGGACTTGGGGGAGGTTCTTTATGGTCCAGCGAGTGGTCTATGGTAACCATACTTTCAGTTTTGAATGAGTGAGTTTATTAAATATATAGCAAGCCAGAGTAAAAGAATAAATAGCAAGTGGGTGTGTGGGTGGATAGATAGTAGATAATAACACAACAGAATTCATGCAGGAGTTCCAAATATCCAGCAGAAATCGACTGGGGAAGTCACTTGAATCAGTCAGCTAGAGAGCCCTGGGTAGTGCCAAGGGTCCCCTCTGATAAGACTTCCAAATGAAAGAACAAATAGCAAAAGATAGAGATGACATTATCAAACTGGTGTTCACAAAGGCTGTGGAGAAGCAGGGGACGCTGTCACTCAGGGCTTAAGGCTTATTAACTGGTTTGCAAGGTTTGAGGCTTCATTAATCACACATTGGAGAATCTTTAGACTTTTTAATATTTTAGTTCTGTTTTGCTTATATTCTCATTACTTTAATTGGTGGAAGCCATGCTAGCTGGGTGTGGTGGTCCTTTAATCCCAGTACTCTGGAGGCAGAGGCAGAGGCAGAGGCAGGCAGATCTCTGTAAGTTTGTCCCTAGCCTGGTCTATATTTCAAATTCCAGGCAGCCATAGTAAGACTCTGTCAAAAGAAAGCAAGCAAGCTGTTCGTAGTCCTTCTCATGGTTTGAGGAGACCCTTGCTCAAACTGTGATATTTCTTATAACCGTATGTGCTTTACCGACAGTGGTCTTCTTTGGCTCTCTCAGGGCTGCTTCTGAAAGTGAAGGCACACTGGGTCCTGAATGGCTGTGGTCTTGATTCCCTATGGCAGCTGAACCACACCACAAGACATCCCAGGTGCCACAGTGTCGGGGTGAATCTGTGTCTGTGAAGGGACAGAAGGGGAACCCCACTCTGGGGAAGAATGGTCTATCCCTGTGGAACACTGCTGACCGTGAGGAAGAGTACCCTGCAATCTGGTTCCTAGGATAGTGTTAGCGCCTCCAGGGCTCACTCTGTCGGCTGTGCTGCCTTAGCAGTGCCCACCTGGTAGCCACATCATTCCTCATGGAGTCTTTCATGAATGCAGTGCAGGAACAGAACACAGTGGCCTGGCCCGGGAGTGAAGCCAAGTGTAGAAGGAAGGATCTTGTTGATAGACAGGGGCAGAAAGTACAGGCTTCTGCTGCAATGCTGTCTGGTTGAGGCTGGTGCAGGCCATGCACTCCTGGTGGATCTGTGGCTTCAGCAAGTGTAAACCGTGTCTGGGGGAAGTGTATTATTAAGTCCATTTTCAGAGCAATGCGAGGGGTCACCTCCAGTTTCTACATCTCTGAGACAGCATGGTAGTTTATGACAAGTGGCTCGTGAGAGTAGTCACAGCAGTGTCGTGGAAGCAGAAGATTTCTGCAAGGCCGCCTTCAGAGCTTTAAGGTGGGCATACACCTGCCCATTATTCGTTTGCTTAGTGGGTAGTTCTAGGGCACAAGGGAAGCCACTTTTGCAGTCCTGGAGATGTACCAGAGAGCAGGACAGATCTGCAAGAGCCAAAGGTAGTGCTCATGAGAATGCTTCTGAGCCCCTGAGTGGGACTAGGAGAGACTGGAGCCATGTGTTTCTGTGGGCAAGGAGAAGCCTGCACACTGTAGACATTAGCCCTTTGGGGTCTGCTGTGTATAGTGCCAGTGGCTGGGGACACTAAGAACACTAAGCTGCTTCTTGCTCATGTCCATGCCTCCCTCTGTGTACTCAGCTTCCTGTCCTGGCAGTATCAGCTAGCTTCAAGCAGAAGGTGTCCACTGAGAGAACCCAGCCTGACAGAAGGCCAGAATGGGTGCAGAGGTGCCAGCTTAACCAGAGAATGTGTGTAGAGGTGCCAGCTTAGATGGTGGCTTTTAAGAAGGAAACATTTTCTCTTGAGGTCTGAGGCTCACCCTGGACTTCTTGTGGTGGAGGGCTTCTGTAGCTCTGTGAGAGGGATGGCCATCAAATATCAAGTCACACTGTAGGGAAGTGTGAGTATCCCTGGGATACAGGGGTGGCAGTATCCCTGGGATAGCATAGTAGTTCTGAAACCAGAAAGGCTATCAGGACCACAAGGCTTCATCCTTGAACAACTCAGAGGAAACCGAGGCTGCTGTCTGCGGGGTGGGGTCGACTCAAAACAATGTAGGAAGTGGAGTTTGCACATAGTGGGTTTCAGCATGTGGATTCACTCAAGGAAGATGGAGAGTTAGGATGCCTAGAGCAAAAGCTGAAGAAATCAGAAGAGGCTTTAGAGGAGAAAGCAGCTCTTCACAAGAAATAGATTGAGGAGCAATTTAAGGGTCAAAAGTCAGTCAGTGCTGTCTTTGGCTTGTCATTCTGCAGCCTGACTTTCTCCCAATGATTGCTCCTGCCAGGATGGCAGGTGCTAGCTTCCCTTGGTAGCTTCAGGACCTGAGATCGGGAGGGTCTGCTCCTTAAGATTGGAGCACAGTTTACCTACCAACTGTTTGAATTAATCACAGTGGACGTTAAGACAAATGTCTGTGGTAAAATCATGTTCCTATGGAATGAGATGGGAGTCTTTAGACAGCCTTGAGACACTCCTTTTAAAGACAGCATCAAGCTAGACAAGCCACACGAAGGAGCTTTTGTTTGCAGAGCACAGAGCCTGTTACATAGCACAGGCCTTCTTTGGAGAGAAGCCTTTGGTCCGGGGAGTGTGGCAGGACTCTCCTTACTAGGTGGGATTTCTTGAGTTCCTGCCATGTGCCAAGCAACATGTGGGTTGCTTCATAGCCACTTCCTGTCTGGTTCCCTGTATTCATTTCCTGGGGTGTCTCTAAAGCAAATGTGACTGAAAACAGCAGCAATGTTCTTTCTCATTGTCCTAGAGGCCAGATATTCAGAACCTATATCAGTAGGCAACTAAGATGTCAGAGTAGCTGTGCTCTCTTTTAGCTCTTTTAGTGTACGCGCACATACACACACACATACACACACACACACACACACACACACGCACGCACGCACGCACGCTGTAATTTAACAATGGGGTGGTTCACTTTTTCTTTGAAGGGCCAGATAATCTTTCAGTCTTTGTCTATTATTTTGTTAATCATAGTTTTTCTCTTGTGTCACTTAAGTTGTGTAAACAACTGGGTGTGACTATGTGCCACTAAAACCTTATTTTACAAGTGGATGCTAGGATTTGACCCTTAAGCTGTACTTTGCCTGACTCTTTTGCTAAATTGTCAAAGCACTTATTTATTTTGTGCATGGCTGTGTATGTCCTTGCTTAT
Source organism: Myodes glareolus (assembly GCF_982192425.1). Classification (NCBI taxonomy): domain Eukaryota; kingdom Metazoa; phylum Chordata; class Mammalia; order Rodentia; family Cricetidae; genus Myodes; species Myodes glareolus. The sequence continues at coordinate 35,758,161 of NC_142043.1, forward strand.
GTACATGTGTGTGCACCTGTCACAGCATAGAAGTAGAGGCCAGATAACAACTTGTGGGAGTCAGTTCTCTCTTTCCATTGTGTGGGGTCTGGTGATCAAACTCAGGTCCCCAGACTTGGTGACAAGCACCTTTAACCACTGAGCCATCTTGCTGTCCCTAAACTATGATCTCTTGCTTTCTCCTTAAACCCCTGACATTTCTGGTCTGTACCCAACCCCATAGAGCATTCCATATTTTAGTTTCCAACTTATTGCTCCTCATCTAGCCCCAGGCAGTTGGCCTGACTAGTTCTCAGCCTCATGTCTTTCTCTCCTGAGACCCACAAGACTTGCTCTCAGCTTCTTTAGGTCTTTGATGAGATGTCACCTTCGTGTAGTCCAACCTGAAATCCCAGTAAACATGGTATAAAGATTGCCCGCTGTGGTGGTGCACACCTTTAATCCCAGCACTTAGAAGGCAGAGGCAATTGATTTTCTGTGAGTTAAAGGCCAGCCTGATCAACCTAGTAAGTTCCAGGCCAGGCATGGCTGCATAGTGAGACTTTGCCTCAAAAACAACAATGGAGGCTCCAGAGATGGCTCAGCAGTTAAAGAGCATTTGTTGTTCTCGCAGAGGCACCTGGGTTTGGTTTTTAGTACCCACAGTATGACTTACAATCACCTGTAACTTCAGTTCCAAATGATCCAGCTCCCTCTTCTGGCCTCTCTGGTAACCATGTATGCAGACTGTGCACTTATATACCTGCAGCAAAACACTCTTATAGTTAAAATAAAATTAAAAATACTAACATTAAACAAACAAAAACCAAAAAAACCATTTTAAACAAAATGTCCCCTACCCTCTACAGACTGCCCCTAGCACTCTTAGCTAGGGTGCAGATGCTGGTACACAGGCATCTGTTTTCAGATCCCTCTTAGCAGGGCAGTGACCATGTTTGCCACCAACAGCCTGTGAGTGGCATAAGAAGAATCCCATGCAGCTGTTTTGGGTGAGTAGTGCAGCCACAACTGTGCAGTGAAGTGGGGCAGGTGAGGGGACCTTGCAGAGCCTTGTTTCTTGATAACAAAAGCTACTTTGCTTTTCAGTAGTAGCTTCAAAGCCTTCTCCCCTCCTCCATTCTCTTCCTCCTTTTTGTCTTTTGAGACAGGGTCTCTCTACATAGCCCCAGCTGTCCTCATTATGTAGATCATTATGTAGATCAAGCTGGCTTCCAGCTCACAGAGATCCATCTGCCTGTGCCTCCTGAGTGCTGGGATTAAAGGTGTGTGCCACCATCTCTGGCTTCAAAGCCCTCTTGACAACATCATTTATTAGATGTATAAACGAGACAGCCAAGGCTGCAGGATTACAGGTTGGTTGGTGTTAGACTAACTGTAGCCTATAGGATTCTGGGTTCCAGGAGGAATTTACCCATCTCTTCTCCCCTGCTCCGTCTGTACTTCTTGTTGTATGACTTTTCATGAGGTGACATTACTGTCTATTCACCCCAGATAATGCACTGACCACAGACCAAAGAGAGTGTCAAGCACAGTGAAACAGTGTGTTCACTGGGGCTACTTAGGAGCATTAATGACTCAAAGACAGCAGGACACACTGCCCAAAGCTGCGTCTCTGGATTTCTCTTGGTACAACTTTCAGGTAGCTCTGGGATAGAAGGGAGTCTCCTCTCCCTGGCAAATTGCTAGTTTTTATATAGCTTTGGAGACAGGCTTTATGAACCTTTTAAGTTCCTGCTTTCTGAAATTTCTAACTGGTTTACTTCCCAGAGTAATTTTTCAGTTGCAAATAAATTGCTACACAGTATGTACTTTTGACCCTCAAGGAATTAGGCTCTGGCCCAGGTAGAGAGAGCTGGTTATGGAGGCTGCTGAAACAACACAGGAGCAGCAGTACCTGGTACTTTCCTTACTAGGTGCTACCCTTACTCTGACCCTAAGAAGGTGGAGGGCATGCGCTCTATCTCAGACTGACCTTCCCTTCTCCTCTAGTAGGAGATGGGGCCATCTGCACTTGGGCCCTACCCAGGAAGGCTTGGTGAGTCCTTTTCTTTTCGTGGCTAAATACCAAAGGAACAGGAACAGACCTAAAAACGGAGTGGTGGTGAGGGGGTGGCCACTCCCTTGGTGCCCCCTCTGGGCACATGTGGTTCAGGGCTGGCACGCTTTGCAGGGTTATTTCTCCACCAGTGTGCTTCTATTTCTGCTATAGCCCGCTGACCTGTAGTTTCAGAAACAGGAACGGTTTAGGCCAAGTTTTCCATTCGAAGTTACACTAAAATAACTTCTACTGTGGTGTTCGAGGCACTTCATGTGTGTGTGTGTGTGTGTGCGTGTGCGCGTGCGTGTGCGCGTGTGTGTGCGTGTGTGTGCGCGCGTGTGTGTGTGCGTGTGTGTGTGTGGTGTGCACGTGTGTGCGTGTGTGTATGCGTGTGTGTGTGCGTGTGTGTGGTGTGCACGTGTGTGCGTGTGTATGTGCGTGTGCACGTGTGTGCGTGTGCGCGTGGGTCCCCTGTGGATGGCTACCATGAATGACATCGTTACCCGAATTCTTTGAGAAACACATGCAGACCTGATCCTACGTGTAGACTGTCTACCATTCCTGTGCAACCTGCCTTAGCAACCCTGAGTAACTGGTAAGAGAGACACAGTGAAAACTTCTGGAACTGCACTGCTTGTGGAAAAGCCAACCTACTGTGGAGAGCTGTACCCTGTGGTGGGTGTCCAAGAATCCAGGCTGTGCTGGCTACTTCATCTGAAGAAGTATCCTCTCCTGTGTACAGCTTTTCCCCCAGAAAGGATGGCGGCTTCTTGAGGGAGATGCCACACCCAAATGTGCAGCGCCTCCTGCAGCCTCAGCTAGGCCTCTTGATAGTCTGTGGTGGGCCTTTGGATTGATGGGTGTTCAGCACAGACCCTCAGCCGAAAGAGGGAAGTGATAAGAACCACTCAGAGCTACTCCCATTTCAGAAGAGGGAACCGAGGCCTAGAAAGGGGTTAGCCAGGGTCATAGCTGGTTCTTAAGTGCAGGGTTTCCCTCTCGCTGAGGACCTCCTGCCTGTCTGCCACAGCTGTGTGGAAATGTGTCAGGGAGATGACTGCACCGTGCACCAAGTCAGTGTTGCTCCCAGCCTTCTGAGTGCTGAGGCCCACTGATGATTTTAGTTTTGTTTCGTTTTTTAACTAAATTAAATGTATTTGTTTTGAAGCAGAATTCAGATATGAAAGTATGCCCTCCCAAGTTGTTAGACTTTGGAGCCTCGTATCTGTGTTTTACTGTGTTACTTCCTGGAGATGCCTGAGTGATCTATTTTCACCTGTTTTGAAGCCCCCTTGGTGAGTTGAGCCCTAGCCAGTACAGCCTGGATTGTCACTCCAAGCATCACCAGGTTGAATGCCAGGCCTGCCCAGGTCTAGTTGGTGAGTGACAGACAAGCTCCAAACAGGCATCTGACCCTGCTCAGGACGCCTGGTGTACCATGGATGTCCTAGGAGCTATAGAGCCATTTCCTCAGCTGACATCATCTCTGATGTTTTGCTGCCTGACCTCTCTGTTGCCAATAGCATCAGCCTAAGCAAGATATAGGAAAGTTGATTTCAGTAATTTATAGTTATAGCTCTTAAAAAATACCATTGGTTTTAGTTTGCTTTCTGTTGATGTGAAAAACACCATTACCAAAAACAACTTGGGGAGGAAAGGTGGATTTTATCTTATGGTGCATCTTCATTCAGGGAAGCCAAGGCAGAAGCTTGAGGCACAGACTATGGAGGGATGTGGATTATTGTTTTGCTTTCAGGCTCATCTTCACCTTACTTTTTATATAGGTCAGGCCCACTTACCTAGGGATGGTACCACCCATAGTAGCCTGGGCCCTTCTACGTCTATTAGCAACCTAGAAAATGTCCCACAGACTCACCCACAGACTAAATCTAATAAAAACAGTTCTTTAATTGAAAATTTCTCTTCCCAGGCACATCAGGTTGACAACAAAGATTAAGCCATCACACTATTTCATTGTAAAATGATTCAAATTTTTTGATAGCACTTAACATTGAACCATGAAACTTGAGCATGCTAGGCATGTACTCTCCCCACTGTTTTGAGTTTATGTTTTATTCTTAGTTTTTAAAGATTTACTTCATGTATACTTTACTTTTTGCTGCATGTGTGTCTGTGCGCCATCTGTGTGACTGGTGCCAGTGGAGACCAGAAAAGTGGTGCTGATGGTTGAGGGCCACCATGTGGGTCCTGGGAATTAACCTGGGCTTCCTGGAAGAACAACTGGTGCTCTTAACCACGGAACCATCTCTCTAGTCCGTTTTGTTTTTTTTTTTTTTGAGGTAGTCTTACTAAGTTTCCTAGACAGGACTTGAACTTACTTTTCTTCTGCTTCAGCCTTCTGAGTTGCTAACATCATGGGTGCATTTAAGATCATTTTCTTCATACACCAAATCTATCTCAGGCACTGAGGACACAAAAAGTAATAATTAAAAAAAAGCTTGTTGAGGGTCTCTTTGTAGTTTAGCTTTGTGTTCAGTAATGAGGGACTAAATAGAGACAATGGCTTATTAGGAAGACGAGGATTTATGTAGAGCATTAGAGGTTTTGTCCTTACGACTGAACAGAGGGCGGTGTCACAAAGAGCGGAGAGTGTTGTTTGGGTTGGCTGTGAAGCATGAGCCGCAGTCTAAGAGGTAAGAGCCAGCAGAGCATCCCAGGCAGTGGGGGCAACCTGAGCGAAGGCTGGGGTGTGCGTGCCATCAAGAGCCTTTAAGAAGCAGTCTATAGGAGTGACACCTAGGGAGCTAGCAAAGATAGATGGGCTGGAAGGTTCATCCTGGGTGCACACTTTGTGCCACCTCCTATTTGTGCTGAGAGCCACGGTGACCTCAGCCTGGATGTTAGCCCTGGGTTTATGAGCTAAGAGAACCCTCTGAGACCCTGTGCACTGCAGCTCAAATGTCTAGGTAACCTTTCTTCCCGGGACATCGGATGGGGTTAGTAGAGGGAGCATATGCCACAAGTCGACAAAATCATGGGCCAGGCCAAAGGAGTCACACTAAATTCAAGCTAGTTAAGTTACAGGTGAAATTTAGCATTTTTTTTTTACAAGTGCGTGTTGCTTTTCTACTTTAGTTGTCAACAGATGAAAAATGATGCTAGTAGCCCTCCTAGGCTGCGGCCACGTGGTGCAGGGTGGGCAGAATTAGGGCCCAGCAGCCCACCCCGACTCCAGCTTCTTTCACCTGGGACCACAGAGCGGGGAACAATACCCTCTTGACCTCATGAAAGGGGGAGGACAAGCCTTCAAGGGACGCTGAATATTCCATTTAGCTGCCCCGAAGTCTAAATAACAGTGTGGTGGTTGTGATGATTTAGTTTTAATCCCCTCCTAAATGATCTGTCTTTCCTTTGTTTACTAGGGTTGTCCACAGATGTTTAATCATCCTGTGGTAACTCAGACACACTGGCAGACCTACCGTCTTAGAGTTTTTATTGCTATGAAGAGACACCATGACCATGGCAGCTCTTAGAAAGAAAACATTTAATTGGGATGACTTGCTTATAGTTTGAAAGATTCAGTCCATTATCATCATGACGGGAAGCGTGGCATGCAGGCAGACATGGTGCTGGAGAAATAGCTGAGAGTCTTGCATCTTGCAGGCAACAAGAAGTTGACTGACTCACCCTGAGGGAAGCTTGAGCAAAAGAGACCTCTCAAAGCCCACCCCCACAGTGACACACACGCACACACACACACACTTCCTTCAACAAGGCCACAGGTCCTAATACTGCCACTCTCTTAGGGAGTCGTTTCCTTTCAAACCACCACACCTACTAAATCAACTCTGCACAGGTTTGTTCCCATCGAGTCTTGTAGCAAGAGTTTGCTCATATTTTTCTCCTAAGTAAAATGAATCAGACTTGCCACCTGTAAAAAAAAGGCGATTCTCAAATATTTAAAAAGAATTTAGTAAGATAACAAAGAACACACACACACACACAAACAAACAAACAAAAAAACAAAAAATACCACATGAATTAAAAAATATGTAAGCACCAGTAAGATGGCTCAGGGGTAAAGGACTTTGCTACCAAGCCAGAGGACTCAACTTCTGTCCCTGGAGCCCTCGTGTGGAAAGAAAGAACTGATTGGCTCAAATTGTCCTTTGACCTCTACACATGCACCATGGCACATGCACAAGTACATACATACACACACAAGCGCCAAGTACACACATACAAATAAATTTGAAAACTGAACTTCAAAAAGATACCAAAGAATCATACTGTAGAAATTTTAAGATGTGAGATTCAATAGCCTCTAGAATTTTAAATTTGCTAATTTAGTGTTGGACGATTCCCAGTTTTGGACCAGGTATACCAGGGTGCAGGTTCAGCGTATATGTCTACTCCCTTCTTGGCCTGGCCTCTGAGGACAGTAGTACTTGGAGTAGGCCCTGTTTCCTGTTGTAGGATTTTCCTGTTCTCTGGCCGTTAAGAACCACTTCTTGTCTCTAGTACTGGCTGCTTTCAGAGCCTTGTTTCTCATGGATAGAAAGCCACAGAGGTCTTGGGAGTGTTAGATGCAACAGTAACAAGAGCAGCAAACACCCACACAGAAACCCCACATTTCCGTGTACCCAGAACATTCATAGGGATTAAACTGTCTAGTTCCTGCAACTGCCTGCCTCATGACATCGATGCTTCTAGATGCCCATTTCACAGAGTGGGAAACTGAGGAGCAGCAGGTTAAGCGAGTTTGTCTAGATCTCAGTAGCAGGATGGAACCACAGGTAGCCAGTCTTTGTTGTTCTCCTGACTGATACCAGGTGAGGTATATGATGGGAAGAACACAGCGTTTTACTCCGGGGACTTGTGACCAGGGTCTTACAAGCCTGGTCCTTGAAATGGGGCGGGAGTGGGGCACACCTCATCTGTAGTCCTCATACCACACGCTCCAGGTCTCCAAACCCCTGCCTAATGGCCAGTTTCAGAGCGGTTTGGAGTTCCCTAAAATGGAGGTGCTATTTTGAACACTTCATGTTAGAGGGATGCGTGTTTAAACTAAAATAGAGTGTACTTTTTAATTTGCGGTGTTTCCGTTCTCATTTTCTGTCTCAGCCAATAACCACTTCTTAGCTACTAAGAAAGGTGTGAGCTCCTTTCACCTCAGAGGACAGCCCCCGGCAGGCCTTAGTGCTCACGCTGTGCGCGTGGTGACAGGGTTGTCAGGAGCAGCGAGGTGGCCACAGAGAGAGGAGGACTCCTAAGGGAGGCCTAGAATCCCCAGGTTTCCAATCAGGACTCTTTGGTAGTACTCTGTTCCTCATGGCTTGTCTGCTCCACTGGGACCAGGTTACTTGTCTGGGTTGTTGAGGGAACCATAGCACAAGAAGAGGCTGAATGTGCTCTGTGTACGGCCCAGCCGAGAGGTTTTCCGTCAGAGCTGTGCTGCAGTTACAGCTTGCCTGGGAGGGGCAGACCACATCCCATTCCCAGTCAGCTGAGGAACACCAGGGCAGATGCCAGAGTTTTCTCCCTTTTACAGCAAACTGTGGCTCCTTGGCCCTTTTAATGGTTACTTGTGTAGCTAGGAAGTGGTTACTGGCTTCCATTGGGGAGGGGAGAAGAGGCAGGGGATGGAGTAGCTAAGAAGTGGTTACTAGCTTCCATTGGTGGGGGGAGAAGAGGCAGGGGATGGAGTAGGCGAGTGCAGACGGTTGAGGAATGTGGCTGCCCGTCCCAGTCTGTGCTAGCTTTTGCTAGTCAGTTTTATCATCATGGAACGTGAGTGCCAACCATGTCTGTGACTTTCTGCTGTGGTGCTGTTTCCCAGTTTTTGAAGAAAAGAGAAATGTCCGTTTTAAAAGAGGAGCTCATCAAAAATTTATTCTAAACTTTGTCATAAAATTGCAAATAAGCAAACATTACACACTGAAATTGATCAGACCAAGGACTATAAAATCAATGAACCATGTACAGTTAGAGGAGCCACCAGGAAAGAAGCTGTGGGGATCCACATTGGATTTTATGCTTTCACTGGGGAATATATTTTATGTACTTATTCACCATCAAAAATAAAAAGAAAATCACAATGGAATTATGGAATAATAGCCTTTATTATTTTTTTCTAATGTAGCTGCACATATATCTCTTTGTATAATTGGCTAGATTCCACATACGAGGGAAAACATTTTTCTTTCTAATGTCGAATAGTCACTCTGAATATTATACATTATTTTCCGATTGCATTTTTAGAGTTGAATAGTATTCCATTTTATGTGTAAATACATACTACCTTTTCATTATCTATTCATCTACTGGTGGGCAGCTAGGTTGTTTCCAGTTTTTGTTTGTTTATTTGCTTTTTTTGTTTTATTTTTGTTATAGTGAATAAAGCAGCAATAAACATGGGCGTACAAATACCTCTGTGAGACCGTGGAGCTCTCTGGGTATATGCTCAGGAGTGAAATATTGGGGCTATATGGTAGTTCTGTTTCTAATTTTTGAGAAATCTCCAACCTAAATTCCATAATGGCTGTATTAATTTGCATCCCCACCAACAATGAGTAAACTCTTCTCTTTTTCCATATCTTCTCCAAAATTTGTCAGCAGGCTTCTTGATGGTAGGCGTTCTGATTGGAGTGAGGTAGCATCTCAAAGTAGTTTAATTTGTGTTTCCCTGAGCCTGGTGATAGTGAACATTTTAAAATAGTTATTGATCACTTATGTTTCTTTTTTTCTTTTTTTTGAAAACTGTTCAGTTGCTGTTTGCTCATTTGTTGATATGCAGTTTTATTTTCACAATACTTAATTTATGCAATTTGTAAGTTTTGGTTGCTAGCAGCATGTGTGGAGTATAGCTGGTAAGGGTTTTCTCCCATTCTGGAGATTGTCTATTTTATCCACAGATCACTTCCTTTACTATACAGAAATATTTTCTTTTCGTACAGTGCCAACTGTTGATGCTTGGGGTTAGTTGTGATGCTGTTGGTGACTGACAAGGTCCTTCCTTGCCTGTCTCAGTATCCTGAAGAGTATCTCCTATGTGTTTTTCTAGAAATGTCAGTGCTTCCGGTTTTAAATTAAGCTCTTTCTTTGATCCACTGTAAATTATTTTTGTACAAGGTGAAAGGTAATCTAATTTCACCTTCTGCAGGTGGAAACATAGTTTTGCCAGCACCATTTGCTGTGTAGGCTTTCTTCTAATATATGTCTTTACCTCCTTTGTCAAAAATTAAATAGACACAGTTTTCTGTTTTATTTCTAGTTCCTCTATATGATTCTGTTGACTTTCCTGTCTGTTTTCATGCCTTACCAGGCTGTCCTTATGACTATAGCTCTATTGTATAGTTTGAGGCCAGGTATTGTAATCCTTCCAACACTGTCCTTACTACTTAGGGTTGCTTTGGCTGTTTGTGGTCTTTGTAGGTCCATATGAATTCTTATAGTTTTCTAAACCTGTGAAATATAATGTAGGAATTTTGATAAGGATTGCATTAATTCTGTGCATTAATTATGGTAGTATAGAAATTTTCACAATGTTCTGCCAATTTAGGGGTATAGAATTTTTTGATGGCTTGTTAAAATTTAGTAGGAAACAATTATATCATGCTTCAGGCATCTCTAAGACAGTGGGCCACAGACAGCTTTTCCTACTTCAGTGGATAGCAGTCACCAGAGGGCTTATTCATGGAGATTGCTGGGCCGAACCTAGGGAATTCTTTATTTTCCAAGTATAGCCCTTGAAGGGGGTAAAAGGATATATCTTCGTAAGAAGGTCAAATTATAGAAATCAATTGACTTGGGCTAGAGAGATGGCACAGTGGGTAAAGATACTTGCTGCCACACCCAGTGACCTAAGTTTGACCCCTGGCACCCACACAGAGACCTGACTCTCACAAGTTGTCTTCCACATGTAACACACACACACACACACACACACACACACACACACACACACACACACATAAAATGTGGTAAATTTTTTAAAAAGGCAATTGAATGGCCTAAAATTTCAACCTGATAAAAGTCCTTTGAGGTTAAAAGGTGAAGGGTATGTAGTGTGTGCATTTGCACTCTGGAGACTGAGGAGTTCTTAAGGCCTTAGTTGAGGCTCTTCTAGGTGGGGCACCCCAGGGCCCCAGGCACTGCTGGCACTGCCAGTCACTAACTACTCTTCTAAGAATCCTGAGCTGCTTCCTGTGCCATGCCTATCAAAGTATTTGCATATTTTTTCACAGTCCAGCAACTGGGCTGGTACATCTGTCCAGAAGCAGTGCTTATGGTGGGAGTTGGTCTTGCTTGTGCAGGGGCTTCTCTGTGTGCCTCCTGAGATGTACCAAGAGACCTTCACTCTGTGAACTGAACAAGATGTCCCCAAAGTCAAGAGCTAGCTTGCTTTGTCACAGTTGTTCTATGCCAGCTGTCATTACATAGACCAGTCAACAGCGTCTGTGCATGAGGACTGCTATTTTACACCAGCTTGTCTCAGCTCTAGGACCAGAAGTGTGACCCAGCTGTTGATGAGTCAGCAGTGTGAGCTGCTTCAGAATCTCCCCACTTGTCTCAGCTCTAGGACCAGAAGTGTGACCCAGCTGTTGATGAGTCAGCAGTGTGAGCTGCTTCAGAATCTCCCCACTTGTCTCAGCTCTAGGACCAGAAGTGTGACCCAGCTGTTGATGAGTCAGCAGTGTGAGCTGCTTCAGAACCTCCCAAGCTTGTCAGGAGGCTCACATTCACTGTCAGACCAAGGTGTCTGCAGCACAGGTGGGTTAGCTAGATGGTACAAAAGCGTGTTGTGAGGAAGGGACCCTAGTTGATTATATGACATTCATCAGCATCTCTGAAGCAGTACATTTGCAAATGGCGTTTGGGACACCAGGGATAGTGACCAGTCGTTCCCCTCCTGGATCAGGCAGTCACTTAGGAGGAAAGCCAAGCTATCCATTTCCCTTGTTCTTGGTTGGCTAACACGGGGTAAGTGACTTCCCATGTGGTGATCTCTGGAGCCCTGTGTGCACCAGCACCAGCTCCTTCCTCAGCATCTCTTCCTTGGGCTCTTCCCACACCTAAAGCTGTCCCCTATACACCTAGTATGTGACTTCCCCCAAAGCCTTTTCTAGGATGCTGTGGTCACAAGTTGTAGAAGCTATCCTAGTGGGGGAGAAGGAAGCTGTCTTTAGTAGGTGCTGCAAATGTCACTTTGTACCACCTGAAGCTAAGGAATTTTCTCATTGGCAGTTACTGCTCTACTGTCCTCTCTCCTGTCCCCTTTGAAGCTACCTCATTCTCTGCTGAGACTTGGGGCCTTCCTTCCCTTCTATTTCTGAATGACCTCTGGTGGTGCCCATCTGAATGTCCTGGTCCTCTGATGGTCTTAGACACATGCATGGTCTTGCATAGCTCCTTCATATTAGAGTTGACTCACCCTGCCTGTAGCAGATGCTGGGCTTTGCGCCTGACGTTTGTCAAGGTGTTTATTACTCCTGAGCTGCCCGATGAAGTCATCAGTATCCATTTGTGTTTTTCAGAGTAAGGAAGGCCCATTCATAGTTGCTCTGATGTTTATCCAGTACTATTAAATGTGCTTGTGGCACTGTATAGTGTTTTTGCTGTAGAAGGCACTGTGGTGATTTTACCCTTTTAGGAGCATCATCACTAACTCTGGCCCTGCATTCAATGCTAGAGACTTTAGGCAGGGCCTAAATTTTGCTCTCCTTTGGGTTTCTACCCTGCCATGCAGTCCCAGGCATTAGTGGGCTCTCTGTGCATACAGGGCCATAGAACTGGAGTGACCAGTCAGCTCCCGTCCATTTACTTCCTTGATCCTTCTTTCTTGGTAGCAGCCCCTGCCTGGCACAGAGCCCCCATACCCAGTTCCTCGCATTTCCAGAACAATATATCTTAAGCCAGTTGGTGTTTGCTGTCCTTGTATGCTTGAATCTGATTTGCAGCCAATTTCTACTTCCCCTGTCCTGGCCTAGAGAAGGACAAGCATGTGAGTAGGGATCACATCACCCCTTAGACTGTAAACGTTTGGCATGGAGGTGACCAGCACTTCATATTTACCTGCTGACGAAGCTTCTGTGTGGGAAACCAGACACAGAACAGCCATGCTTTCTTAGAGAAGTGGGACCCAGGGAGTAAAGTAGTGTCTGGGGATTGGCTGTGGTTCACATGGGTGCCCTGCAAGTTCAGCACTCTGTAAAGATGTCGCCCAAACAAAACAATTGGCCAGAGCGCCTGTACAGTCTTACTTCTCCACTTGTTAATTTCCTAGAAACTCACTGGCTTCCATTTCAAATATCCATGGTATTGATACTGAGAAGTAAGCCTAAGGTCTCACACATGCTCGACAAGCACTCAGCTGCTGCGTCATCACCATCACCACAGCTGTGGTCCAGTCTTCTGTGAATCAGTGAGCTTCTCTCACTGTGACAGCCTCGTTCAGCAGACCCCTCAGAACCTACCATGTGTTGTCTCTCAGCTCTCCCATCCCCTCTCCTTCCTGAAGCAGATTCTAGCTGCCTCATGTCTGCTTTGTGGATCGTGTCTGCTTTGTGGATGTTTGGAGTCTAAAGTGTGGCCTCGTCCTGCTAAGACGGCCATCTTGTGCCAGTGAAGGCTGCTGTCACACAGCCCTTGGTGCTTTCCTCGACTGTGACTGCTGAAGACGTGCTACCTTGAGGTAAGGAAAACTGCAGGTTAAAATTATTGGATATGGTCACCATGTGGCCTGGTTGCATCATGAGTGTGCCTACAACCTTAGATTCCTGTGAAAAGCTGGGCACTTCATCTCTGTGCTCACTCATCTTAGCTGTGCAGGGGATGTGTCAAAGGACTGACTACCTGAGGTGTGATCTGCTCTTCATTTCCCAAATGTGGAATAAGGAACTGTGGTAGTTATGATTCTTAAAAAAAAAACAACAACAGCAAAAAAAAAAAAAAACAAACAAGTTTCCTATTGTCCTTGCTTTACTCTGTGGACTCATTCTCCAAATGCCCCAAGCGTTGGACTAGGGTGTGTGTAATGTACCTGACACTTGGGACCAGCTCTTATTTAGGATTCTGCTAATTGACTTCTGGTGGTAGGAACCCAATTGTAGATTCCTTTATTTTATTGACTTTCATGGTAAGGATTTTATAATGTGTAAGTATTTTGATTTTTAAATGCTTCATATTAGGGGTGGAGAGATAGTTCAGCAATTAAGAGCACTTGCTACTTGCCTAGAGGACCCAGATTGGTTCCCAGTACTCACATGGCAGTTCACAACAATCTGTAACTTTAATCCCAGATCCTCTTCTGGCCTCTGCAGATACACATGCCGATAGAACACCCATACACATAGAAATAAATGAAAAATTTACAAAGCTTCACGTTCCTTTGATTGGTCAGCCCAGGGGTTGGTTGACAGAGCATTCTTCTTCAGCTGACCTGCAGCTCAGCAGTCGATTCAGTAGGAACACCTATCCTAGGCCCTGAGACGTGCTGCTTAGAGCCACCTAAAGATTTTCATAAACTGTACTCTGAAAACGTTGTTGTCATTTCTAGGTTCTCTTCTTTGATGCTAAATAAAGTAAAGGGAGGGGCCTCCAGATGAGAAGGCTAAAATAGAAGCAGGATTTCAGATTTCTGAAACCCAGCCTTCAGTGGGGAATTTGCTTGAGTGTCTCACCATAGGAAATGAACTGTTTGCAGGAGGTTTCTCCTTCCTGGTTCCACCCAACAGGAAGGCTGATGACTAACTCCTCCACTCCCACCTGGGTGTCTTCCTGGACTGTTGTGATGGCGCCAACTGACTGAGGCTCTTTTCTGGAAGCTCATTCATAAACCATAGGAATGGACGAGCATTGTAAACAGTCTTAAAATACAACCTGGGGATGATGTGCATCCCAGTGATAGTATAGGGAGCGCTGTGAGCTCTCTGGGGTTCTCTCATACCTAGAGGGTTTAGGAAAATCTTCCTCCTTCTCCAGGCTGGTATGTGTCTGTTCTCTACACTCCTTTCTCTCTCATTTTTAAAGATTTATTTTATTATTTATTTTTTATTATGTGTGTAAGTATGTATTTGGTGTGGGGGTGGGAGCATGTGGTATGTGGATGTAGACGCAGTGTCCAGAGAGGCCAGAATAGGGCACTGGATTCCCTGGAGCTGGAGTTTTAGGCAGTTGTGATCCACTCTGTGTGGGTGCTGGGAACCATTCCTGGGTCCTCTAGGAGGAGTGTGCACTCACATAACTGCTGAGCCCTGCAGCCCCCTTCTCCTTTTCCTCTGTCACTTGCTTCCTCTGCTCTTAGTGATCTTCTGGAAGATACTTCTCTGCTTCTCTCATTAATCTGTGTATAGACTGACTAACTTAACTGAAATGTATTTCACATCCTGTACTCTGTCATCTTTGAATTATTTCCATAGACAACCTGACTGGTTAGTTTTGGAGTTTGAAGCATTTCAGATTTCCTTATTGGGGTCACTCGGTCTGTGTACCTATCCTCCCAGGCAGTGACAAAGGTGTGGAAGCCACTGACTTCCAGATGTGGCTGCACAAAAGCACCTTGAAGCTGCCCTCAAGGCCTGTACCCTGCAGTGGAAAAGCAGTTTCGGATCAAAGGGCACTTCAGCACATGTAGGATTTCTGTGGCGAGCTACGCTAGAAAGTATCTAGAATTCCTAGAAGGCTGGTTGTGTAAGGCAGGGCAGAGAAGGTTCATAGACACCAGCCCTTCTCAGATGTCTGACCACCTTGCTTCTGTTAGCGTCCTCCTAAAAGGAGCTGACTGGGGAAATTTCTCTGCCATGACCTGCACTATTGACAGAACATTGCAACACTAACACCAGCCAATGGCAGGAGGCCAGCAAGAGCAAGTCTGAAAGCAAATGCTGGGTCACTGGTATCAACGGTAGTAATGTACTGGAGTGGGTGAGGTCAAACATGGGTTACCATCCTCACCCTAGTTGATTTAGAGCTGGGATTATTTTAAAATAAATGTAAGAGACACTAGGTGGTTGAGAGCACTTGGCTGCCCTTCCATAGGACAAAACTTCCCAGCACCCATGTCAGGTGGCTTATGGCTGCCTGTGACTTCAACTCTAGGACATTCAACACCCTCTTTTGACCTCTGCAGGCAACTGCATGCATCTATGCATGCATGCACACACACACACACACACACACACACACACACACACACACACACACTTAATAAAAGAGAAACCTAATTTAAACTATTTTTAGTTTACAGAAGAGTTTCAAAAGAAGCTCTCAGAGCCCCCTCCACCCTTTCCATTTCCTTTTTAGCCTCTTAATTAATTACCATGCAACATTTGTCATAAACCAAATCAATATTAATTAAAGCAAATATTTTGTTTAGATTTAACTTTCATTAGCTTTTCATATAATGGAGCTTTTCCACTCCAGGGTCTAATCCAAGTCATTTTATATTATTTGTTGCCATCTTAGGCACCGCTTACTTATAACCATTTCTCAGAGCACCCTTGTTGTAATGACCTTGGAGGTTTTGAGGACTTGTGTTCAGGAATGTGCACAATGTCCTTCAAATCTAACATTATGAGACCAAGACTGTGAGTTTGGGGAGGAAAGCCTCACTGCATTAATCAAGAGCACACCGTCAGGCTGCAGGGATAGCTCAGCAGTGGAAGCATTGGCTCTTTTCCTATAGGAGGCCCCTACACGATAGCTCATAGTCATCTGTGACTCCAGCTCCAGGTATCTGATGCTCTCTACTGGTCTCTGTGGGCACCAGGCACACACTTGGGGCACAATCCTGCTTGCAGGTGAGATACCCATACACATTAAATAAACAAAACAAAATATAGTTCGTCCTAGTCACCAGACATGGCAGTGTTGCCGGGGTCTCCACTGTAAAGTCTCACAACACAACTGTTTGGAGGGAAGTCACTGCACATGTGGAGTGATTTGTTTCAGAGCATGTGTATGGCCGTCCTATTCTGTCTACTCCAGTACTAGGTTATTGTCTCACTGCTCGCATCTGAGCTTAGGTCACTGAGGGCTTGTTCAGTGGCCCGTATGCGAACCATTGTATATGTTATATATGGGCTTTTTCTTTCCTTTCTTTCTAAGGGTCTTCCTTCCTTTTTGACATTATAGGAGGCTCCAAGCTCATCTGGCATATTTCTTGTCTCAGCTTTAGTCTCAGTCGTTTCTCAGAATTCTTACTCCTTGTGTTACTAGTGGGGGTCAGACAGTCAAAATTATGGCACCTTTGTTTCAACTTTTGAGTACTCAACTGAGCAACAAATATAAACTGAGTTGCCATAGCAACAACAAATATCTGAAACCCTGGCCACTTGGAGACTCCCTCCTTGTTTTGTATACACTCTCATAGCTGCAGACCCCAGTGGGCCTCACCCTAAAGTCTCTACCTGCAGCTCTCTCTGTAGTGCGTATTTTCCTTCTCCCTGGTTTCAGGAGGTGGCTGCATTATTTGGGTCTCGAATGAATGAGTCCTTCTCATTTCTCTCTCTGCCCTCTATGGCTCTGGGTTAAGTACAAAAAAATTTACCTGAGAAGAAAAGGCCCAAGGGAAAGAGTGCCAGAAGTTCGAGCACTGCAGACGAGAAGCAGGCTGGGACTCCTCAATGGTGGTGCTCCCTGAGGGTGGAGCTCATGAAAAGCAGGCTGGGACTCCTCAATGGTGGTGCTCCCTGAGGGTGGAGCTCATGAAAAGCAGGCTGGGACTCCTCAATGGTGGTGCTCCCTGAGGGTGGAGTTCATGAGAAGCAGGCTGGGACTCCTCAATGGATGTGCTCCCTGAGGGTGGAGTTCATGAAAAGGACAAAGAGATGGCTTTGGGGCTGGTGTCTGCAGGCTTGTTTGGGGACGGGGTGCTGGGCATGGTAGACATGCCTCAGTGGAAGCCAACACCCCACCCCAAGAGCCTTGTGCCTTTGAGTGAGAGCACACAGACATTGGTGGGAAGGGTGCGCTCATACACACTGGGTGGTCAGCCTCAGTAGGAGGCCACTTTGGAGCTTGTTGCTTTATTCTATGTAGAGTACTGGTATAAACAGCAAAAAGGAACAGAAGCAGAGAGTATCAAAAGAGGGGCGATGAGTGTGGAGTCTGCCGTGTCCAATGCTCATGTGGTACCTGGAGAGGGGAGACTGCAGGGGCATTTCCATGCCATCAGTAGTCCAGGAGGCGGGTCTAGGCCTCAGGAGAGTCGTTAGGGTGACTATTAGGACCTCAGGTATGTGTGACAGTGACCTCAGAAGTAGCATTGGCAAGGGTGGAGAGTAGAAGTGTGCATTAAGGACCATGCTTGGCGGGGTGTGGGGGTGGGGTGGGGAGGTCACCATCTTCCCTGTTTGAAGGAAGATGCTTCAAACTGGTGAGTGCCACATGTACAAGTCGGGCCTTAAGGCACCGCATGGGCGCGGTCTTCTGTATTCCATCTGTAGACTCTACTGCTGATAGTGGTTTAGAATCTTCAACTCTGGAGCTTCCAGGCCACTGAGCTAGCAACCTAGGGCGCTCTTCTCCACTTGCAACCAGATTCCAAGGGGAAATTGTCTCCTACTGCTTTTTGGTGCCACAAACTCTTGCTACCTTTTCCTTCCTGATTTGTGGCACACCTCTGTGATCCCAGGAGTTAAGGACAACCTCAGCTACTAGCAAATTCTAGGTCAGCCTGGGCTATATGAGGGATTGCAAGTTGGGGATGGTTAGAGCTGGCGTAGGAAGAACATTTTTGGCTTGTTTTCCTGGAAAGCTGTGGTGTCACCCACTGAGCTGGAGATGAGACACGGTGCAGCCTGGACACAGGAACATCGCGCACACTCCAGGAAGCAGGACTCTACTTCAAGAGTCAGATTTCTCTTTTCCGACCCCACTGCTTATCACAAAGGACTCTCCATAGAGGGGAGGTGGCTCCACAAATAGCTCATGACTTTGGTAAAGGCAGCAAGATGAAGATGAAGCTGACCAGGGTAGTGTTCGGACCCCAAGCCCTGAGTGTGTGTTTCTGTGGTTACACTGCGGCGAGGCTTACAAGGAATACATGAGGTGCCACGTGTCAGTCCTGACTTTTTCTTATCCTTGTGGGATTCACTTTTTCCTGTCTTGTCCCATTTGAAACTAGGACTCAACATCATCTCCTTGCCCTAGAATTGCCACTCACTTGTGCCCGAAGGGCCTCTGAGCACCTGGAATCTAGAACAGCTGCTGCCTTCCTTGTCAGCAGCCACGGGGCTGTGCCTGAGTCTGCCCCAATAGTAGTCAGAGCCTAGCGCCCTTTGAGTGTCAGGAGATGTGCTTGTTTGTTCTCAAAATTTACTGTTTTACGGTGTGCTTACAAAACATGTTCTAATGATAGCTTCTTAAATTAAAATGTCGCATTGGGACATAAAATGAGGTTATATTTCTTTCTTTGATGGAAAAAATAATGAAAACTCAAACTGGGTCAAACAGGTTGATTGTAGGAATGCTAGGTCCCATCAGTAGCCAGTTGCAGCCTAGACCCAATTAATGAAAACTAAGCTCTATATCCAAAAGGGAAATGGGTCCTGGGCTGGGGCATGAGCTCTGTGCCCTTTAGAGGGTTTTGATATTATGGGTTGTTGCATGTCAGGCAGCAGATGCTTCCAAGTTTGGGAGTGTTTGCTTCTTGCCTGGCTGCCCACCGACTTAGTAGCAAGGTGACACCCACATCAGTAGAGCCTCAAGAACACCTAACTGGGACCTAGTCCTGGGTGGGCTGGGGCCAGACATAAACCCTTATGACCTGATCTGTCCGTATCCCTAGTCTCACTAAAGCATTCGCACATACCTGCCTGTAAGGCTTGGATTCTCTGCCCCACAACCAGGGAGCAGCCATATATTTCTGTTGACAAGAACACGAAAAGTTGATAACTCAGTAGCTAGTGAGGAAAGGGAGCCTGTCTAATGAATGGGGCTGAAAATGAAAAAGAACAGCAAGCCAGGTATGTTTCATAAAAAAAAAAGCACATCTACACATCTTAAGAAACAGACCCTTGTGTAGGCTCATGTTCCTGAGCCATAGGCATTTTTCCTGTGGGTAACTAGGCAGCAGTGCCCAAGGGAAGAGACTGTGAGGGACACACTCTCCACCTTATTAATTTTGAAAATTATTTTCAAAAATGTGTATGTATGTACGCCTAAGTGCATGTATAGAAGAGGCGTGGATCCTATGGAACTGGAGTTACACATGCTTGTGAGCTACCACGTAGGTGCAAGAAACTGAATCTGGGTCCTGTGTAAGAGCAGTAAGTGCTCTTAACTGCTGCACCATCTCTTCAGCCCTCCACTTTAGTTTTTGAGAGAGTGTCTCTTATTGAAACTAGTGTTTGCAAATGCAGTTAAACTGACTGGCCAGTGAATCCAGGGGTTCTCCTGTCTTTGCTTCCCAACAGGCATGCTTCTACAGCAAGTGATTTCCTAACTGATCCAGCTCCCCAGCCCTAAGAGTGCCAACCACATTGGATCAAGCTGGCAGGAAGCACTTGTCAAATGTTTCACTGCGTAAACGTTTCTCATACCTGAAGGAGTTAGCTCTACTGATGTTCTTTGGGGAGTGAGACCATCAGACATTAGTCACCTACCTCTGTTTTATTGATGGGGTCTGTCCTGCCAGCTGGCTGGGAGACCTCACAGGGTTACAAAGGCAGGAATCTGGAGACTTTGGGGCTTTTCAAAGATGGCTTTGTTTTGTCTGATCATGAAAATGGTGCAGTCAGGTCCCAGGGGAAGTACAGGCAAAAGCTGACCTGGGAATGGGTATTCATGGAACTTGTGCAAGGAACATAGACCGTGTGGAGCTTGGACCTTCCAACATTAGTCATTCTCATCTGGAGGCACGCATGGAAATAGCCTACCAGAGCCTCTGTAGAGTAATAGCAGCTGTAATTGCTAAGCATTGACTTTGCAAGATACTGATGATTCCTTTAAATCCATAAAGGTTTATGGATGAACCTTTTTGGGCTGTAGGGGCATCAGGGTCCAGTTCAGCTCTGCACTTCCTGCATGTCAGAGCAGAGCTGGCATCAGAGCGTTCCCGATGTATGTCCTGTGTTGTGGACAGTGGCCTCATGACCCCTATTCCTGCCCACCAACTTCCCATTATTCACATGCACTTGACTGACAGGGCTACATTCCTGCTCTTTCTTTAATGTGAGTACCAGACACTGCCCTTAGGGACCTGACAGTACTTAGTAGCTTCTAAGAAAATGCTGGTAACTTGCCTCTCGCAGGCCTGTCTACCTAAATTACTTGTTTGTTTGTTTGTTTGTTTTTAAATGTAGATTAGAACCTTTCTGACCTCCTCAGGGAGTGACCTCAGTTTAAATGAGCCCCCTGTGAGCAGGAGCTCCTTGAGGGTTTTCACTTGTGAGGGCTGTGCACAGTTGTCTGCTTATCCAACTGCTTGATGCCCTGTGAGTGCACACTTCACACAAGAACAGTTTTCCATCATGCTTTACAAATTGCGTGCAAAGTAGAATTGTGTCTGAGTGGCCATTTAAAGTAAAAAAAAAAAATCAAAACTATGGTCTTTTAAGAGCGTGGCTCAGTTCTGCAAGGGGAGAAAGTCTCCTCCCAGTGTGCGAGATGCTCTGTTGCTCCACGGGACCTTCTTTCACATGGAGGGTTAGGATCAATGGAATTTTGCAGCTTAACAATTAAGAAATTTAGAGTAAGTAATTTAGATTGGGATCCACTCTGGAATGGTACTATTAGGAGGGTTATGGGTCCACTCTTCAGTGAATAATTAAAATCATTCAAATTGTCTGCAGGAGATGTGACAGGCTGCTGCTGGCTCTCTTCAGCCTGAGGCGTTCTCCCTGAGATACCTACTCAACTGAAGCCAGGCCCTTGACTGGCCTGCTATTTATTTCTCTGATTTAAAGGATTTTCTTTTGTAAATGAAATTGTGAGGTGGTAATTTGTGAGATATTTGGACAAGGTTTAGAGCTAAGAAAGGAAATAAGAGTAAAAAGGAAAGATTTCTTAAGATACATTGGTGGTAAGGGGTTTAAGATATATTTAGTAGTTTTCCCCAGGACAGGATCTCATTAAACCTCACCTGACTGAAATTGTTATGTGGCTGAGGTTGGCCTGGACAGGATCCTTGACATCTTTGCCTTCGCCTTCCAGAGTGCTAGGATCACAGGCCTGTGCCACCACCCCGACCAGAATGTGCGTTGTGATCTTGATCATGGTTCCTTAGCGACTGTAATATTCTTGCTTGAGAAAGCAGCTCTCAGAAGAGGGAGTGTAGTCTGTGCTTGAGGTCTTGCAGGTTTGATCAATTGTGTCAGAAAACTCAGCTGTCAATCAGTGAGAGAGCCAAGGGAATTGTCTTGTCCTTTAATTGTTCTACCTTTCTGCCCTGCTTTCTAAATTATTCTAAGAAAGCGCCCAGTTCACTTTTCTGGCAAGCATCTTAAAGGCATACAGCAGACAAGAAGAATGTCTGTGTAAGTCTCTGAAGTGTCAGCAAGAACTCTGCTGGCTTCAGCACCGCGTCGTGCTCGTTCCTTCCTCCTGCTGAGCTCCAGGTGACAGAGACTGAATCCTGGGAGAGTGTGTCTAGACCCCACTTGTAGGATGAAGCTCTATTCCAGGATGAAGTCCTGGCTATGTGTCACTTGTTTCCATGGCGACTTAAAGGACAGAGACTCCATCTCAGGAAAGGGAAGTCAAGAAGACAGCCTCACCCAGCATCCTGTGTTTGACATGGAGGAATCATTCTGAAAGTAGTGACCACTGTGCCTGTCTTTACCTCCAAAGAACTCAATGGTTTTGCCAGATAGTCACGTTGGGGTGTAAAGACTGAAAGCTCCAGAGTTCTCACTAAGCCAGTGACCTGATGACAGTACTGGGAAGGCCAAGCCTTGCTATGCCACGCACGCACGCGCTCGCACATACACACACACACACACACACACACACACACAGAGGTACACACACACACACACACACACACACACACACACACACAGCTCCAGAGCTCTTCCTAAAGCCAATGACCTGATGATGGTACTGGGAAGGCCAATACACTATTGTCCACATAGACACCACACACGTGTGTGCACACACATACACACATACATGCATACACATACATGCTAGAGGTCTAGAGCAAGTGTATACTAGGCTTAGATAAAACCGTTGTCCCTCACAGGGGCTGTTTTGTTCTCTCAAGGCTATCCTCCTGAGGAGCAACATTAGAGTTGACTGTAATGTGGAGATGCAGAGAGTATAGGATTCACTGAACTATCCCTACAACATCACTGAAGAATAAGCAAACAAACGGGTGCCCTAGAAGAGAAGGGACCCCTAGAAGATAAAGGATTCCTGTAAGAGAAGGGATCCAGGATCCATGTCCGCAATTGTTGCAACACAAAAATTATAAAAAATCCAAAGAAGCCGGTTGCAGAGGTTGCAGGAGAGAGGACCAAGATATAAAGACTCCAAAGCCTTAAAGAAAGGTGTAGCAGCAGTGTCTTTCCAAATACAGAGTGCCATTAAGAAGATAGAATTAGTTAAACAAACAAGACAGGAAAAAGAAAACCTAACTGGAAACTCAAGAGTTGCAAAGCACACTATCTGAAAGGGGGGGGGGGGTCCTTCAGAGGGCTGCAATAGTAGATATTCATGGCCAAAGAGAAAGAATCAATGAATTTGGTGTAAACCGATGACGTGACCACTCCATGATAGAGTATTGTTAAGGAGAAGGGTTTTTTCTTCCTTCCTTCCTTCCTTCCTTCCTTCCTTCCTTCCTTCCTTCCTTCCTTCCTTCCTTCCTCAAATTTGAGAGAGACAGAGAACAACATTTAAAAGAGTCCAGAGCAGAGAGAGAAATTAGTAGACCAGACGTGGGCAGCCGGCTGCACCTGGCCATGAGAGAAGCAGGAGTAGAGCAGAGAGAGATAGAGGGAAGGAGACAGAGTTGGGGCAGGGAGAGTGGAGAGAGCATAGCGGAAATAGCAGGGTTCTAAGGAGAGTGAGTGACTGGGAGGGAAGCCTGTGAGCTGGAGAGAGCTTAGGGTGGGGAAGAGGGTGGGAAGGGCTAGGGTGCTAGCATGGTCTCTGAAATATGTAACAGGTACCAGTGATACTGAGGGAGGCTGGAGGCCAGCATGTGCTTTGGCATGCTTACATGAGTTTCCTTTGGACCTGACACACTTAAAGATAGAATTATGAGATTATATGATCCAGATGACTGAGAAAAGAAAGTGAACAGAACCTCATAAAAGTGTTAAGGAGCAGAGAGATATAAAGATACAAGCACAAATTCTGAAAGAAAATGCTAGAAACTCCCCAAATTCAGTGAAAAGCATTTATGTATACATCGAAGAAATACAATTAACTCCAGGTAGGTCATATGCAAAAGATCCATGCAAGGTTCATGATAAAGTGTTGAAAGACAGAGAAAGGAGGCCTATTGTGTAGGAGGGAATCCCAGGAGAATTAACAGCTGACTTCCTAGAAGTAGTGGTGATGGGATGACATTTTCAGAGTTCTGAAACAAAACAAGTCAGCCCAGAGTCTTACACTCAGCCAAGCTTATCTTCAGAGGTGGAGGTAGCACAGAGACAAACTAAACAACAGAACCCAAAGGGTGTGCTCTTAGCTCGCTTCCTTTAGTGGGAAGTACTAAAGGAAGCTCTTCAGGCTCCAAGCAAATGACCAGACAGTAATTCCAGATTAGATGAGAATGAGAAAACAGATTGCCTGGAAAGGTAATTCTGCAGTTCTAAGAGCCTTTACAATGTGTAATTCCTTCCTTCTTTCTAATGTTCTTCGGAAGCATTCTCACAAATAATATGTACATAATTATGCTGTTGGGCCTACACCATTTAGACATGCAGCATATCTGGTGGTAGCAGTGTGGAGGAGGCAGATGGAGTGAAGCTGTATTAGTGTGTGGAGATGGTGCCACCCGGAGACTCACAGCCTTAGGAAGAAAACGAAGAGGCCCTCATGGTGCAGACTGCAGCTTTACACTTGCTCTCTTCTCTTGGAGTCAGCCGAGACATAAAGATGCAAGGTGGTGTAATTATGAACATGTGTGATGGCGTTTGTAACATGCTTGGATGTAACATGAAGCAATAGCAGATGAAGAGGGGATAGGTGGAGCCAGGACTAGTAGGAGTCTTGTTTCTGCATCTCACGAGGAACTAGCCCAGGAAGGAACAGAGTGGTACAGCAGGAAGGCGTGTGGTTGTGGATGGGTGGATCTTTCCCAGATTTACATGTTGAAGTTCTAACCCCCATGAGACAACTCATAGTGGCAGAGTTCATGAATTAAGTTAAGATTCTATGAGATCATAAAGCTAGAACCCTAATTCCATAGGATTAGTGTCCTTATAAGAAGAGGCACAACAAAGAAATGCACAGAGAGCACAGAATACCTGCTAGCCACCTAGGGTTCCCATTAGGAGCCAAGTCAACATGCCACCTTTATCTTAACCTGAAGAGCTGAGAATATGTCTGTTGTTTAAGGCCGGTCTGTGACTCTTCAGTGTGGCAGCCTAGGCCTGCTAATTCTTGTGTAATGTGGAATCTCTCAGCTGAATTACTGCACTAGTCTATGCTCTGGCGAACCGGGAAAGCATTCCCCTTCAGATTTACCAAGGAACGTGCTTGAACGGTGATTGTGAGTGCAAAGGCCGTTTGGGAGGTTGTCTGCTCCTTGCTCTCCTCATGGCTGTTTACTGACCAGCCCCATGACGGGAGCCATCTGTCGATCTGCTTTGGGGTCTGACTGCTGTGCACAGTGACACGTGGGCACAGGATTACATGTCAGCAGCTATCCTAGAGATACCAGGTTTGCTGTGAATTCTCATCTGTTTTCCCCCAGCTGGGGTGGTGGAGCATCTCAGGCTATTTTTAGAACAGCCTTCCAGACACTCTGTGTGATCCTCGTGGGTACAGGGTGTGAGCCTCTCGTGCTGCCTTGTTCAGTATCTACAGAGTGCTGTATTTGTTTGACTTTATTTGAAAATTTAAGGCTTTCATGAACACTGTTCCAAGTTATCTAATGAATCAAAACTCTAGATTTATACCTTAAAAGGCTGGTGGTTGGAGGTTTTCTTGTGACTTCCTAATCCCTTCCCTAGACCATGTAGGGTAGAGTTGCTGTGCAGATTCAGTGTCAGAAACTCTTTTTTAGTTAATAAGCCTTATTTTATTGTAAAGCAGTTTTAGGTCCTACCACAATTGACTGGGGAGTAAAGCTCCCTTGGTCCACTCCATGCATAGACATCTGGTCCTAGCACTGTGCCCGAAAGAGGAGACTGCAGAGGAACAGTGTGCTTCTCAGTTAGTTGACAACCTTAAGTGTCCAGAGGGTGTTAAGTGTCAGCCATTCTTACCACCCGCTCTGTAGCCCAGCACCTAGCCTGGCGGAACTGCATGTGCCTGTGGGCCTGGTGAAGCCACAGATGGTGATACCAGAACTGTAGGACAATATTCCTGGTTTCCAGGGTTCCCGCCTGTCCCAGTGTAGCAGCTGTGGTAGTGGTAAGGCCAGGAAATAAACCCAGGAAAGAACAGATCGATTTAGGACTCCAGGTCTGTCTACAGGGGATGGATGGAAAATTGGAGATTCCATAGGAGAGGAAGACATGGGAGGAGGTTGGGGGTCTGCATAGCTGACAGAGCAGGTAAGTGTGGTTGGGTCAGTGGCAAATGGTCTTATTGTCCTAGTCTAGCTCTGCAGAAATGATCATCACTGCGGGACCAGCCCTCAAAGGGTCACACACCTCTCGGTGTGTCTTTGAGGCTGCTTTAACTGAGTAGACCCTAGTTAGCCCTGGGATCATTCGGTGTATTAGTGACATGTGACTTGTAAATCTCTCATAGAAATTCTCACACAAACTTTACTTTTTAATTTTATTTTATGTATATGATTATGTATATATTACATCCATGCCTGGTACCCATAGAGGTCAGCTATCCTGGAACAGGATAGTAGTTACAGACTAAATTTGAGTCTCTCAAAAAAAAAATGCTTTTAACTTGAGTCAACTCTCCAGTCCCCACATATTTCTTATCTGAGATTCTTTGAACATGCAAGAAGGGAATATCTTCTCGACTGTGGACCATGGACATGGCTTTAGGGTCAAACTTTTCCATAGCCCTACAGGAGGATAGCAGGGTGTACTCCATGTGATTGCTGCAAGGCCAGTGTCTTCCCAAGAGGCATACCTGCATTAAAGAAAGAGCATTCATGGACATTGGTAGAAGTATGGAAGGAAGGCTTGACTTAATACCTTCTCAATAGGTCCAGGAACCACTGAGAAAAGGGGTCTTTTGGGACAGAAAAGAGATTGAGACTCTGAATACAGTATGGACAAGTGGGGATTTATAGATAGAGAACAAGGTGGGGATCAAAAGTTATCAAGAGGGGAGGACATCAAGGGTGTGGTAGTTTGAACGAAAATGACCCCGTAAGCTCAAGGCACTATTAGTAGGTGTGGTCTTGTTGGAGTAGTAGTGATCTTATCAGAGGAAGTGGGTCATTGGGGTGGACATTGAAGTTTTAGAGGCTCACTCTCAGGCCGAGTGACTCACTCTCTCTTCCTGCTGCCCACTGATCAGATGTAGAACTCCCAGCTCCTTCACCAGTACCATGTCTGTCTGCATGCCACCATGCTCTCTACCATGACGATAATGGACTAAACCTCTGAACTGTATGCCAGCCCCAGTTAAATGTTTTGCTTTATAAGAGTTCCCATGGTCATGGTGTCTCTTCACAGGAATAGAAACCTGAAGGCAAGGGATCAGGATTTTCTGACTAAACAGACCTGAAAGAGTTTTTGCTGAAGACAGGCAGGTGTGAAATGACCAGATGTATCCTGGGTAGAGGGGGGAAAGGGGGAGAGCAAGAGAATAATAAAAGATGAAAAGAGAAAGAAGATAAATTTGAAAGGGAACAAGATGAGGGGTATATGGGAGAGTCTGGGGACAGGAAAAGGAAGAAAGGATGTAATTATAATCTCAAAAAAAAATTAAAGAAACACAGTTCTTCAAGGTCATGGCAGTGATTTCCCTGAGTGCCTGCAAGTCCAGGAAGTACATGTCACCGGGTGAGTGACAGCAGAGACATCAGAGTCCCTCTGCCTTAGCCTTGCTGGTTGTACACAGAATGACTGGGACAAGACACCTCTTTTCTCTGAGAATTGATTCCTCACAGAAGGAGGAAGTGCTGATTTTGCCCACTGTGGGCAAGCTTTGTTGTGGACACAGGACAAAACCTAGTAAATGTGGTTGCTCTCACTGGGCCACCTCCACTAGTGCTGCATACCACACTGGAGCAAGGAGGTGAGATCTAGGGAGGAGGGAGCCACATCTGGCCGTGGAGCCCCTCCACAGTGTGGCTGCCGCTGCCTGCCCTTTTGCTGCAGCTGTTCCAGAAAGACCCCCAGGTTGGTTATGCATTTGTTTCTAAAAGAAAGGCATCAGGAGGTACTGCACCATAATACCTTTCTCCACAGTCTGCAACTGAATTCCGACATGAAGCCAGAGCAAAGAGAATAAAGCTCCCACAAAGTAATGGGAATTTGCCATCACCAAAATCTGTGACAGTGCAAGCTAATTAAAATTAAATATCTATGCCTGCCTCTAGGTTTCAAAAATGGATAGCAATTGGGTAGTAAAGGGATGGGGGAAATATACCATCAAGATTCACTTTTAATAACTATGTTCCATGTCCAGCTGGAAGTAAGTGAAAACTTGGAAACCAGCAAGTAGCAGGAATATCCTTCCAAGCCCTTCAAGCCTCCCTCTCACCAGCTAACTTGACCCTGGTTCTCAGGTAGAACACTGGCAGTGTAGCAGGACGAGCAGGCCTCTACCAGGTGAAACGTTCTCTCATCTGGAGAACTCAGGCAGCCTAGAAGATCTCAGGTATTGACTACCACCCTAAAACTGACTTCTGTCCTCATGGCTAGAATTTAGGGAGGACTAGGCTCTTAGAGGCAAAATGCACACCCAGTGGGCAGGTGCGAAGACTTCTGGGAGAGAGGCCTAAGAGTACCAGGACTTTGCAGATTTGTTTAAAGGATTAAGATCCTAAGAGAGTCCTTGTTGTCTCTGAGTTGACCCCTTTTTGGCTCCCCAGCCTTGGCTTCTCTATCCCTTCGAATGCTGGACTTTGCTGTTCCTTTCATTACTGCATCTCCTTAAATGCCACCTGTGTAAAAGTCAGCTCTATCCCCTGCTCCCCGGCAGCATTTTCACCAGGGTCAGCCTTCTTCCTCCTCTCCTTCACAGCACAGGATTCGCTGTCTCTGGACTCACTTAAATGACCTATTCCTTTCTTAACAGTATTGACTGAGTCATGTGCCCTCCATAGTCGTGGTTCCTGATTAGGTATTTCTGTGGATATAGAGAGCATTCTTGATAGCTGAGCCAGGTGAACTAGGGGAGACAGAAAGACCATCATAGAGCGCCCCAGAACCACTGTCTGTCCTCTGCCTCTGTCCCTCTTTCGTTGATATGATCTTCGATAGTATAAAAAGAATTGTCACCTGTGGGGAAGATGTTACTGTTGAGCATGAGAGTGATAAGGGCCAGCTGGTGCCTCTCCCCACCTAGTTGAGATTGGTTAGCAGCGCCATTGGAAGGTCAGCTCTGCAAGTTTCCTCAAAGAAATCCACTGTCCTGTGTCATGGCTCCGAAGCTGTGTTTATAATTGTTTCTTTTCTTCTTGGTCTTCCATCATTTCTTCCAGCTTTGCAATAGCAGCTGTAGCATGGCTGCCTTGTACGACCCTTGGAAGGGCCTTGTCTAGTCGCTTTTCTTGTGATTAAAGTGACCAACAATATCTTAAGGGAAGGGGAATTTACTTGGGGTCTTGTTTCAAATGGATATAGTCCATTGTATGGCAGCAGGAATATGTGATTGGCCCTCACCTCATCTCGTCTGGGAGGAATAGGAAATAGAGAGAGGGCCATATTGGTAATCACATGGCTTCCCCTCTCTTTATGCAGTCTAGGACAAGACCATGAGATGCTACCACCCACATTGAGGGTAAGTCTTCTTACCTTAGTCAAATTTCCCTGGAAACAGCCATAAAGACATACCCAGAGTTGTGTTGCCTTGGTGATCCCAAATCCAGTCACGTTGTACATAAATACTAATTATCACAGGCCCCATTTCACCAAACATAAAACAATATTAACAACCTATTAGCTGAAGCTCTACATGAACTCTCCAAAAACGTCCTGTGTAAAAACCCAGACCACTGTCTCCATCTCCTCCTCACCCCCATCCCCTCACTGCTCCATAATGAGAAAATGGAAAAAAGTCCTGTCAGTGCCTGCCAAGTGCTCTCTACAGTAGTGAGTTGTTCAGTGTTCCATTGTTATAGCAGAAGCAAGTAGACAACACACCACTTTGCTAGAGATCTATATACATTAACACATGCAAATGCTGTGGCTCCCTATGTCTCCAAGCTACTTAGGAGGCCGACACATATCTCCGCAGTTTCGATTTGTTAGAGAGGAATCTAGAAATTGGATGGGGTTGCCCATATGAAGGCCTTGGGCAGACCATCCCTGGCCTCCTGGCTTGCTGCCATGTTTCAAAAATAACTTTGTCTTCCTGGCACTTCATTGATCCGTGGTTGTTGCTTCGCATTTAGAGCCCTTTATGGAATTCTCTTCCTACTCAGGAAATGTCATATTTCCTCGTGAAACCAGCTTTGACACTTGTGAATTAGAAAATAAGTTTTCCTAGTGATTATAAAAATAAACCTGAGGCCAACACAATGGCTCATCAAGGAAGGGTACTTGCTACCAAGCTTGATGAGCTGAGTTCAATCCCTAGTCTCCTTGTGGTAGAAGGAAGGAGTCAACTCCCGATTTTCAAAGCTGTCCTCTGATGTACACGCACATACAAATAAGATGTAATAAAAATTTTAAAGATTCTGGGATGAAGAGATGGCTCAGTGGTTAAAAGCACTGCCTGACCTTTCAGACAACACAGATTTGGCTTGGCACACACATAGAGGCTAACAACCATCTATAACTTCAGATGTCTGACACCCTCTTCAGGCCTCCTCAGACATTGCATGCATGTAGTGCACATACATAAATGCAGGTGAAACAGCCAAAATGTCAAAAAAAAAATTCCAAGATTTTAAAAATGAAAAAGTCCTTTCAAATCTATTCACCTATCTTAGTTAGGGTTTCTATTGTTGTGACAGTATACCATTGACCAAAATCAGCTTTAGAAGAAGGGCTTATTTCATCTTATACTTCTGAGTAATAGTTCATCACTGAGGGAAGGAAGTCTGGGCAGGAACTCTAGCAGGGCATGAACCTGAAGGCAGGAGTTGATGCAGAGGCCATGGAGGAGTATTGCACTATTCCCTAAAGCACCCTGGGACCACCCGCCCAGCAGTGGCACCCACAGTAAGCTAGACCCTTCCACATCAATCATCAGTTGAGAAAATGCACCACAGACTTGCCCAGTTGCCAATCTGTTGGGGGACATTTTCTCAGTTGAGGGTCTCTTTCCAAACAACTCTGGACCATGTTAAATTGGTGTAAACATCTACACAGCATAGCACCTAAAATACAAGAAACTTTGGAATTACTAGTTTGTTCTTTTTATGGTAACCTATAAAGAGTGACTTTATTTTGGGTGAATGTGCAGGTGCCTCTTCAGGCTCAGGTACTATCCTGCCATATTCCAGAGGAGAGGGAGGGTTAGGCTGGGCTCTGTGGATCTGTCTGGTATAAGGCACTGGACAGATGCTAGTACTTGTAGTGAGCCCACTGAAGTAGCTATTTGTCTTCCTGGAGCTCCACTAGTTTGGAGTTTTGAAAGTTGCCTGGTTATGAAACTATTGCACTAAAAAAGCCTGGCATCGTGGTATCAGAGATCCAGTGTAAGCTGCGAAGATTCCCATTCAGAAAAATATGGAATTACGTTGAGCCTGGATTCTCCCAATCCTGCTGCTGCCAAGAGTGTGCTTTGCTTTTATGTTTGACAAAACTGGGGTTATGTCTCACAGGTGAGCTGACCTTGACCAAGGCCAGTGTTTTTCCCCGGTGGCTAGTCACTGCTCCAACGATGAGCCTGTGGAACTTTCCTTCATCAACATGAAGTAGGAAGGCGGTGTTGGAAGGAGGCAGAACACACGCTTTATTCTTGAACTTTGGCATGTGTGGCACTCTCTGAAACACAACAAGGTGACTTCTCTTAAGATGCTTTGGCACATTCTTCACTTTCCAGACCAAGATGTTCTCCAGCAAATGAATAAAATCAGTTGGAAACAGCAAAGGGAAGGAGATTGCAAGTGCCAGAAGAGAAGGAAGAAAGGGGCTGTGCCAGCCTGTCCCCGCAGGAGTGCAGCCTGGAACTGGGGGTGGGTGGGGGTGGCATTACCCACTCGAGCTTCTCCCTGACACACCCCACTTCCATGGAATATTTAGATCAGCGCTGTTGCAACCACAGAAGCACAGGGCCTTTTTGTCCGGTTTGTTGGTATTGGTGACTAGGTTTGCCTGTTTATCCTGCTAATTCACTTTTGTTCTTTTTTAAAGTATACCTTGAGATATGTTTAATAAAAATATTGGCAAGCTTGGTGTGGTAGTAGGGCATGCATATACTCTCAGTACTTGGGAGGCTGAGGCAGGAGGATCCCATGTTTAGGACCAGCCTGGGCTATATTGGGATGCTCTGTCTGAATGTCCCAGAAAAAAACAAAAACAAAACAAAAAGAACAAAGCAAACCACTCATATTCAGACAGGAAATCAAGCACAAATGACACAGAGGCTTTACCCCAATCTCCTGCCTCCCTTTTAGCTTTTTCTCGAAACTGTTACCTCCTGATATCTGTGTAGCAGGCTTTCTTCGACTGCCAGCCCCCAAATCATGACACAGAGACTTATTATAAGTTATGAATGCTTGACTTTAGCTTAGGCTTGTTTCTAACTAGCTTTGTTTTTAAAATCTTAAACCAACCCATTTCTGTTAATCCATTTGTGGCCCCGATGCTCATTTACCTCATCTACGTACTGTCCATCCTGGTTTCCTGCTTCCTTGTGTCTGTCTGGCCCCTGATGGGCTAGCCCCTGTTTTCTCTCTGCCCACCAGCGCTGCCTATCCCTCCTCCGCCTAGCTATTGACCATTTAGCTATTTATTAGACCAACAAGCAAGTGAAACAGCAACACGTCTTCACATCTTCACATTATTAAACAAATGCAGCATAGACAAACACAACACACCTTACATAATTAAACAAATATTCTATTCCACAGCATATCTGTACCCTTGATGTGAAAGCTGGAGATCTGGTCAGAGGTTCTCAAGATGATGGGTGTTGTAATTTAGAAAAAAAGCAGTGCACGAGAGAAAGACTCCCTGCAGCAGAGTTCATGTGGAGGGCTTTTTATTAGGGGAAAAGGAACGAAAAAGAGAGGGGAGGGGAGACTGGCCTCCGGACAGGAGCAACAGAAAAGAAGAGAGAGGCGGGGGTGGGGGGTGGAGGGGGGAGGAGGGGAGAGGTGAGGTGGGCAAAGCCCGCATTCTGAAAGGGAACATAGCAAAGTGCGCAGAAGGTTCTCTTAGTGGCTGCAACTGAGGATTAGCCTGTCAGGACCTCAAGGGCAGACCAGTACAGATGCCCAAATGCTGACACTGGGTGGGGACAAGGAGGTCAGTACTTTTTGATGCTTTCAATCTGAAATATTGGTCCTAAAAGGATGGAAGGAAGAAAATACTATTCCAGTGAACAGTGTAAGCTGAAAACAGTGTGTGTTGAGTGTGCACTTCCTTCCTGGTGAGGATTTCCACCCGAAGAGATTCCCAGAGAAGCTTTATCTCTTTGGAGACTAGATCACCAGAAGGGACCACAGGCCTGGCCCTTCCTGGTCTCCAGCTCTATAACCCTTTCCTTTGGTCATTTACACGCATTGGCAGGGAACAGCGTAAGGCTATAAACAGATAGAGGGAGGAGTAATGCCTGTTCTTCACACCAGAAAGGAGTCATAGGCAATGTCTTAGGTTGTCTCTTCCAGTGGCTACAGCTTAGCGCTCCACTGAAGTAGAATATTGTGGAGGAAGGTGACGAGCATTTTCAGGGCTGTGCTTTTATATAGCAACTCAGATAGTTTTGTTTTGTTCCACGACCATATTGATTTGTACCCAAACACTGAAAACAAATACAAACATTACGCTCAAGTGCAGGCTGTTTGGGGTTCTTTAACTTGTGGTTCATAGCTGAGGGAGGTATAATAGCCTGATCATTCAGCAGCTTGCCATTTGAGAAACCGTAGCTGCTGGTTCCTGCTTTCTTGCCTAAGTTGCTGCCGGATGATTTCGAAAGGGGCTAGTTGTTTAAGACCTTTCTGCAAAAAGAACTTATACTTAATTCTATGTTGGTATTATATATTTCAATTTTATATTATCTATTTTGAGCAATATAAAAACAAAAAAGTTAATCTTGGAGTTATTTGGCCTTATTTAAAGTCACATAGTAAGGAAACTCTCACTTGGCTACTAAAAGTCACAGTGAATACAAGTGAGTCTCTCTAGCTGCCTTCTAACCCTTGCTTCAAAAACTTGTCTCAAACTAAGCTCAGGTACTGTGGGAGTTCCAGGGGTTTCATTTGACCCCAGTCTTCCAGCCAGGAGTCACCTGGCTCCAGCTGAGCTCAGGGTTTCCCTTTCCTAGAGAGTTCTGGAGAGAATCCATACAGACAGCATCTCTGGGGGCTAGCACTGGAGAGTTTAAAGTTGGGGGTCACCTTATGTCCTGCCATGTAGGTAGCTCAGCTGCAGAGAGGGTGACTGGCTGGAATAAGCAGAGGGGAACTGAGAAAGTCATGTGAGCTGCTGGCATTAGAGTCCACAGGTGACATTAGCCATGCTCCTGCTCCAGTGTTCTCAGTCAGCCTACTAGCTTTACGACTGATGTGTCCTTCTGCTTAAGCTCATCCTGCAGTGCAGCGTTGTCTTTTAACTAGTAGGTTTTTATCCTTAGGAGCATAGTCTTTCTATGTAAGACTCCTGTGGGTTCTGGCTGTTAACTAGTAGGCTTTTATTCTTAGGAGCATAGTCTTACTATGTAAGACTCCTGTGGGTTCTTAGAACTATAAACAGTACCAAATCTTATATACCATAGTTTTTTCTCAACACACGTTTGTGATAAAATTTAACTTTTATAAATCAGGCAAAGTAAGAAGCAACAATACCCAATAGCAAGACAGAACAATTGCTGTGTTATAATAAACAATTGCTGTATTAAGTAGGTAAGAATGGCATGAACACAAATGCTGTTGTACCATGCAGTGAGTCTCACCATTGAGACAGCTACTGGTGGACTAACAGGAAGGTAGCGTTATATATCGGGGTGGCCAGGAGATGAGACAAAGAGTTGATTCTTATCATGAGTGGGACACTGTGAGATTTTTTTTTCATGCTTTACACAATGGCATATGATTTCAAATATTATTTTCAAACCATTACTGGGTGTGGACACCTGAAACCCCAGCAACTGAATTGTAAATAAAGGGGTCCAGTGTATGTGGTGAGAGACCAAGAGTCCTAGGTGTCTGCTTTCATCATGGCACCTTCATTGCTGGTTCTCTGCAGAGTGGCTGACATGGGCTGCATGGGAAACTGTCAGGACAAGGCAAGGGACGATGTTGTGGCTGGGGGCAGGCAACTCCCAGGAGGATGTCGTCTCTTGCACTGTTGGCTTAGGAAGCAGGAGCAGCTGTGGCCATGCCTCACCTAGGGGAAGGAGGAGAGAGGTAGAGCTTGTGACAGAGGCTCCCCTGGTCCAGCTTTCAATGGCCAGCTCTGGGTGGGGAAGAGGTCGAAGTAGTCACCAAGACAGGCTTCCTAGCTTCTAAGTTTGTGAAAGAAGAGGAAGATGTGGCAGAGATTGGGTGTACATGGTCAGCCATTGGAGTTAAGAGCACCCTGCGTGGCCACAGAGGGATGAGGTTCATGCTCTACAGTCCTTTAGCAGTGTCTCCTGGACTCCAGTTTGAGAAGATGCTTAGATGGGTGTGTACTGCCTGTCTCATTGGCTGGTGGGCTCCCCTCAGAGATAGTTGATCATGGATCACAGAGAAGCCATTGTCCTTTTCCCTTTGCTCTTAGCTGTCTAGAAACTGCATGTCACAACTGGCGTGTGAAAGTTCGTAAAATTTAATATTGGATGGTTTCCACAATGTTTTTGTATGCATATCTGGAAAGTTCTATATCATTAGAGTTTTACCAGTCGAAGAACAGGGAACCCATCAGTTAATTGTTTGAGTTTCAAGTGGCTGAGCTAACAATAGTGAAAGAAGTGAGACTTTTCACTTAGGAGCGAGAACAACACTCATAGTGGTGAGCATTGTCTCCAGGCAGTCCGGACAGTGCACATTAGGTTCTACACAGTGTGTTCATTATCTTCCCAGGACTGGAAAACGCATGTCGTCATAAATGATAAATGGAGTTTAGTGGGTGGGAATGAATGGAGAATGTGTAAGAACACTGTGCTGATTGACCCGAAGAAGCAGCCTCCGTAATCCCTGGTGCTGGCAACTAGAGGATGCTGTGCTCTGCCTGGAAAGGAGCAGACTAGACCTTTATACAGGGGAAGGTCCAGAAGATGTTGTCTAACACCATGCTAGCCACAGATTATACTCATCTTTCATGGGGTGGGTTTTGTTGTTGTTGTTGTTTGTTTTTTACATCTCTTGTGACATAGCTCCTGGCGAAGCCTCTTTCTTCATCTTTGTATTCCCAAGGTTTGTCACATATGGACCCTCAACTCTTTGTTGCAGAGACAGCCAGTTTGTAAAAAACGAATAACATGATATACAGAGCAAGAACATGTAGATGTTTAAAAGGTGGCTGAAGTGCAAGGTTTAAGAGTTGCTTATAGCAGCACCAGCTAGAGGACTCTGCACTGAGCACATTTGCCCCTGGCACACCTCCAACATTCCACCCATCAGCATTAGCACACCTCTCATCGTCCAGACTGGGGGCCTGGCCCTGTGTCGATCCTATCCTTTGGTTATTTCCATTCAAGGGTTTGAACTCAGAGCCTTGCACATGCTATCAAGTGTTCTTAACTTCAAACTATATCCCTAGCCCTTTATTTCTTTTTATTTTAAAATAAGGTCTTACCAAGTTGTCCAAACTGGCCACAGCCTCACTCTGTAGACCCAGCTGGTCCCAAGCTCTCCATCCTCCTGCTTTAGCCTCCAGAGTAGCACAAGCCACAACCCTAGCTCAGCAAGATGATTTAAAGCACTTGCCTCAGGGCATCTTATTTTCAAGCTGCTTCCCGTGGAAAATCTCCTGAAGGTTCATGGCCTGAAGATGACACAAGGAGCTGGGTGGCAGTTTCTTCCTATGAAGGTGTGTAGTCCCAGGAGGGCGACTCAGGCAGACGCTCTCCCAGGTGCAGTGCTGGTAAAGGAGGCCTTCAGAGGGTACACAGAATTCGCTGTGCCTTTGTGGACAGACTGGGGTGCTGTCCAAGTCCTGGGGCTTCGGGAGCTGAGCAGGTTGAAGTTGTGATGAATTGAACAAGGGTGAGAGAAGAGAAGGCTTACACAGAGCTATTCTGTGCCTAGAGAAAGAGGAAGAGGAAGGAAGTGAGTGCCTTTGACTGAGATGGGAAAACTTGAGGGGTTGGAGTGTAGAAGTGAATCAGTCGAGACTAGTCCTATTCTGTGAGAACTCCTCTGCCCTGTTGTTTAAAGGAATATCCAGACTTTTCTGAGGCGTGTCAGGCAGATAGATTAGCATAGCCATATACCTGAGACTAGGTAATCCATAAACAACATTATTTCTTACGTCCTTGATTCCATGATCAGGGTGTCAGCACTTGGGATCTGGTGGGGCCTTCTTATGCTCTCACACAGCAGAGTACAGAAAGGCAAAAGGTTAATTACATTCAGCCTTTTTGTAAGGCACCAGTTCCATCTATGAGGTTGGAGCCCTTGGGACCTGCCTTCTAAAGGGCCACCTAGTAGTTCCATTCCATTGACCTTTGAGTTTCAATACATAAATTTTGGGTGATCCATAAGTGACTGACCTCCTGTATAGGGGTCTGGGGGTATGCATTTGTACCTGGGTTCAGACACTACATTTTATCAGTTATCATATTCATTATACTTATGAGGCCTGTTACTTAAATGGTGTTAAGCCACTACCATCATTATTTATTTATTGTCATTAGCAGAAAACAGGAAATGGGAAGCAGGAGGTAAATAATTGAATGACTCCATGAGAACAAGTGTGTGCGGGTATCTTTGGGTGAAGTCGTTTGTGTCTGTGGATGAGAAGAGATGCACATTGCTAGCACTTTGTTCTTTCTGTGCTCGATTTTCTAAAGCACTTTCTTCTGCCGCTTTTTAAGTACTAGTCATGCTGAACTGTTCTGTAGCTTGGCTGGTCTAAGTCAGAGCTTAGACCTTGTATTGTAGAAATTGGTCCTCTAGACAGCACAGTGCCATTTTCATGAGAGCAGTAGTTCCTGCTGTGAGTCACCATCACTGCATAGCAGGAGGAGTTGGTGAGGGTCATTGGCCTTTCAGCTGAGATTCTAGCCACTCCTAGACATTTGAATGTACTTCTGTCCTAACTGTATAGAGAAGTAGGGAGGATTGGAGTAGGGGTTCTGGAGGTTATAGAGTCTATAGACTGGAGGAGGTTGAGAGTGGCTCCTTCCGTCTCTGTTGCTATGGGGAAGCCATCATCCATGCTAGGCTGAGACTTTGTAGTGCAGCTGCTTTGAGCCACATGTACTCCACCAGCAGCCTTCGCCCATGCTCTGTAAGCCCAATAGACTCATTGGTCCCAAAGGGTGAACTCTGTCGGGTTTATACTTTGGTTGGGACCTTATAAGAAAGGCAGTAGTTGTTATTTGCCTCTTTCCTAAGGAGAGGGTTTTCCTGACACCCTGCAACTGTCTCTCTGGTGCTGCACTCTTATCCAGACGCTGTCCCTGGAAAGGTAGTGTTCAGAAGTTGAGAACTGACAGGAAGAATAATTTCATGTGAGAGCCACCATCAAGGCTTCAGG
Source organism: Myodes glareolus (assembly GCF_982192425.1). Lineage (NCBI taxonomy): Eukaryota > Metazoa > Chordata > Mammalia > Rodentia > Cricetidae > Myodes > Myodes glareolus. The sequence continues at coordinate 35,796,216 of NC_142043.1, forward strand.
ATATTGTCTCCTTTGGTTCTTATCATAGTAATTTTTGGTGCCAGTGAGTGGTAGGATTTTAGTTATCTTGGATTTGGGATTTTAAGAGAGAATTCCCCTTTTTCCACCTTCTAAAGTAGGCTCTCCCTCTGGGATTGCTGACTCACTCTGACTCACAGCTTTCATACTTTCTCCCCCACTGCTTGTGTGTGGAGAAGGTGATTTGGGGAAGGCTAGGGGCCTTGCAGAGCAGGGTCAGTAGTAGGGCTGGGCTGGGCAGAAGAGTCCCGCTTCTATTTGGGCTTGTTTGTTTGTTTGTTTTGTTTGTTTTTTGCTTCAGATATCGTTCATGTGCATGAGATTTTTGAGAAATGTACCCCGTCTGTAGTAGTCTGTTCTCCTTTGTTCAACCTTTAAATGAGCCTATGTTTAGAGAAATACTAATCTTAAGATGGACCAGAACAGTTCTAGTCTCTCACCTTCCTTCAGCTTCAGCTCCAGCCCTTAGCCTCCAGGAGGTCACTAAGATATAAAGGGCCCCTGAGCCTCTATCTGCTAGAGGCTCCTTAGTTCTGGCAAGAAGAAGGGAAGGCAGGCCTTTCCCAAGACTCTTTAGAAGCTTCTGAGATGCTTCTCCATCTCTCAAATTCCGTTCATCCCCTGTAAGAATCCCCATGCTTCCCTTGTCCACCTTCTCTTGTCACTGCCCCTCCCCCCCCCTGGGGGTCAGGACACTGGTGGTATAGCACCTCTCTTTGACCTTTGTTCTCCTGTCAGAAGGGGTCCCATCCTCTATGGAGTGGGGACAGGGAGCTGTCTCGTCAGCTGTTGCTTCTTTCTTCCTCCAGCTCCTTAAGCCCCTCCCACATTCTTAGTCCTCCTTGATTTAAGTGTAGTTTTTCCCTCTTAATGAACTCAGTCTTCAAATAGAACTGGGAGCAAATTGGAAACTCTGAGAATTTAGGAATCCTTGGTGAATTATCTTAAATTAATGAGACCAAGAAGGGAAATCAAGTTCAGCTGTACAAATTGCCTTGCGTTCTGGGCTTTGATGATTTAAATTGTAAATTATAATTAAATGCCTCCAAATAGAATGAGAAGTAGCTGCTTAAGTCCTTTGACCTAAAAGTTCCTCTGACCTCTAAACTAGTATAAAATTAGTGTGTAGATCCTCCTTTATGAGGACTTCAGAGAACTTACAGTGTGTGTGAGACACAAACCACTCTTCTAGAGACAGGTGGACAGAGGGAGTGGACAGGAGGACACAGGGAAGAGAGGGTGGGTTTCCATCCGTGGAGCAAGATGCCGGGACTTAAATAGGGCTGTTCGTCAGGTGGCACATCTCTGCTGCCCCAAGGGAAGGGCTCTTTGACACTTTCACTGTTATGCAGAGAGACAGGCAGCAAAGCAGGGCATGGAATGAGGAGGTTACACTGAGGCAGTAGTCAAGAGACAACAGCTCATTCCATGTATGAAGTCACAGCCAGTATTTAATGCAGCCTTTTAAACGTGAAGACGGCAGTATACAGTTCCCCATAACCACTCCTATCTGGTGGCCATCTTGATACAGCCTTCCCAGGCTCTGTGTCCTTTCTCTTTAAGTTGTAATGAGAGAGAGCAGGTGGTGCAAAACTGACAGCATCTTCTCTGCTGTCCCTGTTACCATCATTAAAAGAAATATACTTCTTAGGCACAAAACCTAATCACATACTGGACAAGGTGGACAAGGGTTGTCATTCATAGACCCCCACGGAACCTGCATCTCAGCCAAGAAACAGAACATCCTCAGGAGTCCCTCAAACTTTTGTAGTTGACACCCACCCCTGCATGGCATCCTCCTTTTGACTTCACAACACAGACTCCATGGCCTCTGCTTGCACTTCACACCAGCAGACTGCCTGAGTTGGGCTCTGTATGCTTGGCTTTCCCCGTGATTCATCTGTTCTGCTCTGGACATTTACAGATGAAGAACATTTCTATTGTCTCTTGGATCCTACTGTTAATGACTGTCACCATTCTAAGCGTTCTCCATGGTGTGTGTGTGTGTGCGCGCGCTTGCTTGTGTGTGTGTGTACATGCGCTTGCTTGTGTGTGTGTGTGTACATGTGCATACATAAACATCCATACATGCATTTCTGTTAGCAGTTGCACCCTGAATTGTATTCCAGGTTGCGGATGGATCACCAGTTAGTCATATGTGTAGCTTGGGAAGGGACTGCTAGCTATTAAGAATAGTTATACTGTCCCTACTTTACTGTGACACTGGTTCCAATTGTCCTACATCCTTGCCAGCTCTTGGCTTTGCCTGCCTATCACTGAGCTATTTAAGTGATTGTTCTAGGCCTCATGGCTTCAGTTTATATTATGTATGACTTCTGGATTTATTAGAATAATTTTAGTATTTCAAGATGTTCTAGAACATATTGTAGCTGGGTGCTTAGATTACTTCTGGTCTTCATTGTTTACAGTAAACAGTTTTGTGAATGAGTCTTTTCCATGTTTGAGATGCTTAGCAAGAATTTTTTTGTGTACAATATTTATTAAATTCTGAAATTATAGTATCACACTAAAATGTTATCCACAGTATAGAAGGGTCCCAGGCCTGCCAGCAGTATATATTTTGGAAGAACAGATGGGCATCCCTTGGAGAAAGAATAATTTAGGTGGAATAGGTAGATTTAGTGTTACTTTGTTTTTCGTGTTAGTTTTCTCTCAAAATATTTACCATACATACTTCTCTTTTATGAATTTCTCCCCTTGATGGCTATCTCACTAGTGAGTTTTATTCATTCCTACCAGCATTATTGTAGAATTTTAGCAGTTGTCCTGGTTTCATTTCTGTTGCTATGACACACACATTGACAAAAGCAGCTTAGAGAAGAAAGGCTTTATTTGGTTTACAGGTCAGATGTCATCACATTATAGGGTGTGGTGTGGATAGTCAAAGCAGGAGCTCAACAATGTCTTGACTACATCACGTCAACAGTCATGAGCAGAGAAAAACAGATACGCCCATGGCCAGTGATTGCTTCCTCAGCTAACTTTCTCCAGTCTCCTACATCTCAGGGCCCATGCAATGGCAGGTGGGGGAGATGGCACTGCCCACAGTGGGCTGGGTCAGTTAGCCCTCAGGACAGTCTTCCACAAAGTTGTTCACAGGCCAACCTGATCTAGATAATTTCTCAACTGAGACTCTCTCCGTAGGCGATTCTAGGTTGTGACAAGTTAAGACCAGCTGTCGAGTAGTCTCGGTGCTTTCTAAGTTTCAATATTTGCCTTGCAAATGTTTTGATTTGTGTGTCATTTGATGACAGCAGACCAGTGAGTAACTTCTCCCTTTTAACAATTTCTAGAGTGGCTCTCCAACCGGTCCATAGCCTGTTGGCTGAGGCTCATAGGCCAGAGATCTTTGGGTACCCCATTGGGAAAGTTAGGAGTTCAGCCTGCAAAAGAACATGGAAATCAGTCCTAGGTTCGAATGCACTGCCCTACTGTCCTCTGCTTCTGATTCTCAGGAGACTGTGCACTGGGCCCTGAGATCATAACAGCTCATGGCAGGCCCTGGCCTGAGCGTTCCATTCTGCAGGAAGGTACCTGCTCACCATGCATTGGGGGCAATGTTGGAGCCCAGTGGCGTGCACTGAGCCCTCTCCTACTAATATGCCCTTGACTCTCACTGTAGCTCTCTGACACACCAGAGAGCAGAACCTCAGAGCTACACTGCAGCTCCTCTTGGGGTCTGTGCTTTGTGAGTGGGCAACCATGACCCATCTTTGTTCATTTCTCTAAACCACACTTCCCTCTGGATCCTCAGGGCACACCCATGTGCTCCTGGTGGAGAACCCTTGGACAGAAATGTGCATTTTCTCTCTCATTCTTTTGAGTGAAGAGTTAGATAGGAATGACTGTTGCCTTCCTACCTTTCTGGGTGTCATGCTCTCAGGGACTTAATCTTTGGTGTGCTCAGCAATTTATTCTTCTCTATTTCTAGATGATGGATTTGGATGCCCTTCCATGAAGCAATGCCACATGGTCCAAAAGCAAACATGTCTGGTAAGTCACTTGTTGAATTGACTGGAGCAGTAGCCCAGGTCTTTGGGTGTGTAGACATGGACAGGAGATTGTGTATTGGACATATGGACACCTTTGAGAGTATGCTCTTCACGAGACTAATGGCTCTGTTAGTTATCCTAACTTGTGAAGGCTGGTTCTTTTTAGAACCAGAAGGGATTGGAGTACATGGGATTGGACAAACCTGAAATTCCCTTTCTTGCTGTTTAACCTGCTTCTGAGAGCGTAGTGGGAGCTCTGTGCTGGGCTAGCGAGGCCTCATTCTGACTCCACTGCAGTGACATTGTCACAGCCTCTTCTGTCCCCAGCACCTGCCCCTTCGGTTAAAGGTGGATCGTCACTTGACACTGAGGAAAAGTCTTGAGACCAAGGCACACCAGAACTTGGTAGCTGAAGGAAGGGAAAGTCAGGCTAGGGCTTCAAGCTTTGTTTTTCTTCCATTGTTCTGCCTCAAAGGCAGGCAGAGCCTCTAGGCAGCAGAGATCTTCACATAGTCTTTGTCCTCACAGAAGCTGTGCTATGGGGGTTGATAGACGGTTGTGAAGATTCTGTGGGACTTGCAATAGAGGAGTGCTGGAGAGCAGAAAGAATCACACAAGCCTTATTATCTGGTTACAATCAGGCCCTCACACAATGTGGCCCATGTTGGTCGAAGAGAATCCCATGGGTCCACCGTGAGAGGAGCTGGGAGGAGGAAGAGAGTAGAGGTGAGAGGCATTCTAGCCCAGTTCCACACCTGTCCCACGACACTGGTTTCAGCTTCTTGCCAGGGTTAGGTCCTGTTCTCTAGCCGTAGGAACACAGTTTCTCCATCACCACACTCCTGACTCTTGACTGTGTTTACTTCCATGTCTCAGGGCTTCTGCCGTCTTAGGAATCCAGGTCCTGGAGACAGCTCTTCCTTGGGGAATCAACTGAGGTGTGACTCAGGAACAAGAAGCATATTCTCACCAATGCCATCATGACAGCAAGAGAGCACAGCCCTCGCCATGGTGCCAGGGCCCGTGCGATGCAACGGGCTTCCACCATCGACGTGGCAGCTGACATGGTGGGCCTCTCTCTGGCAGGTGAGCTTCACAGGCCAAAGCTAGACATTTGGTTATGAACTTGAAGGTCAGACTCCATGCTGTAACAGAGTAGGAAGAGCCAGGGGGCAGCCGGTGACTAAGCATACCCTTGAGAGAGGGTATCCTGGTGTGGTATCATCCTGGTTGGAGTAGGAGAAGGGACAGCTAGAGCCCTGGGAACTGGTCCTGTGGATTGCTCAGCATTTCGTTTCTAGCTTTGGAGGGCATCCTGGGCTTGCCTTCCAGTAGGCAGAATGGGAAGGGGTCTGAGATTTCTTCAGAATCTCCAAAGTAAACTATTTCAAAGTATATAAATCATCTACTGTAATATTTTGGAGTGGGCTAGAGGAATTAGTATTTCTTGTTTCTATTTTTATGCAAAACAAATGCAAGCTAAATTCTGGGGAAGGTTTATTTTGGGTGACTTTTCTGTCATTTCTCTTCTACCAGGAAATATTCAAGACCCAGATGAGCCCATTTTAGAATTCAGCTTAGGTAGGTGCCTCTCTCTCGGTTGTTGTTACTGTTGGTCTGTCTCTGAGTGCCATCACCACTGCTGCAGTGTTTCTGGGGGAGATGCAGCATCACTGACTAAGCTGCCTGCTGATGGAGATCTGAGTTGTGTCCAGTAGAGACTGTTATGAAGAAAGTCAATACTTGGGTGCCAATCTTATTGTGGGGGTAAAACTTCATGCTTTAAGACTGAAGTATTTGGAAGGCTATGTGATGCTGAGTTTGTGTACAGAGCAGGCTATGTGGGCTCTAGTGCAGTGACTGCATGGCTGGGCACACTGTTTCACATGTGGCACCGGCGTCGCTTGTCTCTGGAGGGAGTGGATGGTTACTTTCTATAGGGGAAGGATCACCTGAGTGACCCTGTATGATGAGGGCAAGGTCAAAGAATGGAAGAAGCTGCAGGAGGTTGGACTCAGGTTCTCTTTACCTATAGGGATGGTGGGAGTGGCTGCATGGATATAGGAACTTGCAAAACTCATTGAGTTGTACATTTAAAATGGGTGTGTGCTGTAAGAAAATTTATACCTCAGAAGTGATTTAGAGGAAAATAAAAGAGAAGTCAAAGACTACCAGGCTCACGTGGTAGGCTTACAGCACTAACCAAAACCAGAACTTGGATAAAACAGGTATTGCAGAAGTAGAAGGAAACAAAGAAATTGTAACTTATACCTTTAAAAAAGGAGGAAGTGTCTCTCTGTGTTCAGTAACAGGGCGCTGTTTATGAAAGGCGGCTGAAAAACGAAGGGCCGTCTTGACATCTAAAACACAACAGGTGAAAGTTACAAATCCAGTAAAGCCTGGAAGATAAACAGGAAACTGTCTCAGCAAGCAACACAGGACACAAGAGAAAGCTCGACAGTCTAGGATGCCCATCATTTAAAAGAGAAAATGGAAAAATGAACAAATAGAGGAAGTTTAGAAATAATTCAAGAGTCCTTTAGAACTGAAGAATGTGAGTCTGATTTAAAAACACTGAGTTCTCAAGGCACCGTGTTTTCCATCAAGTCTGGAAAGTGCCTGGCCATCATTCTGTTGGATGTTCTTCCTTTCGCCCCTTTGTCCTCCCCTTCTGGAGCTCTGATTAAATCTATGCTGGTGAATGTGATCTTCCAGGACTCTCTGGAACTTTTTTTCTTTTTATTTCTTTGTTCTTCAGACTAAATAATCATAGTTGACATCTCCAAAGTATGCTGACTCTTTCTTTGTCTGCCACTGTTGATCCGCTCTTAATGAGTTTTCATTCCTGTCATCGTACTTTGAATATCTTCTACATGACTAATTTTATGATTTCAGTTCCTTCGATGATAGTCTCTATTTAACCAGGTATTTTTCTCCAACTTTACCTAGTTTCTTGGTAAGTCAGACATCTGTGTCACCCTCAGGGACAGGTACTGTTAGACTATTTTTTTAGATTTTAAATTCTTCTAGATATGAGCAGAATTTCTCTTGTGTGTTTTGTTTTTCATGTTTCATACATTTTGGTTAAAGATTAGGCATTTTAAACAATGCGATGTAGCAACTTTGGAAATCAGATTCTCCCCTTCCTCAGGGTCTTTGTTGTTGTTGTTGTCGTTGCTGCCACTTTTTTGTTTCTGCTGTTGCTGACTGCTTAGCAGTAGCCTCTTGTCACGTGTGGATCCTAGAGTGACTGCTGGGTCACTTAGTGGTCAAGTTAAATTGGATGGATATAATGTGTATATTGGAGACAGGGTGTCACTGTGTAGCCCTAGGTGCCTGAAACTCACAGAGACTGCATGCCTGATTGGGTAGAAAATTTTTTAAAGCTCAAAGAACTAGAGACTTTTGGTGTGAATTTTGCTAAGTGTCTGTATGCATACTGGCCCACGCCTTCAGGGCTCCTTATGCTCCTCCGAGGGTAGGCAGTCTAAGGCGATCACTCATAGTCTCCTGTTTTTTCCTGAGCTTGCAGTGTCCTCGAGCTGTGCATAGCCCTCTGCACGTGCTGACGTGCACGAATGTCAGAGCTTTGCAGAGGGCCTGCTCCTGTTGTTCACTGCCTAGCTTTTCTTTCAGGGATTCATCATCTGTTAAGCTTTTCTGATCAACTCCTTGTTTGCCAAAAAGAGGTTACTATTGCCCTCTTCAGCTGCAGTATTGAAGGAAATGGCTATTGATTTTGGTTGCTCCTGCCATAGTCGTGGTAAGGATGGAATCGGGGCTTCATATGTATTAGCTGTGTTCCACCACTGAGCCACAGCCCAGCTCCAGCTTTAGCCTGATTGTTTCTGATGAGGATTCTCAGAAAAACAAACAAACAAACAAACAAACAGTTTCTACTATGTAAACTCTGGTTTAAGCCAAAGCCTACAAGTTTTTTTTCTTCTAGAAATGGTCAAATAATGATAGTTACCTTAAGAATGAGCCTATGTAAGGTCTCCAATCATATCCTGTTCATTTGGTGACATCTAGGCTACTGGTTTTCACCATAATTTCAGGTGACCACAGGCTGACCAGCAGACTAGTGAGAGTAAACAGTACGACCCTACAGTGTGCTCTGTAGCATCTGAAATAATGAGACAGGGCCTGTACCCACTAGAATTAAAGGATGCCAGTGACTTTGGTACATGAAAAAAGCCTATTAGAAATATTGACTAATGTGTTTCTAAGTAAACCCATTTCTACCACCAGTCTGTTAACTCTGAAGGTTGCACTCTGCTGAGTAAATGGAGAAACAAACAACAAAACTGGAAGAAGCTATACCAGAGTCCAGCAGATACTGCTCTCTAACAGTTTTCTCTGAAAGAAAGATTTTTACAACAAGCTCTTGTTTTGTTTTGTTTTTTTAATTTTCAGCTTCTTTCTTTTTTTTTTCAGAGTATTTGCCTTGCTTCTGCTCCTCTGAAAAGCAGTGAGGGTTGGTGTGGGTATGAAATCTACTCTCTGAAATCTCTCCTTGCCTTCTTAGGCTGTCCTCCATGGTCAAGTCTCATTACATGATTTCGTTCCTACTTCTGATTTGCTGGCTATACAAATGCCTTAGGTGTCTCTTCATCCTTTTTCTATATTCAGTCTCTCTAGTTGCAGTTTTTGGTTAAAGTCACATTCTACATACTTACACTTCAGCAAACACTATTTACAAAAGTCACATGGGACTTCTTTACCTTCTGCTCAGTGTAAACTATTTCTTGGAAACAATGTCATTTTCCCCCTCAAGTTACCCTATTTTGGGTCAAGCATACTTTTAGTCCAGAAAATGTATATAGGGGGAGGAGAAGCTCTTTGGAAAGCCGTTTGAGACTCTGCGGAACTGAAACATACCACCTCCAGCTATTATGTTCCACTGAGTAGGCGTGTCAGAAAATTCTAGGTAAAAATACAGTTAAAAGTGCTTTCTCATTTTTCTGGAAGTTCTTTTTTGAATTGGTAGTAGTAGTGGTATGGCGTGTGTGTGTGTGTGTGTGTGTGAGAGAGAGAGAGAGAGAGAGGAGAGGAGAGGAGGGCGGGGGGGGGGGGGAGGAGAGGAGAGGAGAGAGAATGAATGAATATGGGTGCATGTGTACCCAAATCCCTTGGAGCTGGAGTTCCTGGCGTTTGAGAGCAGCCAGACGTGGGTGCTAGTTAGAGCCTCAGAGCAACAAGCTCACTTAACTGCTGAGCCATTGCTCCAGCCCCAGCTGGGGAGATTTTAAGATCTTTATTTCCTGTGTTCTGAAATTGCAATCAGAGCTGAGATAAACCCCACAGAAATCTACACCTGAATTCATCCTAACTACGCTTTTGAAAACCAAGGACAGAATTTAAAAAGCATCAACCAACTGTGAGCTACAGAGTTAGTCCCTGTCTAAGAATACTGGAGGAGCAGGGTAAGGGAGGAGGGTGTGGGAGGAAGAGGGTGTGGAGGAGGAGGAAGAAAAGGAGGATGAAGTACAGAAGCAGAGGGATACCATTGCAAATTCTTAAAAAGGCAACCAACTAGAATTATATATCCAGCAGACATTCAAAAAGATGAAGACATATGTTCAACAAAAACTAGTTCACAAGTGTTTATAGAATTATTTGTAGTAACCAAGTGGTAGAAGCAATCAGAATATCCATCAATTAAATAGTATGTGGTATGTTCATTCAGGAGTTACTCATTAATAGAAAGGAACAAAGCACTGGTGCATGCTATAGTTTTAGCGAGGCTCAGAAAGCTGCAAGAAGGGCACACCCTGCATAACCCTGCTGTATACCAGTGTCCCGAGGAGACAAAGCGATGCAGAAAGGATTGGTGGTTTCTGGAGGCTGGAGAAGAGGGATGATAAAGTGGTTGCTGATGAGTATAGATTTTTTTTCCCCTTTGAAATGTGGCTATAGTAAGGAGGTAGATGGTTGTAATGGTTCCATAGCTCTGTGAGAGCTTTAGGGTGCTGAATTATCTTCATAAAGCACTAAAAGTCGAAGAAGCTACTCTGCTGAAGACTGAGTTCATAATTAACAAAGAAACAACCCCAGCTCAAAAAGTATCAAGAAGTATAGATTATAGAGTTTTGCGTGAGAGATAAGATACAATCTGGCATTGTAATCTTTGGTGGCTAAGAAATCAGAGATCAGTGTTGAGAGAGACAGAAAGAGGAACAGCAGGCTCTGAGTAGCAGAACTGTCTTTCCCTAGCAGAAAGGCCAGCCAGAGACCAGTGTGTCCACTAGCAGGTGTCTCCAGAAACTTCAGCTTCCCAGGAAAGGAGAAAAAACTTACAAGCTTCTAGATGAAAAATAACATTACAAGTTCTTAAAAAAGGCAGCCTACCTAGAATTATATTCAGCAAAATCAGAGACCTTACATAGTCCCATTCTTACGATAACTATCATTATTTGACCATTGTCTGAAGGAAAAGAAAATAAATTACTTATGGAGCTTGGCTTCATTTGACTTAAATCAGAGTTTACCCAATAGGAAAACATTTTTTTTTCCTGAAAATGTATGTCAGAAGACAGCCTGGGCATGATGAGCACACCTTTAACCCTGCACTTGGAAAGCAGAGGCAGGCCGATCTCTGGGAGTTCGAAGCCCTCTTAGTGTCCACAGTCACTTTCAGCTACCCAGGGCCACATAGTAAGATCTTGTCTCCAAAAAAGCTAACAATTCTCACAAAAACTGTGAACACGTTTAATCTACTTGTACTCAAGAAAGAAAGAAGAAAAAGAAAACAAGGGTTTAATACTTATAGTTGAGTATTTCTTCCAAACTAATAAAGTAAGAAAGAAGATTTCTAGGTGCCTCATAGTAGAACAATTGGAGATCAAACTCAGGGAAATTTTAAGATCAGCCTACCCACACACACTCATGTATTCATACACACACAGAGTGCTCATCATAGCAATAATTAGACTGACTTGTGGTTTTATAGCAGGAAAACATAGAAACTCTGAGATGATCTATTTAAAGGTCTTAGGGAAAATAACTACCTGGAGAGAATACCCTCCCGTCATTCAGATGCGGAAAGGTGTTTTCAAACCTTCAAAACTGAAAGGATGTGTCAGCCTAGCCTTGCAATCTCAGCAGTGCTGTGGAATGTTATTTGGGCAGGCAGATGATTCCAGTAGAAATTCACAGAAGAAGGGAGGACTTTTTTCTAGGTCATTGAATAGTGACTTTAAAGTGGAACATGTCTGTGTGTATGGTAGGGAACGTTAGCTGGTCCGGTAATATCTATGGCAGGTACTGTATAATTAGAGCCAAAAAGTGATTTGGCTGTGGACAATATATTAGTTATTTTTCACCTGTTGTGATAAACACTATACCAAGGCAGCTTACAGAGGAAAGTTTATTTGGGTTCTAGAGGGAGAGTCCATGATACTAGGGGAGGCATGGCAGCTGGCTGCAGCATGTTACCTGGAGCAGAAGCTGAGGGCTCCGCACACTGTGAGCTTCAGGCACAAAGCAGAGAGAGCAACTACCATAGGGAGAGAGGCCTTAAACGCTCAAAGCCCAACCGTAGTGATGTACCTCCTCCAGCAAGGCCACATTTCCTAAACCTCCCCAGAGAGGGTCACCAGCTAGGAGCCAAATGTTCAGATGTCTGAGACAATGGAGGGTACTTTCAGGGGACAGTGGTCATGAAGGATTCACCACCTCAGCTACAACTACTCAGAACACAGCAAGACATTGTTCTTCTCCAAGTTACAGACGAGCATCCCGTAGTCACAGCATACAGAGGGGAATCCCTCATCACATCTCCTCCCTTACTTTCTGTTTTTCTGATTCTCTCAGACTTTTCTTTCCATTGCTTTTCCTCATCCTTACTGTCTTCCTGTCATCTTGTTCTTGCATGCGTCTTACCAATTGTGGCTGTGAGGATGTAGTTTTGAATTAGAGTTGATAGTATATGCTTAGTAGTGATGAAAATACAGATAGCTTGATAGCTGCCACTTTAACTTTTACATTGTGGTGTTAGATGGTTTGCACAGCTGTACAGCTGATACCGCCCTCTAACCCCAGGACATTTGCTGTCTTAAAAAGCTAAAAGACTTAGTAAATTTTAATACCCTTCTTATTTTTAAAGACATTTTATATGTATCTGTAAATTCACACGCGCATGCGCGCGCAGACACACACACACACACACACACACACACAACCTGGTCCCCATAAGAGAGGTCATAAAATTCCCTGGAACTGGCGTTCTAGTCAGTTGTGAACTACCATGTTGATGCTGAGGATTGAGCCTGGGTCTTCTAGAAGAGCAGCTGAGCCTTCTCTCTCTAGCCCCTTAGTATCTTTCAAGTAAGGAAATGTATTATTAGCGATGGCATATTAAAGTTCAATGGGTGAGCAATTTCTCCCCTTTCATAGTGTATTTTTATATCAGGAACTTGTGGGAGTCAGTGCAGTGTACTAATCCTTCCCTGGGTCATTTTGTCTTAGACTTAGGATATATTTTTTGAGGTCATAAGTATGACAGATTAATTGAAATGGTCCAAGTTCTGTTTAGTTCTAAAAAGAAACATTTAAGAAATCTTACATTTGATATAGGTTGTAAGTATAGCTTTTCCTCTTAAAAATAGCTTAATTTTGTCATAGAATTTTAATTTTAGTATAGCACCCACCTATGTGCCGGGATTCGTGGGTTATCCTTCTTAGCCACAGCAGTCATAGTACTCAGGCTCGTGTTGCTTGGGAACTCATTTGTTGGCTCTGAATTCTACTCTCTGTGGACCTAAAAGGCCACCCTCAGCATAGGCTCCTCTCTACTCCTGCCTTACTATAATGTGAGGAGGGAGAAGGGGAAAAGAAGAGAAAACAGGCTTTTAAAATCCACTCTCTTGCTGGCCATGTGAACATGTTGTCCTTGGGAGTATTGTTTTAAGCTTTCTTTGGGTTTGTTTAAAGCAATGAACTAATTAAACTTGGTCCAAAGAATCCTTTTTCCACATCTTGATTCTGTAGCTTGCAGTGAGCTGCACACTCCTTCACTAGATCGAAAACCAAATAGTTTTGTGGCTGTGAGCGTCACCACCCCTCCGCAGGCATTCTGGACGAAGCACGCGCAGACGGAGATCATTGAGGTGGGTGCTGCAGGTTCCTCTCATGCTTACAGCTGCCTGTGACCCTTGCAGAAGGGCTGTTCAGTTCTTGGGTATCTGTAGCTTCAGTTCCATGATTTTCAGTTCATTTGTACCGTTTGTCATGCTCTCCTGGGTGGCCCTTAGTCTGCCACATCATGAGTTTTGACAAACTATTGGTTGCTATTTTAAAGAAGTGATCCTATGAGTAGTTGACTTTTAAGAGATGAGACCCACCTCTTCCTGTCACTTTCTGTTGGCTACTGTCAATAGAGGATGATGCTCATTAATCAGTGCTTGGAAGAGTGTTTCCTGTTAGGCCCGGCCATGCCTGTGTTGGTTTACTAACTTTTGTTTTTTGCATTCTTTTGTGTTTTGTGCACTTTTAAAAGTAATTTGTATAGTTTTACCTAGGGAAGTTTACAAAAATATTTTTAAATAGTTTAGCTATACATATTATATATATAACTCATCTATGTATTTGAGTTATGATATGAAGTGTGAAGTTATGGTATGGTATGGAATTCTGATATGGAATTCCATAGAGTCTTATTTGTAATATGAATAATTATCAAATTAAGCTGTATTTTTATTTTTTATATTTCTATACTTTTATATAAGAACACAATAGTAATTTTATCTCAAGTTTTCCATTTTAGAAGCCAGGCCTTCTGAGATTCTCTCAGAAGCTTATCTCCAAGTCAGATCATAGATGGTCTAAGCGCTTGTTGAACACTGGCCTCATGCTAAGCTCTGTACTAATTATTGGTACCAAACCCACAAGGGCATCAAGAGTTCTCATGGGGGAGGGGCTGAAGTTTGCTTGGTCATTTCCATGCACAGGAAGGCATGGGGAGCATTGGGGTAGCAGAGAGAGGACACAGGAGCAGCATCCCTTCTGACAGGCTTCCTAGGTAGAACGTCAGGGAATTCTGCTGCAGCAAGCCCAGATGGGTCCCTGGCTCTGCAGATCTCACAGCTAAGCCTGCGCTTCTAGTCTAGAACTCTACATAGTTGTGTGAAGGCAGCTGATAGCCGAACATCATGGGAGTTTAAGAAATGATTGTATCTTGCTTAGTGTGTGCAAGAAACAAGCTTTGTAGGCTGAGCCAGGGTGCTTGTGATATAGCACAGTAGTCAGCTCTGCAGGACTTGAGCAGGGACGTCTCATGACTCTGACAGGTGTTTGGGGAAGTGGTGCAGGGTGACTTTAGCAGAAGGAAGAAGTGGGAAGAACAGGTGTGTGGGAAGAGGCTCCAGAAGTAGACCTTGTAGGAAGGGTTTGTGGTCTCCCAGTCAAGCCTGTTCAGTAGACAAGGAGTACCAAGGTTGTGTCCCAGATTTTTAGCCTGCTTTCCTGGGGCCCATGGAAGGAAGATGGGAGGAGGGGCTTCCCAGCAGGCACTGAGAGACTAGATCTGCTGAGCAAGCATCACTCAGGTACAGAGAGGCCCAGTACCTGCTTGGCTGAGGTGCTCAGTGTCATTGAGAAGGATGTGATGGAATGCAGAGGCAAAACTGCCAGAAAATAGACACCTGTGATCCAGAAACTAGAACCTGCTCCTAAAAGAGGATGCTCTTAAAAGGTCAGTTTTAATTATTCCAGACACAGGAGTCTGGAAATAATTACTGAAACCGTCCATTTCCTCTTTCATCTGCCTGTGCACACAGCCGACAGGAGCAGCCCTGAGTAACAGTCTAAATATATGCACACCCAAAAGTGCACTGCCAGGAGTGCATGTGGATGTCAAACCCAAGCTCATTTCAGGCTTCGGAAAGTCCGCTCCTGAGTGGGGAAGCTTTAGGAGTGAGTCCTCTGCTATGGGCCACGTTGGGTTGGTGGTGATCTTGCCAGGCTGTGTGTTCTTGTGGTTGTTGCCGTGTGCTGTCGTTAGCATTTGTGTTGAGCAAATCAGTGAAAGTGTTAGTTTCCTCATTCTGAAAACGTGAGGACAGTTCAAAGGCAGTCCCTTAAAATAAAATCCAACTCTGTTTTCTGTTCCAGGGAACCAACAATCCTATCTTTCTCAGCAGCATTGCCTTCTTTCAAGACTCCCTTATCAATCAGATGACACAAATCAAGCTGTCTGTGTATGATGTCAAAGATAGATCTCAGGGAACAGTTAAGTAACGTGTGGTTTGCGGAACAGTCTCCGTTCACCTATAGTTATGTAACAATCTAGCAAGGTGTGAGCACAAGATTGAGTTCGCTGCTGGCTTATGAGCTAACCTACATCAAAGCATGCTTGTGTCTGGATTTCACTTCTGAGCATTGTGATGGGTTTGTGAGGTGAGGGTAGGAGGGAGGTGTTTTAGGAAACCCCCAATTTCCCTGGGCTGTGGCACTTAGATCAGAAGGACACCAAGTATCCTTACACTGTGCCTCCCTGTTGCCCTCAGATGTATTTACTGGGCTCCGGAACATTCGTTGTCAAAGATCTGCTCCAGGACAGGCATCACAGATTGCATCTGACACTGAGGTTGGTGTTTGCTTTATTCCTTTGAAAGGGTCTGAAGTTTTGCCCCTCCATCCTCCCAGAGACTGTCTAGGGGGAGGCAGTGGTGTCTGCCGAGGAGAGGTAAGACCTGTCTGGATGGCGCCTTACTGCTCCCAGGACCCTGGTGCCACAGGATGGTTGAGCCTTGCCTTAAAACCAGTGCTTATCAAGACATGATGTTTGTTGCAGGTCTGCAGAGAGTGACCGCGTAGGTAACATAACTGTGATCGGCTGGCAAATGGAGGAGAAGTCAGACCAGCGCCCCCCTGTGACCCGGTCTTTGGACACTGTCAATGGGAGGGTGAGTTGGTACCTTTCTCATCTCCCTCGGAAAGGATAGGAGGATTGAATCTCTTTGTGCACATCTGTGTCAGTAAAGGCAGGACCTGCTGTTTGATAACTGCCTTCCATGGGACTCCCAGGTCTTTCTGGGGTATGGTACCACGTGGAATGGGAAGGCTCCTGGTCTCATGTACAAAGCCCTGCTGACCTGGAACTGGCTGCTGCTCCCTGTGCCGCTCTCGCCCCTTCTGTGGCACAGGACCAAGAGCAGACTAGCTTGGCTGGAGGTGTAGATGGAGGCAGAGCGGGCAGTGGGAGTGAAGAGGTGATGCAGACCTGTACCGTCCATTACATTCTGGTAGCAACTGCCTTTCCCAGACAGTCACCTCCTTCACACCACATCCTCCCGGACCCACCCTTCCTATCCTCTGCCTCCTTGTGGCCCTCACAGTCTCTCACCCAGACACTATTACCAATTTAGAATTCCAGTTTAAGAACCTATCACTATCAAGGAAGCATTATAAATACAAAGATACCTTATTTTACCTGAAGTATGCTCAGAACACTAGCACTGAGGATATTCTTGGTACCTGAACACTGAAACTCACAGTGAGATGTCTTAGAAGACAGGCATGTGGTGAGAAGTAGGCATACATGGAGTGTGGGGAGGGACACCAGCATGTACACTGTAGATTAACGCTGCACAGTCAGCTGCCAGGTCCTTTGTGATGCACGAGGCCCCATTTCTGCTGGCTCTCTGGAGTCCTCGGTCTCAGTGTTCCTGTGGTTCTCTGTTATCAGATGGTTCTGCCTGTTGATGAGAGCTTGACCGAGGCATTGGGAATCCGGTCCAAATATGCTTCTTTGCGAAAAGACACCTTGCTGAAATCAGGTAAGCAACTTCTGTTGATGGCCCTTGCCTCTCTTGTGACTGTCCACCCACTGTGAGTGTCACAGACATGCCCCAAATGCCACCTGTCTGCTGCTGTTCTTCAGTACAGCATTTTCTGCAGCACGTAGAGCCAGTGACCTCTTAAGAAAGGGCTCCTTTATTTCACGTTCATTTGACATTGGTTTTAGTGACTGACCGTGTCGTGCCCCAGCTCCTCACACTTTAGAGTTAATTCTGTCTTCTGACAGGGATGAGTGTTAGGTACAGACACTTGGCGGGGCTTGGTTTAAGTAGTTTTTGTTTTTTGTTGTTGCTGTTTGCTTTCTTGTTAGCTTTTTTGGGAAAAACAGGGCTTGAGGGTCCCTGAGGGCCTGAGTAGGGGGAGCCATGCAAGCAGGTCTGCAGCCATTTCTTCTTGTGTTCTCACCTCAGTGTTCGGTGGTGCCATCTGCCGCATGTACCGGTTCCCAACCACTGATGGCAACCACCTACGGATCCTGGAGCAGATGGCAGAGAGCGTCCTCTCCCTGCACGTGCCTCGGCAGTTTGTGAAGCTGCTACTGGAGGAAGATGCAGCCAGGTGAGGTCACACTCAGCACCCCGTGTCATGTGCACATCCATGCCCTAGACATGCTACAGCGCAGACCCAGGCTCTGCCTCAAGTTGGCTTAGCAGCCCTAGCCTACCAGAGTCTTAGTTTGCTCCTCTGTCTCATAGATTGCTGGGCAAGAATTTCACAAGGATGTGTTCTTGAAGTCCCAGAGGCTTGGCTACCATCTTCCCTTTGTCTCTTTTTCCTCTTGTTCGTCCTGTTTGGAAGATGGTCCTTCAGGGCGCTCTCCTGCTATGGAGCAAAACTCTCATCCTGAGGCATATGTTTTTTTCAGTTCCAGTAAGAGTGAGGCTTTTTCGTGTCTGTCTAAGGCTGTGACCTCCACACCTTTTTCTAAATCAGTGTTAGTGATTAATACCATGTAATCAGAGTCCCAGTATCCTAATACAGATGTTTTCATTTTTACCCGGAAAAGAAAATTGAAATATGAGAAAAATAGCAGGAATCAGTGAATACCACATACCTTCCACCTAAATTTTACCAGCTAGTATTCTGCTGTTTTATTCTGTTTATGTGCATATTTTTTCATAATTTTAACTTATGGTTGTTATTTATGCATATTTATATAGCTATAATCAGTTTCCCTGTGCATCTTCAGTTTTCATGTTTTTTATTTTCACCACTCTGGTGAGGCGTATGTGCCGTGATGTCATGTGCAGGTCAGAGAACAGCTTTGTGGACTCAGTTTTCTCTTTTCACTATGTGACTCTTGGGGATCTAACCGGCAGGCTTAGCCGCAAACACCTTTATCCACAGAGCCGTCTTCCCACTCTCATGTTGTGATTTGTTTTTCTTGTTGCCTACTTTGTTTCACCGTGCATCGCTGCTTGAAAGAGCCCTTCATTGTGCAGGTGCTTTAGAGCCACTTAAGTTGTTGGCAGAAACTCAGTGTGGGCAGCAAGGAGTCTCAGAAAGGGAGATGGGACCACTCCCAGAAGTGTGAGACTGTCGCCGTGTGTTTGACATGGAAAGGGAGTTGTTAGAGTGATTTCTCACATCCCCTGTCTCTTCTGCTCTTAGAATAGCATCATCCTGCAGAGAACTATGCCAGTGCCTGCATGGTACCTTCAAGGGCACCAGGCAGAGCTACTCCGTAACTGCTCCTTCCCCTCCCCACACCTACAGCTGTCCTTCAGCATTTACCTAGTTCCTGTAATGTTCCTCCATGTGCTTCCCCTGGACTCAGTGATCTCTCCCAGCATCCTGTGTCTGGCTGCTTGGTTGCCTTTAGATTGGCAGTGTAACTGCTGGCCTGGCCCACAGACAGCACCGCTGCTTCTCCTATACTCTGTGTTCTCGTTGCAGCTCCAGGGGAGGTGAGTCAGCCCTGTGGCCTGATGTGTGTGTCTTGTTTACAGAGTATGTGAGCTGGAAGAGTTGGGGGAGCTGTCCCCTTGCTGGGAGAGCCTCCGGCGGCAAATTGTCACCCAGTATCAGACAATCATCCTCACCTACCAGGAAAATCTGACTGACCTCCATCAGTACAAAGGTGGGTATGGTCCTGTCCTCTCGAGGTGCATGCATATCCCACGTCCCCAGCCAGATAGCTGAAGGCCCGGGTGGCTCAGAAGCTCACTGATTATCTTGAGTGGGTTTTTAAAAATAGATTCTCATGTAGGTGTGAATTATTTCAACTCCGAGCTTTTCAGATCTTAATTAAAATGATAAATTGGTAAATTGCAGGAAGACTTTCTGTGGTGTTATTTCCTAAGACGGTTGCTGTAGAATAGGCTGGCACAAGGCAGTGTCTCAGGGTGTCTTGGTTTATGTGGGTTCTTCTGGGTCTTACACTGCTGAGGACCAAAAGGATGTTATCTGTTTGTCTGAAGCAAAGTAGTTTTCTCGTTTAAATATTCAATGTCATTCTTACTGAATGTGTAAGTTGTCAGAGTGCAGCTCTCTATTTTAAGACTTGAAAGAGAAAGTAAAGTTCAGACACTTCAACTTTTTCTTATTCCTAATTGGAGGCTGGGTTTAAGCCCAGGGCTCCCTGCATGGCAAGAAAACATCCTACCACTGTTTATTCTAAAATGATATTTGATTTTCAAGCTATGGGAGTTCCTTTTAATGTTTTCTTTTTATCCCAAATGGGATGAATTTTTCATTTCTTAATTGTTTCCATTTTTCAAAGTACCCTCTTTTTCTTATAACATTTATTTTATAAAGATGCATTTTTATTTTATTTTTGAGATTATTGTATAATTACAGCATTTCTTTTTCCCTTTCCTCTTTTCTTTGCAAGTATTATTTATCTTTGGTTTCTTTCCTTCTATATGATGCTCCATCAGTTTAAGGAAAGTCTTAAACCCTTAATGCGACTTTCATACAGAATGTAAGAACTTGTCCATCAACTTAGCTCAGAGGAAACCAGAGCACAGACAAGATGGTGGTGTGTGCCGCAGGTCCAAGCTCGAACAAGTCTGATGAGTCACTTAGAGAGATGGCAGCATTTGCCTGAAGGGTTGAGGCACCTACCCAATAAATGCTGGATAAATGTTCCTGAGAAAGCGTGAAATCCGTGCAAACTGAATTTACTGGATAGAGCTTCTCAAGTGTCAAAGGCATCCAGCTAGTCTGAGGATGTTAGTTACACACGGGCCTTGATTATATTTCCTGCAGTGTCACGAGACAGGCACACTGCAGGCCTGAGAGTCACCGTGTGGCTGTCGGACTTCTGTGACGAAAGGCAGAGCACACGGCTGCCGTCTGCTCGGGAGCCACAGGTGTTTCTTACTGGCTGCAGTCTTTATTTCTTCCTCTTCCGTTGTCATTCTCATCGAATCCCTTTGGCTGGTAGATATGTTTACCATTTAGAGATTTAGAGATTCCTCGTTTAGTTGTGGATTCTGGATTCTGATTCTAGAAATAAGATCGTGGTGACGGGTTACATTGTCTGGCTTCTAGCGACATACATGTGTGAGGGAACGTACTGGGATGTACTGGAGAGGGCAGGCAGGCTTCAGTGCTGTGTAACCTGTTCCTGTTGATGGACCCAAGGTGGGGAGCAAACCTCTTCATCTCTTCAGATCGAGTTGTGCTGTGGCAGAAAGACCAGTTTCTAGGCTCTTGCATGAGAGCAATCTGTAGAGGTGGCAGGTTGTCTCTGGCATGGTCCCCTGGCACCACCCTGCCTAAGATCACATCTGTGTGTCATGTCTGTGCGTGGGCTGAGTCACAGGAGGGATGGCCTCATCACTGCTGTAACCTAAAGCCCTCATCCCTGGTCTGCTCACTGGGTAGCATTCAGAGCCAGTCCCTTGTTGTCTTCAATGGCCACTCAGAATTTTCTAGGCCTCTGTGGAGATACACCTGTTTCCATGCATTGGCAGCTCTGGGTTACTGCTTTCCTGCTCTTACATGATGCACGTTTATGGCTCTGTTTTCTCGTGTTCTATTCCTTAGGTCCTTCATTTAAAGCAAGCAGTTTGAAAGCAGATAAAAAGTTAGAATTTGTTCCCACAAACCTGCACATACAACGGATGAGAGTTCAAGATGATGGAGGCTCAGGTACTTATTTTTCTTACTCTGTTGTTGAATTGTGTTCCACTCCTTTCTTTCTGTATACTTGGCCCCTGAATTGCCCTATATCTGGCTCATTTTTTCTCATATGCTCCATTGCTGGGCAGCAAGAGAAAACAACATGAGGAGGGCACAAACGTACGCACACACACACACATACACGTACACAGACACGCCCCCACAGTCCTTTGAAGAATTTCAATTACAGAGTCCAAGCCTCTTCCTTATATATCTTCAACTTCCTTTTCTTTTTATGGTAGAAAGTTACTCATCAGTGAGCCTTTCCCAGGAGGGTAGAAGTGAGCATTTAGCAGCCCCGGTGGCTTTACCTTTAGACACCAACTTTCCTACTAAATAGTCAGTGTTGGGATATCAGTCCCTGGATATAGGATCAGGGAGCCATAGGCTGTTTGCATGTGGACTGTTGGATCCCAGAGTGCTGTGCATATTTCTGTAGCTGGCCTGTCTACAGGCCTGATCCCAGAGTAACGGAGAAAAGCTTTCTGTCACTCAGATCAGAACTATGACGTTGTCACTATCGGAGCCCCAGCTGCACATTGCCAAGGTTTTAAGTCAGGAGGTCTTCGAAAAAAGCTACACAAGTTTGAAGAGACCAAGAAACAGTAAGTAAAGGAGCGTATTTGTGGTCCTTGCCTGGCTGTGTCTGATGTTTGTGGAGTTAAAATAAAGAATCAAAACAAAACCGCAAAAACATGCAGCCATCTGATCTGCTTCTGCGTGGCTGGAGGAGCTGCTATAGGAACCCTGTGCTACTGTGTGTATGTGTGTGGCTGAGTGAGTGAGTTGCGAGGGCTCCTAATCAATAGTCCAGTTCTTTCCATGTGAGCAGCACACAGACTGGGCCCTGAGTGTGGCTTCAGGTAGCTGCCTTTGCAG